>NC_081842.1:168885434-169192934 GCF_963259705.1 Myotis daubentonii
ATTGTATATTACTAGTATATAAGGATACCACATCCAAGAGATATATTTCATGCCAATTCCAGCATTAAAAATGTATGTTTGTAACTCTTCCTGCTATAGTTCACACATTGCTTGAAGGTAAAACTCCTTTTTCCCTATGCCTATTAATTTGGTTTATTTATGGGATAAAGAAATATAAAACAAAGCCAAAAGCTACCAGGCTACCTTTACCCTGAGTAATTACCCTTCAGGGCTTTCTTTGTTTCAACTCAAAGAGTGTATTTGGCTCAACTTTCCTCCTTCACATCACTTTTTTAAAAATATATTTTTATTGATTTCAGAGAGGAATGGAGAGGGAAAGAGACATAGAATCAATGACGAAAGATAATCATTGATTGGCTGCCTTCTCCATACCTCCCAGCTGGGGATCAAGCCCGCATATGCCCTGACTGGGAATCAAACCATGACCTCCTGGTTCATGGGTCAATGCTCAACCACTGAGCCACATTGGCCAGGCCACATCACTTTTTTTCTTGGTGTATAAACTATGTATTAGCAGATAAGGCCTATGGATTTATTTCTCTTCGGACACACCCACAGTGGGTGGCCTGTGGTCTTGATGTGCTGGTCTTGAACATAAAGACCTCAGAAGTAGCTCAGCCTTCTGTGGACCCAAATTTTCTTCAACCACCACTGGTCTTCATTAAGCTTGTTGTCCAGACCATTGGCCAGGACCTGGCTCTATTTTCCAACCTTCACATCCTGTCTGGAATCCTGTACCAGCGTGGATTCTGCATAATGGTGATCACGTTTCATCTGTCCTCTGTGAGCTCTCCTACCTCCTGGTGAGGTCAATGTCTGCTTTCCTCAACACCACATGAGCATATCTTCACAACCTAATTGCAATGATGGCAAAGGCTTTTTTCTGCTGCCTGTCGATAATCTTTTTTAAAGTATATTTTTATTGATTTCAGAAAGAGGAAGAGAGAGATAGAAGCATCAATGATGAGAGAGAATCAGTGATGGCTCCCTCCTGCACCCCTCTGACTGGGAGTAGAGCATGGACTCCGGGCATGTGCCCTGACCAGGAATCTAATGGTGACCTTTTGTTTCATAGGTCAATGTTCATCCACTGAGCCACACTGGCTGGGCTGCCCATCGATATTGGTGTTGAGTGCTCACAAAATGTGCTGCAATGTCTCAGGAATCACTAGAGACATGGCAGTGGTGGTGTGTAGGCCTCCTGTGGAAGAGCCACATCACTTTTTCACATCACAGAGGCAGTGGGCAACTCAACACATCAAAAATAAAGAATTAATGTCAGTGATCTCTTTATTTTATCCGAAAGGTTTTTATCAGTAAAATCTCCTTTTCCAGTCCTTACCATTTTTACTACTTAAAGTACAAGCGTTCCTGATCTCTACTGAGTAGTAGTTGTTTAATCTACCTTACTTTATCCAATCAAATAAACTAGATATTGTCTTTGCCATTTTACCAATGAAGAAAGTGAAGTCCAGAGTGTCATTTATACAACTAATAAATAAATAAAAAGAATTAGAATTTGGACTAGATCTGACATAGAATCAATGATGAAAGAGAATCATTGATTGGCTGCCTCCTGCACCTCCCCTACTGGGGATCGAACCCGCATGTGCCCTGACTAGGAATCGAACCATGACCTCCTGCTTCATGGGTCAATCAATGCTCAAAATTCCAATTTTGTTCTATGACAACTGGATCATGCTCTTGCTCTAATTATTATGATTTTTTTAGAATTTCTAATTAAGAATGACCTTTTAAATAAAACATGCTATTTGTGGATTCCAGGTTGTGAAGATATCAGATACCCCTATTTATCCTGGCAAAATATCTAATATTTGGGAAATATTAGTAGCCATCACCTAGATGAAAATTGATCTGTCTCCTGACTATCTACTCAACCTCAGGAGGCAGATCATGCAGGTAGTTGTAGATTATGGTAAAGTTTTTAGATGTTGCTTTAGATATTATGGGGAGACATTGGCTAATTAGAGCCAGAAAGTGACACAATCTGGTGTTAGAAGTAGGGAGATAAGTAAGGAGGCAAGTGTTCAATCAAGAGATAGTGGTAGCTTAGACTTTAACAGGTGAGAAGTGGTCAGCTTTGGGACATCATTTTCTAATTGAGTCTGGGGCATCGGAAAAGGAGAGGAGTGAAAGATGATTCCAAGAATTTTAAGTAACTCAGTGAATGAAATACCATTTACTAAGATGGGAATACTACAGGAAGAGTAGAATTAGAGGAGGTTGAGAAATTACAAATTCATTTGTTAGCCATTTTAGATTTGATATGCTGTGAGATATCCTCTTAGACATTAGTAGTAGTTCAGGGGAAATTCTTGGCTAGAGACATCATTTGGATATAATTAACATATAAATGCTATTAAAGTCTTGAGGTGAGGTCATCTAGGGAGTGAGTATAGGTAGAAAAAAGAAGAGACCTGATGACTGAGTCCTGGGTTCTCAATATTTGAAGTCTGGAAGAGGAAGATAATAGAGCAAAGGAGGATGAGTGATATGGTCCCTGGGGGAATTCATGTCGGATATCTCCAAAACCACGTTTTAAAAGGTGGCAGGGGAGGAGTATTTAGGAAGGAGAAAGTGAAAACCTCTATCATATGCTCTTGAAATGAGGACTAAATATTGACAATTACTTCAGCAATATGAAGGTCTTTGGTAACCTTAATAAGAGTTTTTGGAGGGGAATGATGGGGATGAAAACTTGGTTGAAGTGATTACATTAGCAAGTAGGAGGCAAAGAAGGCAAAAGAGATAGCCTCTATTAACAGCTACTTCAGGAAGTTTTCTATAAAAGGAGACACCAAGGGATCAGAGCTAGTGGTATCTTTGGGGGAAGGGGGGTTTATTTAAGAATTGGAGATATTAAATCATGTTTTTATGCCAGTGGGGAAATTTGATGAAGTAGGAATAACAGGGGGTAATCTATATATATAAAAGCCTAATATGCTAAGTGTCTGACCATTCAATCAAGTGCTTGACCAGTCGCTATGACACACACTGACCATCAGGGGGCAGACACTCTGACCGGTAGGTTTGCTTGCTGCTGGGGTCCAGCTGATTGGGACTGAGCAAGACAGGCTGGACAAGCCCTGGAGCCAACCTCCCGCAGTCCCTCCCCGGCTTCTAAAGTATTTCTTCTAATTAATTTCCTTTCAGTGTGCACAAATTCATGCACCAGGCCTCTAGTTATAGAAATAAACTCCTTGGATAGGCAGACAGGATTGGGTCTAGTGCTCAAGAGGATAGATTGCCCTCAGATAGGCACATTGACTTCTCCTGAAGAACAATAGAAAGAAACTAAGTACAGATGAGCTCAGAAGCAAACAGGTTAGTGGATTTGGTGGTAAAATAAGAAAGTTTTCTTCAGATTGCTTCTTTTTTCTCAATGAAAACAGAAGCAAGGTCACCTGCTGAGAATGTAAAGGGGAAGGCAAAGTTTTAAAGACAGAAGCTGCTGTATCTAGCTTTTGTGTTGTTCCAGATGATCTTCTCGCCCATGAATATTTACCTTCTCACCTCATCCCAGCTCATTTTTAACAGCACTTCTCAATTGATTTTTTAAAAAAATATGTGGCCATTTTTAAGAAAACATTTTGTGGTTTAATTCATCTATTTTTAATTCTCCAAAACATTGTTTTGCAGTACCTAATGGAGAGTTTAAAAGCTTCATGAACTAAAAAGTACACATTGCCAAAATTAAATGAATTTTTTAAAAAGAATGAAAAATTTGGGTAGAGTTCAAAATTGTAAGCTCTCAAGGAAAAATAATGCACAAAACTTTGGATTTCAGTTTCTCATATTCTCATATTGAAGGGTCCAGACTGGATTAAAGGGACAAAAAGTTTAGGACAAATTTCCAACTATGCAATGTACTGAAAGACTCTTAAGCCAAAATCCCACTAAATAGCCTGCCTAGCAACCATATTTTTTTATTTCAATGTGTTTATCTGTAGCAGCAACACTAAAAATTTTACTAAATCCCAAGCTATTTCTAATCATTTCACAGAAATGGATGGCTTTGCATGTTTATTAAAAGAGAAGAACAGAAGGTCTGCTACTCTTCAACCACTGAAGGATATTAATCTTATTTTTTCCCACAAAACTGGTTATAAAAAATGTGAAAAATATATAAATTTGTTAGCAAACATAGAAATGTAAATAAAAGCAACTAGGCAGAATTTTCACCTATTTAAAAGGAAACAAACATCTATGTATATAGATTTCCCATATTTTTTATGATTTCTTAGAATGAATTATTCCCTATGGGGTTATTGGATGAAAAGTTTTATGGCTTTGGAAATATATAGCTAAATTACTTTAGAAAAATGTAACAAATTACTATACCAAATGTATAAATTTTATAATATTCTGTTAGCATTGGCTTCTTGGCATTTAAATAAAATTATTTTTACTTACTATACAGTAAAATTCACCCTTATTGGTATATGTCCTATAAGTGCTGCTAAATGTATATAGTCACATGACCACACCACAATAACATACAAGACACGTCCATCGCCCTCAAAACTGCCCCTTTGTGATCAATACTTTCCCTACTTCAACTCCCAGAAACCACTGGTCTGTCGTTTGTTCTTATAATTTGCCTTTTAAATGTCTTGTACTTGGGCATGTACACCAGGAAGCCTTTTGAATCTAGAGTATTTCATTTAACACAAGGTATTTGAGTTTTTTCCATATTGTTGCATGAATCAATAGTTTGTTCCTTTTATTCTATTGTGTGGATGTACCTCAGTTTGCTTATTCCTGACTAGAGGCCCGGTGCACAAAAATTTGTGCACTCGGGGGGGGGGGTCCCTCAGCCCGGCCTGTGCCCTCTCGCACTCTGGGACCCCTCGGGAGATAACAACCTGCTGGCTTAGGCCTGCTCCCGGGTGGCAGAAGGCAGGCCAAATCCCTAGGTGCAGCCCCTGGTCGGGCTCAGAGCAGGACCGATTGGGGAGTTGGGGCGCTGCCCCCTGTCATACACAGAGCAGGGCGATCGGGAGGTTGCGATGCCACCCTCAGTCACGCTCAGGGTAGGGCCGAATGGGGGGTTGGGGCTCCGTACCCTGTCACTCACAGAGCAGGGTTGATCAAGGGGTTGGGGAGCTCCTCCCTGTCATGCACAGAGCAGGGCTGATCAGGGGGTTGAGGAGCTCCCCTCGTCACTCACAGAGTAGGGCCGATAGAGGAGTTGGGGCACCGGCCCCTGTCACACTCAGGGCAGGGTGGATCAGGGGGTTGGGGCACCGCCCTCTATCACCCACAGAGCAGGGTCGATCAGGGGGTTGGGGCGCCGCCACTGTCACACTCAGGGCAGGGCCGATGGGGAGGTTATGGCTCTACCCCATCACACACAGAGCAGGGCCCGTGGGGGGCAGGGGAGTTGGGGTGCTGCCCTCTATCACCCACAGAGCAGGGCCGATCAGGTGGTTGGGGCGCCGCCACTCACACTCAGGGCAGGGCCGATGGGGAGGTTATGGCTCTACCCCAACACACACAGAGCAGGGCTGATCAGGGGGTTGAGGCGCCGCACCCTGTCACACACAGAGCCGCAGGGAGACCAGGGGGTTGGGGAGCTCCCTCCTATCAGGCACAGAGCAGGGCTGATCAGGGGGTTGGGGCACCTTCTCCTGTCACGAACAGAGCAGGGCGGATAGGGAGGTTGTGGCCCCTCCCCCTGTCACACACAGAGCTGCAGGGCTATCAGGGGGTTTGGGCGTTGTCCCCTGTCACACTGATCCTAGTGCCGGGAGGCCTCTCGGCTCCACTGATCCCGGTGCTGGGAGACATAGTACCCTTTTACTATATAGGATAGAGGCCTGGTGCATGGGTGGGGCTGGCTGGTTTGCCCTGAATAGTGTCCTGGATCAAGGTGGGGGTCCCCACTGGGGTGCCTGGCCAGCCTGAGTGAGGGGATGATGGCTGTTTGCAGCTGGTCACACACCCTTCAGGGTGGGGGTCCCCATTGGGGTGCCTGGCCAGCCTGGGTGAGGGGATGATGGCTGTTTGCAGTTGGTCACACACCCTTCAGGGTGGGGGTCCCCACTGGGGTGCCTGGCCAGCCTGGATGAGGGGATGATGGCTGTTTGCAGCTGGTCACACACCCTTCAGGGTGGGGGTCCCCACTGGGGTGCCTGGCCAGCCTGGGTGAGGGGATGATGGCTGTTTGCAGCTGGTCACACACCCTTCAGGGTGGGGGTTCCCTCTGGGGTGCCTGGCCAGTCTGGGTGAGGGGCTGAGGGCTGTTTTCAGGCTGGGGCTGAAGCTCCCAACTGCTCCTTTTTTTCTTTCCTTTTTTTATTCTGGGCCAGCTTTAACTCTGGCTCCAGCTCTGAGGCTTCTGCTGCTGAAAGAAGGTATCTGGTTTGTTTATGTTCTATAATCGAAACACTGTATAACTCCAGCTCTAAGATCCCAGCCTCGCTGAAAGCAGGTTTCTGGGGTTTTGTTTAGCTTCTATATTCGTTACAATGTTTCTTAAACTGCAGGCTCAGAGGCCAGCAAAGCAGGCAGGGAACGTTGGAGTCCTCCGTCACTGAAGCAAGCAAGCCTCATGTTAGTTTCAAGCTGCCTGGCTGCCGGCCGCCATCTTGGCTGGCAGTTAATTTGCATATCTCGCTGATTTGCCAATGGGAAGGGTAGCGGTTGTACGCCAATTACCATGTTTCTCTTTTATTAGATAGGATAAGTTGCGTTGTTAACAGTTTTGGTGATTATGAATAAAAATCTGTTATAAACATTTTTATACAAGTTTTTATGTGAATCTAAGATGTATTTCTCTCCAGCTAGTTGGCTTTTATTGTTTTACAATTGTTTATCCCATATTTATTTTGTGGTTTTTAAATTCAAGTTCTCCCAGGAAATACTGGTACCCCAATTTCAGCAACATAGACCTAAGTAAAGTCATATCCAAGACAATGTACATAAAGCTCTTAGAATTTACTTGAAATTTGAATAGTACTAGGATTACAAAGATACTCTCATAAATAGAATTAATTGAGAAGCCTTAAAACACTCAGACTAGTTGATTTTAAAAACAAAAATGAGTCCAGCGTCGAAACTTACTTTCAATGCTGCTGTTAATTATGGGAGACACGTAAGAAGACACAAAAGCTTTTTACATTTAAACTTCCCTGAAAAATTTGAAATCTGAATAATCCACCTGAATTTCCAACAATCTTTTTAATTCTAAAAGTGAAATAATAATAGTCGTCCCTGACTGCAAAGAGTTTACAGCTTCACTAGAGAAGGTTACCTTGTATCTAGGGAGATACACAACAATCCAGGACAGAAGGGGAATGATACCAAAGGAGTGCAATAGCTAAGCACTAATGGAGCTCAGAGTTGGGAGCTGGGAGGAAAACTTGCATGTGGGTGCGTGGGGGGGAGTAAGGGTAAAATTGGCTGAGCCTTAAAGGAGAAATAGGACATTTTGTTTTAAGTTGCAGCTTTCTTCTATAACTGGTACACCTTGGAGTGTGGAGGCAACTTAGACAGGTTCTTGGAATTGAGACTTTTTCCTGCCCTTGTACAGAGTTATAATGTGTCTCAATACCATCCAAGATAATTAGAAAACTCCCTTAGCACCCAAATAGCAAAATGTAGTTGTCTGTGTATCCAGAACACATCATTAAATGTCCTCTTCTAAGTTTGTCTGATAAGAGTCATATGATAGATTATACAACATCACTATTAAATTTGGAGAACATTAACAAAGAAAGATGAAGGACTACTGAGTCATTCCCAAGTAAAACCATGATTCCATTTGTACAACTAATCAAAGTCAGATGTAGTTAAATGTTAATTCACGTATAATTTTTTTTTTTTTTTTAGAATATTGGGTCATTTATTGTAGCTTTTCTAAACAATTTGGTAGCATTTCGTCTCTGGCTACTTAACTGCATTTGCTTGTTGTGGGGGTGGGGTTAGATGTCCCCAATGTTCAGAACACAGTGCCAGCATTTACACAAAACATTGCAACCTAGCCCACAGAGCACAGAGGTTACCAAGGGGCAAGCTGCTGCTTGCGACAACACCCCAGTGCCTCCCTCTAATCTTGTGCCATTTCCCAGGGCAGGCAGCCTGGTGTGGACTCTGAATTCTGCCCTAGAACAGGATTCATGTTCCATTTTTCTTGCTGATTCCTGAAGATCGAACACTCTCTTCACCCCACACATCAGGGGTTTTTTTCCATTTCCACTTTTCACTGTTTCTTTTCTAAGTTTGTGCTTTGATTTAACTTTTTCCCGCAGCTTGGGGGAAGGGGTCACCTCTATACACAATACAGCCTCACACATACTTGTACATAGGAATTATACTGAAAATATTTGATGGCTGTCATGGCAAAGAAATGGGTCATCAGAACTGATATCCAATCAATCAACTAGTACACCATGCCTATGCATACTAGTAATTTGATTACCAACTCTACTTTGCATTCTTTATTTTATACTAGAGGCCCAGTGCACAAAATTTGTGTACTCAGGGGGGAGGGGTTCCTCAGCCCAGCCTGTGCCCTCTTGCAGCCCAGGAGCCCTCGGGGCATGTTCTTATATCCTTAGCGCTTTGCTCGCCAGCCGTGAGCTCAGCTTCTGGCTGAGTGGAGCTCCCCCTGTGGGAGCACACTGACTACCAGGGGGCAGCTCCTGCGTTGAGGGGGATCGGGCTGAAACCGGCTTTCAGACATCCCCTGAGGTGTCCTGGGTTGCAAGAGGGTGCAGGCCAGGCCCAGGGACCCCACCAGTGCATGATCAGGGCTGAGGAGGGACTGCAGGAGAGCTCCAGGGTGTGTCTGGCCCTTCTCGCTCAGTCCCAATTGGCCAGACCCCAGCATCAAGCTAACCTACTGGTCAACTATCTTCCCCCTGGTGGTCAGTGCACATCATAGCAACTGCATGAAGAGTCAACTGTCTGCCCCCTGATGGTCAGTGCATGTCATAGCAAGCAGTTGAGTGGCCTTAGCACATCATTAGCATATTACACTTTGATTGGTCAAACGGACAACTGGACGCCTGGACACTTAGCATATTAGGCTTTTATTATATAGGATTGTTGCTTGTATTTCTATAGGTTAAAGTTTTCCTAAAGGCTATTGTCCAGGTTCCAGTTGTCTATTGCTGCATATCACCCCAAAACACAGTTGCTTAAAAGAAATCAATTGTTATCTCTCACAGTGCCTGTGTTCTGGAATTTCAGGAAGGGTTCACCTATGAGGTCCTGACTTGTGATCTCTTATGCAGTTGCAATTAGACCATGACCGGTGCCAAAATCACAAGGGGCTAGAAGAGCTGAGGGCTGGTCAGACCCTTTTCTCTCTCCATGTAATCTCAGGGCCTGTCCATGTGGTCTGTAGCATGGATTAATTTAGGCTGCCTCACAGCATAATGGTTTTAAAACAATTGGGGTGTGTATGTGGCAGCTAAAGTATTCAAGAGAAAGTGTTTTTGTAAACTAGGAAGAAGATACATAGCTCTCTATGACCTTGTCTTGGAAACCATGCAGCCTTATTTCTGCCACATTCTGTTGGTTATAGGTGATCACAGCTGGCCTAATTAAAGGCAAGCTCTGTGTCTTTATGGGGAAGTGGCAAGCTTGTAGAAGAATGTTTCAGGGCAGGAAATATTATTTTAGCCTCTTTAAAAATTAAATGTGCACAGTTTGCCCGCTGGCCACAATAAATTACATCCCTCCTGCATGCAAATTCTGCTCACCCTCTTCAAAAACTCTTCACAAGTTTCAACCCATTATGGCATCAAGCTCAAGATCTAGGAGTTGACCAACTAAATTAAATAGATCTGAGTGCAAATGAGGTTATTCATGTGTCATTCTTCAGCTAGGGACTGTGTAGTCTTCTTCTCTGTCTGAAGACCTGTGACCTATAGAGACAAGTTATCTATCGCACCTGCCCCATATACAAATAAGCAAATAAGAAAACCAATATAGACGGCTCATTCAAGAACAAGGATAACTGGAGACAGGAAAGCAGGAACTGGTGTGCAACAATGTTGAAAGTCTCTTCAGGTACCATCTTGCTGTCAGTTCCCTGATAAAAGCCCAGGGCCTAATTTTCTGCAGCTCTGGATTTCACCCTCTTGGGTTTTAGTTTTGCCCTCTAGATTATAGTTTTTGTTTTCCCCATAAAGAGTAGCCTACATTTTCAGCTAACATGAATAGTTTCCTTAGCTTATAAAAGATCAAGCACCCAAAGGTCTCTTCTTGTACTACCATTTCAGTCTAAGCCAGGGGTGGGCAAACTTTTTGACTCAAGGGCCACAATGGGTTCTTAAACTGGACCGGAGGGCCGAGACAAAAGCATGGATGGAGTGTTTGTGTGAACTAATATAAATTCAAAGTAAACATCATTACATAAAAGGGTACGGTCTTTTTTTTTTTTTAGTTTTATTCATTTCAAACGGGCCGAATCCGGCCCGCGGGCCATAGTTTGCCCACGGCTGGTCTAAGCCAATATGGTTTTATACTAGAGGCCTGGTGCACGAAATTCGTGCACTCGGGCAGGGGAGGGAAGTCCCTCAGCCCTGCCTGCTCCCTTTCACAGTCTGGGAGCCTGGCTGACAGCTTAGGCCCACTCCCCGTGGGGGAGTCAGACATCCTTAGCACTGCCATGGAGGTGGGAGAGGCTCCCGCTACCGCCTCTGCACTCACCAGCCGTGAGACTGGCTCAGGGCTTCTGGCTGAGTGGCACTCCCCATGTGGGAGTGCACTGACCACCAGGGGGCAGCTCCTGCATTGAGCATCTGCCCCCTGATGGTCAGTGCATGTCATAACAACCGGTTGTTCCACTGTTTGATCAATTTGCATATTAGCCTTTTATTATATAGGGTATATATACTAGAGGCCCAGTGCACAAATTCATGCAAGGGTGGGGTCCGGCCGGGCCAGGCCAGCCAGGGAAAGGGGATGTGGGAGGTTGGCCAGGGGACCCCATCAGGGCTGGGGCCGGCTGGGGGGAGGGGCCGGAGGCAGTTGGCCGGCCGGCTCCACCCCCTGGTCACACTCCCAGTGGAGGGAACAATTTGCATGTTAGTATTTTATTATATAGGATTTTTTTTTCTTATTTCAAGGAGGAAAAGAGCAGGAGAGATAGAAACTTCAATGATGGGAGAGAATCATTGATCGGCTGCCTCCTGCACGCCACACACTGGGGATCAAGCCCGCAACCCACGCATGTGTCTTTGACCAGAATCAAACCCAGGACCCCTCAGTCCACAGACCAACACTCTACCAAACCGGCTAGGGACAATACAATTTTTTTTTAATATAACAGTTTTATTGATCTATAATTCACATATCGTACAATTCACCTGTTTAAAGTACACAATTCAATGGTTTTTAATATATTTACAGAGTTGTGCAACTATCACCACAATCAATTTTAGAAAATTTTCACCTCCCAAACAGAAACTTTTCACCCATTAGCAATCACTCCCCATTTCCTTTCAAACCATACGACCCTCAGCAACCCAGTGGTTTATTTTCTACCTCTATAAATGTCCCTATTCTGGATATTTCACATAAATGGAATCAAACATTATATGGTCTTTGCGATTGCTTTCTTTAAGTTTTTTACCCTAACTTATTTTTTATTGTATATATTTGTATGTATTTATTTATTTATTTATTTATTTTTATAAATCTTTATTGTTGAAAGTATTACATATGTCTCCTTTTCTCCCCCATTAACCTCCTCCAGCCCACCCCCCTCCACTCCCTATCCCAAGCCTTCACTACCCTATTGTCTGTGCCCAGGGGTTATGCATATACGTGTACAAGATCTTTGGTTGATTACCTCCCACCCTCTCACCCTCCCACACCTTCCCTCCAAGATTCTGCACTCTGTTCCAGGCTTCCCTATCTCTGGATCCACTCTGTTCATCAGATTATTTTGTTAATTAGATTCCACATATGAGTGAGATGATGTGATACTCGGCTTCCTGTGACTGATTTATTTCACTCAGCTTGATATTCTCCAGGTCCCTCCATGCTGTCTCTAAGGGTAAGAGATTCTTCTTTTGTACTGCTGCATAGTATTCCATAGTATAAATGTGCCACAGCTTTTTTATTCACTCATCTCCTGATGGGCACTTGGATTGTTTCCAGATCTTAGCTTTTGTAAATTGTGCTGCTATGAACATAGAGGTGCATACATCTTTCTGATTGGTGTTTCGGGTTTCTTAGAATATATTTCTAGAAGTGGGATCACGGGGTCAAATGGCAGTTTCATATTTAATTTTCTGAGGAAACTCCACACTGTTTTCCATAATGGCTGCACCAATCTGCATTCCCACCAGCAATGCACAAGGGTTCCCTTTTCTCCACATCCTGTCCAGCACTTGTCATTTGTTGATTTGTTGTTGGTAGCCATTCTGATAGATGTGAGGTGATACCTCATTGTCATTTTAATTTGCATCTCTCTGATGATTGGTGACTTTGAGCATTTTTTCACTGATATCATTTTTAATAGTATAGACTTTTAAAATATAAATTTATAACCTACTGCATTATATAAAAATTATACCCAAAAATCTTTGTTTTCTCCTCTTTTCCTCAGGTTCCCTGTGAAGCTTCCGTAAAATAACATCCTTTCAATCTTAGAAATCCTGTTATTTAATGGGAAGGGTCTGTGAGACAGCCCCTAAGAAGACTCTTATGAGGTCTTTGTCTATTTAAAAGGGTCTATGAAGCACCTTTTTCACAGAGGTGACCTCAGATGCTCACTTAGAGCCTTTTTACTTCAAGTTTAGTGACAAATCTAATAGTCATGGCTATCCAATTTGCCATCTTCCTAAAGATGCTAATGAGAAGGGTGACAGTAAGGACGGGTGACACAGCTATAGTCAGGCAAAGTGCCAGTTATGTGATATTACAGATGAAGTCAGACATTAAGGAGGATGCTGAAATACTAAAAAGAAAAAGAATAACTCAAACTACACCCAGTCTGAGCTATTTAATTTTGTCATAAATAATGCCATACTCCTCACTGCTACTGAGACCATGAAAGCCTCAAGTGATCACAGAGAAATGAGATGGCTTTCATTTTGGCATTGTGATTGAGAGCTCAGCTCCAGAGCTAGGTCCTGAATTTTAATCCTAGATCCAATACTTCTCTGGTTATACAGCCTTAGGTGAGTTATTTTATCACTATACCTCAATTTCTCCATATGTGGGGATCTACTTATGAGATTATTGTTAGGGTTAAGTGGTATAAACTACATACAGTGCTTAGAAAAGAACCTGGGACACAGTAAGCATCCAATAAATATTAGCTATTATTCTCATTACTATTTAGTTTACTTGGCTTTAGAAGATAGAATATTTAGGAAGCATTTCATCCCAGACAGCTAAAATATACATCATTTAGGGCTGAAGGAAGTATGCTCCAGTTGTCTGAAAAATCTACTCACGTGGAATTTCTCATCCTGGGGGTCAGACTAACCATATAGCAGTGTCCCCATTTCACAGATAAGGAAGCAGATATGGCTAAAATGAGTAGCTGACGGACCCTCATGAAGTCAATCTTGAGCTTCAGAACTCTGCTCACTGGTCCAGGAAATGATTTTATTGTTTTATGTTTGCCCCTCTGCCCCATTTTTGAATGGTGTCTTTGAGTGCTGATTGCCAGTCTGGATTCTCCCTTGCTATCTTCTTACATCCTTGGGGCAGGTTAAATTTCCTTAAGTTTGTGATTTAAAATGTTCTGACATTGCTTCCACTTACCAACATTTGGGAGACATTCAACTTTTTTTAAAAATCCTAAGAATCTAAAGATCAGAACTTTCCAAATAATCATTTAGAGCAGTTTCTTGAACTTTTTTTTTTATGTGAAATATTTTTCTTTTCTTTTTTTATTGTTTTATTGCTTAAAGTATTACAAAGGGTATTACATATGTGTCCTTTTTTTCCCCCCGACCCTTGACAATCCCCTGGCCTCCCCTACCCCCCAGTGTCTTATGTCCATTGGTTATGCTTAGATGCATGCATACAAGTCCTTCGGTTGATCTCTTACCCCCCTCCCTCCTGCCCCCCAACCCTTTGAAGGATCACAAATATCTTTATCAACCTATTGAAACTATTGAATATTTTTCTTCATAAAAAAATGCATACATACATTTTCATATAATTTCAGGGGATTCATGTGGATTTTCCTTACCTGTTGATATATCAGTTAGAGCACCCATGAACCACAGGTTAAGCGCCTTTGATTTAACACACTAGTAAGGTGTGGCTTCCTAGAGGAGCAGAATATCTTTCTACTAGGATTGCCTTCTTCCTAAAAATCATAAGCAGAAACAATTTATCTCCCCCAGAGCTGTGCCAGGGGCAACATTTTATGCATCTATTTTCCCTAGTCTAAAACCTTTTTATAACTTACTAGGGGCCCGGTGCACGAAATTCGTGCACTGGGTGTGTGTGGGGGGGGGGGGAGTGTCCCTCAGCCCAGCCTGTCCCCTCTCACATACTGGGAGCCCTCAGGCGTTGACCCCCATCACCCTCCAATCGCAGGATCGGCCCCTTGCCCAGGCCTGACACCTCTGACAGAGGCATCAGGCCTGGGCAGGGGACCCTCATTTCCCCCCATCACTGGTTCTGCCCCCAGCCCAGGCCTGATGCCTCGGCCAGAGGTGTAGACTCCCATCACCCCCCGATTGCCTGATCGGCCCCTTGCCCAGGCCTGATGCCTCTGCCAGAGGTGTCAGGCTTGGACAGGGGACCCCCATCTCCCCCTGATCACTGGCGCTGGCCCCCGCCCAGGCCTGAGGCCTCTGGCAGAGGTGTCAGGCCTGGGCAGGGGACCCCCAGCTCCCCGTGGTTGCAGGCTCCGCCCCTGCCCAGGCCTAACGCCTCTGGCTGAGGTGTCCGGCTCAGGCAGCGGGGACCCGCAGCTGCAGCGGCCCCGTGATCGTGAGCTTCGCTTTAGACCCAGGCAAGGGACCCCTAGCTCCTGGGACTGCCAGCTTCGACCGTGCCCAGCTCCCATCGCTGGCTCCACCCCTACTTCCTGCTATCACTGGCCAGGGCGGCAAAGGCACCTGATTCTCCGATCATGGCTGGGGGGCAGGGCAAAGGCGGCCCCAGGGCCGCCTTTGCCCTGCCCCCCAGCTCTTAGCTCCCCACTGGGTTTCCGATCACTGTCAGTGGCAGGGGGCTTCTTCCTGCTTTCCCTTTCGCCTCCCTGCATTGTGCCTACATATGCAAATTAACCACCATCTTGTTGGCAGTTAACTGCCAATCTTAGTTGGCAGTTAATTTGCATATAGCCCTGATTAGCCAATTAAAAGGGTATCATCGTACGCCAATTACCATTTTTCTCTTTTATTAGATAGGATGTGTGTCTATAAGTATTCTTGAATTGTCCAGGCATTCTTAAATTTTCCCTCATGTAATTACAGAATCTGCTTCCCAGGTTTATTTTCCAAATGTAATTTCTTTATGAGATTTGGGGGTTTTTTAGCCAACAATTCAAATACTCAAAATATCTTACAATGCTTTCAAGAAATTTTCTCAAATTATTTAACTTGCTTTTAGCTTTTCCTTTTACATACTCTTCCTGGGGAAAGAAATGCCTTTAGCTTGAATCTAATTCTTCCTTTTTGCCTGCTTAGAATCTATGGTTGTTTTCCATGTATCTAAACAGGAAATGCAGCATGTCTTACAAATAGGTAGATTTATTTATTCATTAAAAATATATCAGTTACTCATATCCAAATACATTAAGTTAAAACCCCCATGCTTAAGTTTTCTAAAATTACCAAGAAATATCTTTAAAGTATTTACTTATTTATTTAATAATTATGTTTTAGTATTTATTTATAAATTAATATTTTATTATTTTATGTATATGCTAGAGGCCTGATACATGAAGTTCGTGCAAGGGACTCAGCCCTCGCAGCCATGGCAGCTGCCTCGGCCCTCGCAGCCCTGGCTTCGTCCAGAAGGTCGTCCAAAAGGCCGTTCGGCTGTCTAGTCTAATTAGCCTATTATGCTTTTATTATTATAGATTTTATTTCTCTAAAAAAATGAAGAAATGCCCTAAGAGATGGAGAAAAATATTACCTATGGAGGGCCATAAAAGTTAGAGCTAAAAGAGACAGAAGTTGTTAGACACCCTCATTTTACAGATAAAGAAACTGGATCCCGGGGGGGAAAGGAGACATATGTAATACTCTTTGTAATACTTTAAGCAATAAAATAAATAAATAAATAAATAAATAAATAAATAAATAAATAAAATTTTTAAAAAAAGAAACTGGATCCCATCAGATTTTGACAGCTTACTTAAGGTAAAAACCAAATAGAAGAATTATGATGAAGAGAATTGGTACAAAAAGTAATGCAATAAAATGCTTGCTTTTGCCAGTTCTTCTTTAATGATAAATACAAAGCTAAACTTTTAGTGTGATCTCTAAATTCAGTGTCTCAAAGTCCACTTATTTATTCCACCCTTGGGAGAGAGTGGGGAAGTATGATTTAAATTTCTGCATCCATGCACATCTTATTGTATTCTTTATTAACATCTCTGTTTAAGTCTTTTAATATACTACCAACAGCAACCTTAAAATAGAAGAAATGCACTCATTGGGGAGAGTCAAAGAGATTTCCTGACTGTTGTAAAACCTGGGATAGAAATTGGAGTTTTACACTTCAGTATGACTTAAAATTTCTGCTGATTTAAACCTGAACCCTAATTTTTACTTCCTCTATCTTCTATTCAACTATTACATGAATCCTTTTTTTAATTAAATCTTTATTGTTCAGATTATTACATTTGTTCCTCTTTTTCCCCCCATAACTCCCCTCCTTCCAGTTCCCACCCCACCCTCCACCCTCACTCCCTACCCACTGTCCTCATCCATAGGTGCACGATTTTTGTCCAGTCTCTTCCCGCATCCCCCACACCCCTTTCCCCCCCAAGAATAGTCAGTCCATTCCCTTTCTATGTCCCTGATTCTATTATAATCACCAGTTCATTCTGTTCATCAGATTATTTATTCACTTGATTTTTAGATTCACTTGTTGATAGATGTGTATTTGTTGTTCATAATTTGTATTTTTACCTTTTTCTTCTTCTTCCTCTTCTTAAAGGATATCTTTCAGCATCCTATATAATAAAGAGGTAATATGCAAATTAACCCTCACACCCTCACAAGATGGCTGCCTACAACCAGGCCGGCACAGGGGGTTAGTGAGGGATGACCAAACGACTGAACAAGCAGGCTGCGTGGGGCGACCAGGCCGGCAGAGGGGGCAGTAACAGGTGACTAGGCCGGTCGGGGGGGGTTCAGTTGGGGATGACCAGGCTGGAGGGGGGGGGCAGTTAGGGGCTACCAGGCAGGCAGGGAGGGGCAGTTGGGGGCAACCTGGCCAGCAGCAGGGGGCAATGAGGGGCGATCAGGCCAGGAAGCGGGGGCAGTAAGGGGCGACCAGTCAGGCAGGCAGGTGAACTATTAGGAACCAGCTGTCCAGGATTGTGAGAGGGATGTCCAGCTGCCAAGGATTGGGCCTAAACCGGCAGTTGGACATCCCCTAAGGGGCCCAGATTGGAGAGGGTGCAGGCTGGGCTGAGGAGACACCCAGCCATCCCTGTGCATGAATTTCATGCACTGGGCCTCTAGTTTCATATAATACTGGTTTGGTGGTGATGAACTCCTTTAGCTTTTCCTTATCTGTGAAGCTCTTTATCTGACCTTCAATTCTGAATGATAGCTTTGCTGGATAAAGTAATCTTGGTTGTAGGTTCTTGGTATTCATCACTTTGAATATTTCTTGCCACTCCCTTCTGGCCTGCAAAGTTTCTGTTGAGAAATCAGCTGACAGTTGTATGGGTATTCCCTTGTAGGTAACTGACTTTCTTTCTCTTGCTGCTTTTAAGATTCTCTCTTTGTCTTTTGCTCTTGGCATTTTAATTATGATGTGTCTTGGTGTGGTCCTCTTTGGATTCCCTTTGTTTGGGGTTCTCTGTGCTTCCTGGACTTGTAAGTCTATCTCTTTCACCAGGTAGGGGAAGTTTTCTGTCATTATTTCTTCAAATAGGTTTTCAATATCTTGCTCTCTCTCTTATTCTAGCACCCCTATAATTCTGATGTTGGTGCACTTGAAGCTGTCCCAGAGGCTCCTTAGGCTATCTTCATAGTTTTGGATTCTTTTTTCATTTTGCTTTTCCGGTTGGATGTTTTTTGCTTCTTCGCATTTCAAATCTTTGACTTGATTGTTGTGCTCCTCTGGTCTGCTGTTGGGAGTCTGTATAGTATTCTTTATTTCAGTCAGTGTATGCTTAATTTCTAGTTGGTCCTTTATCACAACATCGAGGGTGTCACTATATTTCTTGAGGATCTCACTACATTTATCGGCGGTTTCTAGAAAGTTCTTGAAAAACCTTTTGAACTCTATATCCAGTCATTTGCTTTCCTCCATTTCTGTCTTTGTGTCCTGTTTCTTTGTCTCAGCATTTTTTATGCTTCACTGTGTTGATAGAGTGGCTTTCTGTGCTAAGTGTCCTCTAGGGCCCGGTGGCTCAGCCTCCCCAATTACCTGAGGTAGACACTCTTGGTGCACCCCCTTGTGGGCTTTGTGCACAGTCTTGTTGTAGTTAAGCCTTAATTGTTTTAGGTAACACTGGGAGTATTTGACCTCCAGGCCAATTGGCAGTGAGAATCAGCTGTGTCTATGGTGGGAGAACTTCTGTGCTGAAGACACCCTTATGGGGAAAGACTTGCTTCAGTGGGGCTTTGGTGCTCACTGAGTCTGCCCCCTGAGTGTGTCCCTTATGGACCTGCGGAGTTATAATTTGATGGTCCCACTCTGACCACTGGGTACACTGGCTCTTGGATCTAAGGAGATGCTAATCTAGCCTCTGCCTGAGGCTACCCTGCAGAAGCCAGCTGTAAAGCAATGCAAGTTGCTCTGGGGCCTTGGACAACTGCAGTTTGTTAAGTAATTTTCAGATTACAAAGGGCGGGGCCTTTCATATGCAAAAGCCTCTGTGCATGGCTTGGATGGGGCAGAGCCCAAGGGGATCAACTGGGCAGGCGGAGAGAGCAGTGTGGCTGCTCTCAGTCCTGTCCTCAGAGGCCCCAGCAATCGTTGCGTGTGCCTCCGAGAGAAAGCTGCCCTCGAGTTCCGACCGATGCCAGCCAGTCCTGTTTCTCCCGTATGAGTCTGGGTCCCCAGAGACTCGCCCAGAACTGGAGCTCAGAGCCTGAGACTCCCTCCTGATTGAAAAAGACAATCGTGACCTCAGCCACCAGCCCTCTCCGCATGCATCTCCACACCTTTGTATTTTACTTCCGCACCACACCTCCTCTGAGTCTCGGTATGCTTTTCTCTTTCCTTCTAGTTGTAGAATTTCCACTCAGCCAGCCTTCCTGTGGTTCTGGATGATGTCCCTTCTGTCTTTTAGTTGTATTTTTGAAGTGGTTGTGCGAGGCAGCAATCTCCAGTTTTTACCTATGCCGCCATCTTGGTTTCTCTGAATCCTTGAAGAATTCAATAAAATGTTTCATTCTTCCCTACACCTCTACCAACTTCTGCTTTTATAAAAAATATAGATTTTATTTATTTTTTTTTTACAGAGAGGAAGGGAGAGGGATACAGAGTTAGAAACATCAATGAGAGAGAAACATCGATCAGCTGCCTCCTGCACACTCCCTACTGGGGATGTGCCCGCAACCTAGGTACATGCCCTTGACCGGAATCAAATCTGGGACCCTTCAGTCCGCAGGCTGACGCTCTACCCACTGAGTCAAACTGGCTAGGGCCCAACTTCTGCTTTGATAGTGATGCAGCATGCTTATGAAAAGGGAAAAGTTGTTTTGGTAGAAAGTTGTTTTACTAGAGCATAAAGTTGTTTACTAGAAAGTTGTTTTCATCCAGCACAATAAACTACCCCAGTATCTGGAACCAGCAGGCCCCTAACACCTTAAATCACTGCAGTGTTAGACCTACCATGCCCTCACTTTTAACTGTGACCATTAAAATGGGGGACATTTTTATGGTAGATGTAGAGTAGTAAATTTTTATCAAACTCTTTTCCTTTTTAGAATTCAAAACATGCATGTTACAGTTTAAATAGCTTAGATGTAAATAGTACTGACACTAGACATTACACTGCAGCGTTAGATGTTTGTTCAGTAGCTTCTCTCAGGAAGATAGAAATCATGCTGTTTCTGTTTTAATGTTGCCAGACTGTCATTATTACCTTCTCCAGGAGTAACTATAATTTTACCTTTCCTACAGAATCAAGGACAAGCAAATAGACTTCTCTAATGATAGCAACTTGAAAACACTGATTTGCTGTGAACTTGAAGATCCATTATCCAAAGGTTGCACACCTATTATGTCCTATCATCAGCCAAAAAGAAATCCATCTCATTGGTAACAACTTTAATGCATATCCTCTATCTCCCTCTGATAATTTCCAAGAAGTGCTTCCAAGATACTTCTTAATTAGTACCATTATCATGTTTTCTTAAGACAAAAAAAATCCATGCAATATTTGCCTCAATCCATTTATAATAATCTTAAATAAGGCTGTTTAACATATGGCTGCTTGGAGAGGTTGAAATATATTACCTGGTGTCTGGCTATAACAACAACAACAAAAAACCCTTACAAGTTATCAGGCATGTGATTACCTGGGAATCTGCTATCACACCTTAGGTAAATGATGGGGAACCATCAGCTGCACAGCAACAAATTAATGTTGGTTAGTTAGGGACCTGAACTGAGAAATATTTAGTGCATTGGTACCCACTGGTT
Source organism: Myotis daubentonii (assembly GCF_963259705.1). NCBI lineage: Eukaryota > Metazoa > Chordata > Mammalia > Chiroptera > Vespertilionidae > Myotis > Myotis daubentonii. The sequence goes on from NC_081842.1 coordinate 168,906,249, forward strand.
TGGAGCTGATCCAGATGGGAAAGAAATTCTCCAAGAACTATTTGCCACCTGTAAGGAGCACAAATGACCATCTCCTATCAAGAGCAAGAGAAGACATTTTTGAAGGTCAGCTGTCATGGTAGTTCTGAAAACTTTGGACAACACAAGGGCTGCATAGCAAGCTTGGTTTTCCCTGAGTCTGAGGAGTGTTTTCAGCTTTTATTTATTTACTAGAGGCCCGGTGCATGAATTCATGCACCAGTGGGGTCCCTCGGCCTGGCCTGCAGGATTGGGCCAAAACGGGCTCTCCGACATCCCCCAAGGGGTCCCAGATTGTGAGAGGGTGCAGGCCAGGCCAAGAGACCCAACCTGTGCACCATCGGGGCTGGGGAGGGATGTAGGAGGTTGGCCAGCCAGGGAGGGACCATGGGAGGGCTCCAGAGCATGTCCAGCCTATCTCGCTCAGTCCCAATAGGTCGGACCCCAGCAACAAACTAACCTACTTGTCGGAGAGTCTGCCCCCTGGTGGTCAGTGCACATCACAGCAGGCAGTTGAGCAGTCATGGCATATCATTAGCATATTATGCTTTGATTGGTTGAATGGACAACCAGACAACTACTTAGGATATCAGGCTTTTATTATATAGGATTTTAACTTTGGTTGGAAAGTGGTCATTTGAATGTCTCCAGAAAGGCATGTACACTACCTCAAGACTAGGTCATTGAAGATATTTACTGGATTTACACCTGGTAATGTGGTTTTTTTAAGGAAGAAATTTGATAAATAAAAAGTAAAAAGAATAAGGTTTGATTCAAGAATGTATTTTCACATTATAATGTATACATAAATATAATGAAATGAAATAAGGCAATGATTTCTTGGATCTCTAAATACCAACCATTGCTCACAGAAGGTCCGGAAGACAAATTGAGCAATAAGTAGGGTGGAACTAATAAGATCAATCCTAGATAGATCCATTTGTGGATACTCACCTTTCCTTTCTGAACACTGTTGGCTTTTGCACTTTTCTGAGCATCTGTTGCTGCCCTCTGGTGGCCTGGGGATTCCCACAACAGAGTCCCTCTCCTTCCCCCAATAAAAATTCACCTGCTAATGTCCCTTGCTTTCTTCTGTTTAAAGTTATAAGAAAAGATTTTTGAAGGTTTAAAATTAATTTTTGTGCAGCACTCTTTTTCAAGTCAAAACAACCCACCAAACATTTAACAGAATGTAATCGTTTTAAGTAACAAAATCATATTCACATTTTCTTTCAATTGATTTTGTGTGTATGTGTGTCACCATATATACATTTATACATACACACACTATAATATATAAATATGTAATGTCATATATGAATATACAAACTCAAAATGGATTGAAGACTTAAGTGTTAGGCTCAAAACTATAAAACTCCTAGAAGAAAATGTAGACAGTAAAATCTTGGCCATCTGTCTTAACAATATTTTTCCTTATATATCTCCTCAGATAAGGAAAACAAAAGAAGAAGAAAAAATGCGACTACCTCAAACTAAAGTTTTAACACAGCAAAGACAACCATTAACAAAACAAAAAGACAACCTACCAAATGGTAGGAGATATGCACCAATGATACATCCAATAATGTTAATATTCAAAATATATAAAGAACTCATACAACTTAATGCCAAAAACAAACAATCCAATAAAAAAGAATGGACAAAGGACCTGAATAGACATTTCTCCAAAAAGGACACACAGATTGCCAATAGGCATATAAAAAGATGCTCAATGTCACTAGTCATCAGATAAACAGAAATTTAAACCATAATGAGATATCACTTTACACCTGTCAGAATGGCTATCATCAATATCAACAAACAATAAGTGCTGGTGAGGATGTGGAGAAAAGGACACCCTTGTGCACTATTGGTGGGAATGCAGACTGGTGCAGCCACTATGGAAAACGGTATGGAGATTCTGCAAAAAATTAAAAATGATACTAGTTTATGATCCAACAATTCTACTTCTGGGTATATATCCAAAGAAACCCAAACATTATTGTGAAAGAATATATGCACCTTATGTTCATTGCAGCATTATTTACAATAGCCAAGCTATGGAAGCAACCCAAGTACCCATCAATAAATGGATAAAAAAAAATGGTGGTGCAGGACAACCAAGATGGCAGCATAGGTAAACACCTGAATTTGCTGCCTGCACAACCACATTAAAACTACAACTAAAAGACAAAACGGAGAAAAACCAAGATGGTGGCATAGGTTAACACTGGAGTTTGCTGCCTCAAACAAGCACTTCAAAAATACAACTGGAGGAGAACCAAGGTGGCGGCATAGGTTAACGCCGGAGTTTGCTGCTTTGAACAACTACTTCAAAAGTGAAACTAAAACACGGAACGGACATCACCCAGAACCACAGGAACACCGGCTGAGTGGAAGTCCTACAACTAGGAGGAAAGAGAAACGCATACGGACACTCAGAGGAGGCGCAGTGCTGAAGTCAAATTCTGAGGTGCGGAGTGCGCGGAGCGGGCTGGCGGCCGAGGGCGCGGTTGTTGTTTTCAATCGGGAGGGAGTCGAAGACTCTGAGCTCCAGATACGGGCGAGTCTTTAGGGACCCAGGCTCAAACGGGAGAAGTGAACTGTCTGGCTTCGGTCAGAGCGAGTGCAGCTTTCTCTCCCAGCTTTGCAGCGGGTGCTGGGACTCAGAGAGGCAGAGTCCCTGGGGACAGGACTGAGAGCCGCCATAACTGCTCTCCCCGGCCCACCCTGTTGATCCTGTGCGACCCGCCCCGCCCAAGCCCTGCACAGAGGCATTTGCTGGATAGCCTCAGGCAAAGGCTAGATTAGCACCTCCCTAGAGGACAGAAGTTCTCTCACTGCTGACACAGCTGATTCTCATAGCCACTTGGCCTGGAGGTCAAACCCTCCCTGGAATTAGCTACAACAATCAAGATTTATCTATAAGACTGCGAACAAAGACCACTAGGGGGTGCACCAAGGAAGCATAACAAAATGCGGAGACAAAGAAATAGGACAAAATTGTCAATGGAAGAAATAGAGTTCAGAACCACACTTTTAAGGTCTCTCAAGAACTGTTTAGAAGCTGCCGATAAACTTAATGAGATCTACACGAAAACTAATAAGACCCTCGATCTTATATTGGGGAACCAACTAGAAATTAAGCACACACGGACTGAAATAACGAATATTATACAGACTCCCAACAGCAGACCAGAGGAGCGCAAGAATCAAGTCAATGATTTGAAATGCAAGGAAGCAAAAAACATCCAACCGGAAAAGCAAAATGAAAAAAGAATCCAAAAATGCGAGGATAGTGTAAGGAGCCTCTGGGACAGCTTCAAGCGTACCAACATCAGAATTATAGGGGTGCCAGAAGATGAGAGAGACCAAGATATTCAAAACCTATTTGAAGAAATAATGACAGAAAACTTCCCCCACCTGGTGAAAGAAATGGACTTACAGGTCCAAGAAGCGCGGAGAACCCCAAACAAAAGGAATCCAAAGAGGACCACACCAAGACACATCATAATTAAAATGCCAAGAGCAAAAGATAAAGAGAGAATCTTAAAAACAGCAAGAGAAAGAAACTCAGTTACCTACAAGGGAATACCCATACGACTGTCAGCTGATTTCTCAACAGAAACTTTGCAGGCCAGAAGGGAGTGGCAAGAAATATTCAAAGTGATGAATACCAAGAACCTACAACCAAGATTACTTTATCCAGCAAAGCTATCATTCAGAATTGAAGGTCAGATAAAGAGCTTCACAGATAAGGAAAAGCTAAAGGAGTTCATCACCACCAAACCAGGATTGTATGAAATGCTGAGGGGTGTCTTTTAAGAAGAGGAAGAGGAAGAAAAAGGTAAAGATACAAATTATGAACAACAAATATGCATCTATCAACAAGTGAATCTAAGAATCAAGTGAATAAATAATCTGATGAACAGAATGAACTGGTGATTATAATAGAATCAGGGACATAGAAAGGGAATGGACTGACTATTCTTGGGGGGGAAAGGGGTGTGGGAGATGTGGGAAGAGACTGGACAAAAATCGTGCACCTATGGATGAGGACAGTGGGTGGTGAGTGAGGGCGGAGGGTGGGGTGGGAACTGGGAGGAGGGGAGTTATGGGGGGGAAAAAAAGGAACAAATGTAATAATCTGAACAATAAAGATTTAATTTAAAAAAAAAAATACAACTAAAAGACGGAACGGACATCATCCAGAACCACAGGAAGGCTGGCTGAGTGGGAGCTCTACAACTAGGAGGAAAAAGAAAAGCATACCGAGACTCAGAGGAGGGGCAGTGCTGAAGTAAAATACTAAGGTGCGGAGTGCATGCGGAGCGGGCTGGCAGCTGAGGGCACAGTTGTCTGTTTCAATCGGGAGGGAATCTCAGACTCTGAGTTCCAGATCCAGGCGAGTCTCTAGGGACCCAGACTCAAACGGGACTGTCTGGCTTTGGCCAGAACTCGAAGGCAGCTTTCTCTCCGAGGTTTGCAGCAGTTGCTGGGACTCTGAGAGGCAGAGCCCCTGGGGACAGGACTGAGAGCAGCCATAACTGCTCGCTCCGCCCTCTACCCAGTTGATCCCCAGGGACCCGCCCCGCCCAAGCCCTGCACAGAGGCATTTGCCAGATAGCCTCAGGCAAAGGCTAGATTAGCACCGCCCTAGAGATCCAGCACAGAAGCTCTCCCACTGCAGACACAGCTGATTCTCATAGCCAGTTGGCCTGGACGTCAAATCCCCCCCAGTATTATCTACAGCAATCAAGGCTTAACTACAACAAGACTGCTCACAAAGACCACAAGGGGGTGCACTAAGAAAGCATAAAAAATGCAGAGACAAAGAAACATGACAGAAATGGAGGATATAGAGCTCAAAACCACATTTTTAAGGTCTTTCAATAATTTTCTGGAAACTGCCGATAAACTTGATGAGATCTACAAAAAATCTAATGAGACCCTCAATGTTGTGATAAAGAACCAACTAGAAATTAAGCATACACTGACTGAAATAAAGAATATTATACAGACACCCAACAGCGGACCAGAGGAGCGCAAGAATCAAGTCAAAGATCTGACATGCGAAGAAGCAAAAAACACCCAACCAGAAAAGCAAAATGAAAAAAGAATCCAAATATACGAAGATAGTGTAAGGAGCCTCTGGGACAACTTCAAACGTACCAACATCCGAATTATAGGGGTGCCAGAAGAAGAGAGAGAGCAAGATATTGAAAACCTATTTGAAGAAATAATGACAGAAAACTTCCCCTACCTGGTGAAAGAGATAGACTTACAGGTCCAGGAAGCACAGAGAACCCCAAACAAAAGGAATCCAGAGAGGACCACACCAAGACACATCATAATTAAAATGCCAAGAGCAAAAGACAAAGAGAGAATCTTAAAAGCAGCAAGAGAAAGAAAGTCAGTTACCTACAAGGGAATACCCATACGACTGTCAGCTGATTTCTCAACAGAAACTTTGCAGGCCAGAAGGGAGTGGCAAGAAATATTCAAAGTGATGAATACCAAGAACCTACAACCAAGATTACTTTATCCAGCAAAGCTATCATTCAGAATTGAAGGTCAGATAAAGAGCTTCACAGATAAGAAAAAGCTAAAGGAGTTCATCACTGCCAAACCAGTATTATATGAAATGCTGAAGGGTATTCTTTAAGAAGAGGAAGAAGGATTAAAGATGATAAAAAAAAAAAAAAGAAGAGGAAGAAGAAGAAGAAGAAAAAGGTAAAGATAAAAATTATGAACAACAAAGTGACAACAAATACATATCTATCAACAAGTGAATCTAAAAATCAAGTGAATAAAAAATCTGACAAACAGAATAAACTGGTGAATAGAATAGAATCAGGGGCATAGAAAGGGAGTGGACTGACAATTCTCGGGGGAAAGGGGTCGTGGGGGTGCAGAAAGAGAGGACAGTGGGGTGGGTAAGGGCAGAGGGTGGGATGGGAACCGGGTAGAGGGGAACTATTGGGGGGAAAAGAGGAACAACTGTAATAATCTGAGCAATAAAGATTTATTTTTTAAAAAATGATGGTGCATATATACAATGAAATATTGCTCAGCCATAAAAAAGAATGAAATCTGACTGTTTGCAACAGGTGTTTGTTAAGTGAAATAAGTCAGCCAAAGAAAGACAAATAAATAACATGATTTCACTTATACAAGGAATCTAAAGAACAAATAAATCAACAGACTAATAGATGCAGAGAACAAACTGATTGCCAGTCCGAAAGGAGTTAGAAGACTAGATAAAAAGAGATGGAGGGGTTAAGAAGTACAAATTGATAGTGACAAAATAGTCACAAGATATAAAGTACAGCGTAGGGAATAGAGTCAATAAGTACTGTAAATATTGGGGAAATACTTTGTAAAGAATCTGATTGTCTAACCACTATGCCATATACGTGAAACTGGTACAAAATATAATGAATGACATATGTAATTGAAAAATAAAATTTAATTTAAAAAGAATCTCCTAGTAAGCTTTTAAAATATGCTAATGTCCAGGCCCCATCCCAAACCAATTTAATCCAATCTCTGGAATTGAGCTTAGCCTTCTATTATCTTTTAACACCCAGATTATTCTAATATCCTGGCAATAATAGAAAATAGTGAGGACCACTAAAATTAAATCAACCAAATAACATAAGAAAATCAGCACTCAGTCATAAATCTGATCTAAATTTTAGTCCCAGCTCTGAGTTGATTTGTGGCATTTAGTAAGTTGCCTAACCTCTTGGACTCTAGTTTTCTCAAAGTTAAAGTGAGATCACTGAATTAAATCATTCTTAAAGTAAAAGTGAGGAATTCGATTAGATCATTCAACACTTTCTTTCTAAAGGTACATCAGAGATTCATCTTAACATGCCTTATAAGATTCCCTATCTCCTTCATTGTTTGTGGCCTGATTTACCACTCTTAGCTTCCCTCGCTTCACTCCAGCCTTAGTTAACCTACTTTAGCTCCTTGATCACCTGTAAGCTCCCTTGCTTCCCAGTCTTCATTTACTACATCCTTTCATTAGAAAACACTCTAGGACTGTAGTTCTCAACCTTGGCTGCACATTAGAATCAGCTGGGAATCTTTTTAAAATCCTGATTTCTGGGCCTCACCCTCCAGAAATTCTGTTTCTTTGTTATGGGGTGGGGCTACAACATTAGTAACAAAGAAACAGAATTTCTGGAGGATGGGGCCCAGAAATCAGGATTTTAAAAAGATTCCCAGCTGAAACCAGTTTGGCTCAGTGGATAGAGTGTCGGCCTGTGGACTGAAAGGTCCCAGGTTCGATTCCAGTCCAGGGCATGTACCTGGGTTGCGGGCACATCCCCAGTAGGAGATGTGCAGAAGGCAAATGATCGATGTTTCTCTCTCATTGATGTTTCTAACTCTCTATCTCTCTCCCTTCCTCTCTGTAAAAAATCAATAAAATATATTTTTTAAAAAAGATTCCTAGGTGATTCTAATGTGCAGCCAAGGTTGAGAACCACTTCTCTAGGACATCTCCCTCCTCACTTAACTAAATCAATGTTATTTAAGCACAATAACTTTTTTAATATCCTTTTTTCATTGATTTGAGAGAGAGATCAGTTTGTTATCCCACTTATTTATGAATCCATTGGTTGATTCCTGTAACCATAATTACTTTTGACATAAGATTGTTCTCCTTGGGGTCATAAGGTACTTCAAAAAGAAGATGAACATTGATGTACCCCTACAATTCAGTGGTCGGCAAACTCATTAGTCAACAGAGCCAAATATCAACAGTACAATGATTGAAATTTCTTTTGAGAGCCAAATTTTTTAAACTTAAACTATATAGGTAGGTACATTGTTATTAACTTAACTAGAGTACTCCTAAGGCTTAGGAAGAGCCACACTCAAGGGGCCAAAGAGATGCATGTGGCTCGCGAGCCGCAGTTTGCCTACCACAGCCCTACATAACATAGTAATGCAATCATCCTATCTAATAATAGACAAACATGGTAATTGACCATACCTTCACTACACCTCCCATTGGCTAATCAGCACGATATGCAAATTAACCACCAACAAAAATGGTGGCTAATTTGCATACTGCAGGCAGATCCCGCTGCGCCGCCCCGCCTGGGGCTGGTAGCAGCCTGATCCCCAGCTGCTGGCTGCCCCAGCATGAGGTCCTGGTCTGTGGTGTGTGGGGCAGGGCAGACGAGGTGGGTGGCAGTGCGATCCCCAGCCGCCGCCCACCCCAGCACGGGATCCGGGCCTGCCATGTGAGGGGTGGGGTGGGCGGGGCAGGTGGCAGCACAATCTGAGCTGCCGCCCGCCCCAGGGCGGGATCTGGTCCTGCCATCTGTGACCGGGGGAGACAGGGCAGACACCGAGGGATCGGGCGTGCCATCTGCCACCAGGGGAGCGGGCCTAAGCCAGCAGGTGGTTATCTCCCGAGGGGTCCCAGACTGTGAGATGGCACAGGTTGGGCAGAGGACACCCCCCCTCCCCGCCCCCGCCAGTGCACAAATTTTTGTGCACGGGGCTTCTAGTATAAAAAGAATACACAGACTTGTGTTCTACCACCAGGTCCTATTTAATTAGAAACTTGACCAAATTTAACCCATTAATTTCAATAAGTTACCCTCTTATCTAACCCGTAAGTCATTTCCAGAATGAAAGGCAATGACAGATAAGAAAACACTTTCAAAGATCTTTAAAATATAAACCTAAAATATCATTAACACATACTAGAGAAGATGGGATAGAATGCAGATTTTTCTCAGCAATGCTTTGCAAGGAATTCTGGAAGCCATGAATTTTCCTAGGTAGATGAACCTGTCATTAAGAAGAGTCTCTTGAGGGATGACTGAGAGGTCAATTTTGTGACAAATTATGGTACAAAGTTTGTTGCCCATATTATTTCCCATTCTCAATAATTACTGCTACTAAAGGGTCATTTTTGAAAAGGTCAGGAAACGGAAATACATGCATCAGAGGAGAACGAAGGATCTACTTTCCCGTAAACTCTACAAATGAATACGTCAAGGTCCAGTGAGAAAAGACCTTTAAACTCTCTCCATGTTCTACAGCAGGGTAATAACTGTGGGAAGAAGTGGGAGAGCAGGATATATTTTAAAGACACTATGGGAGCTGTAGAGCAAGGAGAAAAACCTTGTTATACTTCCCACAAATGCCAGTCAATTTTACTAGGAAAGCATGTTATATAATCATAATATAGATACAGAGCCAGTTGTGAGAACATTTAAGAAGTAGAAGTGTATTCTAATGTACCCCCCTTCCATCCTTTACTATTTCTCCCTTTATGGAACCCCAACAGGCACAGAATGACATTGAGTTACACCTGGCTGCCCATGACAGCATATTATTATGCCCTACTGAGCAGCACTCATGCTTCTCCAGCTTACTCAGTCCTCTTGCTATTTTACCCAGCAAGACACAAAGCATAAAGAATGGGGAAAAAACACGGTGTTCGTTCCAGCTAGAATATTATGATCTGTTTGTGACTATGGAGCAGAGAAATGAAGGGCAAGTACGGGAAAGTCCCTGTATATATGTCAAGGGACAAGTGGGAGGTTTGGCTTTAGTGGGAACAGTCTATAATCACGGGAGAAAAATAAAGAACATTTGGGTAAAAATAAAAGTACAGTGAAATGAAAATTTGGTGGAGAGATAACTTCGTTGTATTATGATGGGTTCTTATTTTCTTGGGATAGGAGTAAATTCACCACAGGGAATTAGAGAAGCAGTTGATATTGGTGGCTAATGGAGAGAGAAGGTGTGAAAGCACCTCAGAGTCAGAAAGCAGATTGATTAGGGAACTCTAGTAAGATGGCTGGATAGTTAAAGAGTCAATGAAGGGTAGCAGAGGCAAGACCTTACTTGAGACTTGTTTGCAAAGGTATGTCTCCAGGACTTCTACCGCATTCCAGGCTGATGGGGTACAGTGGGGAGCAGGCAGGTAATTGGTTTTGCCAGTTAAGTGAGACAGAAGGAAAGGGGGTAACAAGGGAGTTGAGGCCCTTGCCATATCACACTGAATGTGATAGATCATGAAGTCTAACCAACAAGGAGAACAGTGAGAAGCAGGAATCACTGGACAGTAAAAAAGTGTTGGAGTCAATGAATTTGAGGATAATACATTCAGGAGGACCTATTGCCATAAAGGAGAAAAAAGGAAAGAAAGCAGTATAGAAAAAGGATAGGCTGCTTATAATTGAAGTTTCAGAGTTGCTACTATTATTGATGATGACAATGTTGATAGTACTATTTTACAAACTTTTTTAGACCACAACCCTCAAAAACAAAAGAAATGTTACATAGATATTTAGTACACATATACATATTTTTACAAAACATGCTTATCCTTAAATACCCTCTGATATTTTAAATTCTATTTCATTCTCATTTCTAGTTACTACATTAATTTCAAGGACTACTAATACATCACAATCTGAAATTTGGAAAACACTGGTCCAGGATAGTTCCAACAGGGGTAGCTGAGAGAACAAAAGATATAATTAAGAAAATCATGGACCTCAGAAGCCAGTGTGTTGAATTAATCGTTTTTGATGGTATTGAAGTTGACAAGAATAATGATAGAAGTAGTGGTAGAAATAAAAACATTTAACCAGATGTGAAAACTTTATACTAATTAATCTTTCCAATAAAAACAAAATTATAATAAATGAATGGCTAATTTTATTTTTTTATAAAGTATAACATTTAAAATAAAATAAATCAGATTTTTTTAATTTTTGGTTCTGTAACACATAGGTAAGATGTAATGTACACTTTAATTTTTAGGGGTTTTTTTTCAAATATATGACAGTTTTAAATTGTTTTTGTTGACAAATCATGCCTTTTTTTTTCCTTAGAGAAGAGAGAGAGGCAGGGAGAGGGAGAGATAGAAACATCAATGAGAAACACCAACATCTATTCCCTCCTGCACACCCCTGCTGGGGATCAAGCCCAAAACCCAGGTATGTGGCCTGACTGGGAATCGAATTGGTGACCTCTTGGTACATGGGTCAACGCTCATGTACCAAGAGCGTTGGGTGACAAATCATGCCTTATCTGACTAGGATGTGTCACATATAAATGGGAAACTGTTGACTTTTTTAAATTTTATTTTTATGTTAGTTGACATACAACATTACATTAGTTTCAGGTATACAACACAATGACTCAATATTTGTATATATTGCAAATATGATAGAAGGTTATATATCATGTGTAAAAAAGACTTGGTTTTACTCTCATGTAGTTTGTAACCTACTTTACAGTAATGGCATGGAAGAAATAATCAAAAAATAAATAAATATAGAGGTGCAAATTATGATAAGAGCAGTAGTGTGCTATCTGAGAGAGAATGTGAATAGGAAAGTGGTATTTGAGAAGTCCTCTTTCAAGAAATGAAGTTTTAGCTGAATCCCAAAAGATGAGTAAGAGATGGCCACATGACAAATTATTTCTCATTCTATTCCATACTTTATCTTTCAAATGAGAGAGCTAACATAATAGAATGTCATGATGGGATGGTACCTTAAAGCCCTTCTAATCCAACAACTCTTCTGATTCTTGAATCCTTTCTAAGATGTCTCTGCCCAAATGTCAATATCATGGCAAACTTGCTCCTTTTCAAGAGCAGTTAGTGAAGATTTTTCTAATTATTATTTTAGATGTTTTCTCACACATTAATTCATTCAATTCATTACCCTATGAGAAGTAATGTTCCCTAATTTGTGGAAGAGAAAATAAATGGAGTTGGCTTTGATACACAATGGTGCTAGTAACCACCACTTCCTTTCTCTGAGCTGTTAATAATGGCAGGATTTTCGTGGCCTGATGTGGTTCAGTGGTTGAGCATAGACCAAGGAACCAAGAGGTCGCTGGTTCAATTCCCCATCAAGGCACATGCCTGGGTTGCAAGCTTGATCCCCGATGGGGGTGTGTAGGAGGTAGCTGGCAGTCAATTGATGTTTCTCTCTCATCGATGTTTCTACCTCTCTCACACTCTTCCTTCCTTTCTAAAATCAATAAAAATACATATAATATATATATATATATGTGATACATATATATGATATATATATGTATATATCATATATATATATAGTAGTGGCAGGATTTTTTTCTGCTGCACCAACATATGCAAAGCAGCTGCCTGGGTCTAAGGGGAGGTTACAGGGTCATGGGACAATATTTTTGAGTAACCATCTGGCTCTAATCCAGCATAAACTCACATCCATAACCTCATTTGCATCATGCTCTAACTAAATCTAGCCAAGTGGTAGATGTCACATTCCTTATTCACCCTCATTCTCTCTAATCAATCAACTCCTAGTGAGTGTTACTAGGCTCTAAATCTGGGAATAAAGAGTAATGTTAGCAGAATGTAAATAAACTTGAATGGAAAGGGCAATTAGAGAAGAACTAAATTCCTTGGCTTAAATCAGGATCCTACTCAGTCTGAATGCACTAGTCTTGGGAATACTAAAAGAGTAATTATATTCCTCCATCTGCCCTTGGCTCGTCATAAAAATAATATAAACATATCACTTGGAGTGCAAGTCAGTGATTGGTGGTGGCAAGAGGGAAGTCCACAGCAAAGTCAGAAATTGTGAGACAAGTCCATGTGCTCGAAGAGCATTCCAGAGAGGACACAGGGAAGAAAAAATAAGACTGAGCATTGTATTTATCATAGGTTAGAGGACATTGCCCTCTGAAGGGGGAAAAAGGGGGAAACTAGCAAACTATGTAGATGCACATCATTATTGTTATCATTACTATTAACATTATGTGCTCCTGGCTCAATGGCTTGAGACTATAACTGATTTTATAGATAGATATAGATAGATATAGATGATATAGATATAGATATAGATATAGATAGAGATAGAGATAGAGATAGAGATAGAGATAGAGATAGAGATAGAGATAGATATAGATATAGATATAGATATAGATATAGATGTAGATGTAGAGGTAGAGGTAGAGGTAGAGGTAGAGATAGAGATAGAGATAGAGATAGAGATAGAGATAGAGATAGAAATAGAGATAGAGATAGAGATGATATAGATATAGATATCAGTATCATTGGATAATCAGACTATATGTATAACCTCAGCCTTCTTCCATTTTTTCTCCTCTTTTACCTCCTCCTTGTCATCATGCCCTTTTCCTTGCCTTTCTGGCACCTTATGACTTATGAAGCTCAGTCTATTGGTTTCATTATAACTTCTAGACAGTTTGTATTCAGATTAAGAGCTTTGTTCACTATTTTTTTATTTGTCTTATTTGCTTGTATAATTGTTTTTATAATTGTAGGAAATTTTAAAAATATTTTCTCTTTACTTTAAATTGTTCATTCAAATTTGTATTCAATAATTGTCATAATACAGGGAAAACTTAAAATCTTGCCCATGTTTCAAATAACAAATCTTAAATGCTTTCTTTCCTCCAAGTTAACTCCTCAGAGACACATCCTCGCATCTCAAAACATCTCCAAGTCTGGTCTTAGATGGCATGAAGAAGAGCCCTCTGGGGGAATCTGTTGGCTTCATATTTAAAATCTATTCTCCTGACAACTCTGGACGTTCAGATATGTTCCAAATAAAGTTTCTCCCTGAAGATGTCATAAGTCCAATATCAAGTTCTCACAATTTCTAAAGCAGAATAATTTTATCCAAATTTCCTTTCCTCTGAATCTCTTTTATTGGCTTCTGTAGCCTACTGACCAATTAATCAAATTCTTTCTCCTGTCAAACAAATTTGGTTAGAAAGTTCTTAATTCTAAAGAAACCTTCTCAGTACATATTGTTCAGGATAAACTAGGCTATGCTACAGCAACAAATAACCCCACAATCTCATTTTTATAACACACTAAAAGTTTATTTATGGCTCACATCAGTATGGGTTGATTAACTCTCCTTCAAAAGTGATCCAGGAACTCTCACTAGGTACACACTCCATTAGGAACACGCGAACCCTGTGGTTGCCATGAAGAGAGGGCTGGTATAAATGGTCTTTCTTAAAGGTCACACCTAAGGAAAGGCTTAAATCGTTTCAGTCCATACTCCATAGCCTCAAACTAACTGCATTGGAGACTGAAAAATATAGCTTTCAAGTGTGTCCAGAAAGAGACAATTATAGGGTACTGTCACTGCTACACATTATAATCCTTAATCCCTAGGAGTAAAAAGGGAATTTCAGAACCACAAATTCTATGAAATATATCATTGATTTTTTTTCTAACATTAAAACAATTTAGAGATCCATTTCCCAATGATTTTCTTAAAATCTAGCAAGATAAAAAAATAAATCGCCCTAGCCGGTTTGGCTCAGTGGATAGAGCATCGGCTGCCGACTGAAGGGTCCCAGGTTCAATTCTGGTCAAGAGCACATGCCCGGGTTGTGGGCTCGATCCCCAGTAGGGGGCGTGCAGGAGGCAGCCGATCAATGATTCTCTCTCATCATTGATGTTTCTCTCTCTCCCTCTCCCTTCCTCTCTGAAATCAATAAAGAAATATTTAATAAATAAATAAATAAATAAATAAATAAATAAATGTGTTGATACATATATACATGCATACATAATACCTTTATTCATCTATCCACTTGGGCAATAGTATTTTTTTTAAAATATATTTTATTGATTTTTTACAGAGAGGAAGGGAGAGAGATAGAGAGTTAGAAACATCGATGAGAGAGAAACATCGATCAGCCGCCTCCTGCACATCTCCCACTTGGGATGTGCCCACAGCCCAGGTACATGCCCTTGACCGGAATCGAACCTAGGACCCCTCAGTCCACAGGCCGACGCTCTATCCACTGAGCCAAACCGGTTTCGGCAATAGTATTTTTTATATAAGAAAAAACATGTGTTTTGTGGTCTGATTTTTTTCTATGTAATAATGCATCTTAAATATTTTCCCATACCAATATATGTATTCACACATAATATAGAACAGAGAATGTCATTTTTATAGTTGTAACCACGGTACTTCCCTATTGAAGTACATATGCAATTAACTCTTCCAGACAGATTCCCAGAAGTAATCAATTGTTGGGTTCAAAAACTAAAAATTAATGTTAGTGACCAGCTGGTGTATCACAGTGGTTGAGTATCGACCTATGAACCAAGGAGTTACTGGTTTGATTCCTAGTCAAGGCACAGGCCAAAGTTGTGGGCTCAATCCACAATAGGGTGTGTGCATGAGGCAGCCAAGCAATGTTTCTCTCCATTCAATGTTTTTATCTCTTTATTCCTCTCCCACCCCCTCTTTCTAAAAATCAATTTAAAAATATTTTTTAAAAATTAATGTTAGTGCCTACTTGTGATAAACTCAACAAAGATGACTGGTATATATTAGGTTTCTAACTGGTTTTGTTTTGTCTTTTTTTTTTTTTTTTTTTTTTTTTTTTTTTTAGAAATTATTTTTTTTAAATATATATTTTATTGATTTTTTACAGAGAGGAAGGGAGAGAGATAGTTAGAAACATCGATGAGAGAGAAACATCAATCAGCTGCCTCCTGCACATCTCCTACTGGGGATATGCCTGCAACCCAGGTACATGCCCTTGACCGGAATCGAACCTGGGACCTTTCAGTCCGCAGGCCGACGCTCTATTCACTGAGCCAAACCAGTTTCGGCTTGTTTTGTCTTAATTGCTTAACTTGAATTATCTTTTTGTATATGTGTTTTATTATATGAACATATTACGTAACTTAACTTCTAGGTTGTTGCTCAGAGCATTTGTCAAGTCTAGAAGTAGGAATAAAAGCAAAAGTTGGAAGGAAAATAAATATAAGAGAGAGGAAAAAAAGCAGATTTTTAAAAAGTAAAAGAGAGGAAGGAAGTGAAGGAAAAAGAGGAGGAAAAGGAGAGGAAAAAATATAGATAGAGAAGCAGATGTTAAGAGGGGAGGCAGGAAGGACCCCTTGGAAAATAAATAGAATGATGTTTCAAATTATTTTTCCAAAGCCTGATTAACATTAATACCAAAACCCAAGAGAAATAGTACAAAAATAGAAAACTACAGACTAAACTCATTTTGGAAATTACCTCAGAAATTCTAAATAAAACATTGGCAAATAAAATTCAGTAAAATATTAAAGAATAATTTTCGATGATCTGGTCTTTGCCTACCTGTCTCAGTCCCATCTCTCACTACTCATTCTCTCTTGACAGAATGCATCAGCTGCATGCTAGAAATGCTTCCTTACGTCCTCTTCACCAGGCTAACTCCTCATCATTCTTTAGGCCTCAGATTAAGTATCTCATCTTCTGGGAGATTATCTTTGATCCCAGAATGGATTACGTATTCCTATCATCTATCAAAACACCCATTACCCTTTATTATGTTGACTTCTATAACTGTCTATCTCTCCTGATAAATTTTAGGGCCTGAAGACAGAGGCCAAATGACTCTTGTTCAACCCTACACTCCAGATTCAAGTACAGCGCCAGCTAAGACTAACAGCTCTACACCCATGGAACCAGAATCTGAATTGAGGGAAGTTGTCTTGTAGTTTCTTTTGTTACAGAAGAGCAAAGAAATACCAAGCACGCTTCCTAGAGAAAGGGAGGGACCCCGTTTATTTAACACTGGTGGACTCCAGGAATAACTTCCAAATCAGAGTGAATACTCAGAGGCTTCGCTTTTTATAACCTTCTGGGGTCTTTGTCTTGCAGATGTGGTTCCACCCCCTTTTGTGGATTTACAGGAAGGCCCCCAGGTGTTGATGACCTGTCCTGGGGCCAGCAATAACAACCTCCTCCCCACCCCCTCAGGGCAGTGCATTGTTCACAGTTTTTATGTCCTGACACGCCTTGCAAGACCAGTTTCCTCCTCACTTTCAATCTAGAGCAGTGGTTCTCAACCTTCCTATTGCCGTGACCCTTTAATGCAGTTCCTCATGTTGTGGTGACCCCCAATTTCATGGTTACAAATTGAACATAATTAAAGCATAGTGATTAATCACAAAAACAATATGTAATTATATGTGTTTTCCGATGGTCTTAGGTGACCCCTGTGAAAGGGTCGTTCGATCCCCAAAGGGTCGCGACCCACAGGTTGAGAACCATTGTTCTAAAGTCTCACTGAAAGACAAGGTCCAGAAGTTAGATCCAGTCTTCCTCTAAGCCAGTGATGGCGAACCTATGACACGCGTGTCAGAGGTGATTCGCGAACTCATTTTTTTGGTTGATTTTTCTTTGTTAAATGGCATTTAAATATATAAAATAAATATCAAAAATATAAGTCTTTGTTTTACTATGGTTGCAAGTATCAAAAAATTTCTATATGTGACATGGCACCAGAGTTAAGTTAGGGTTTTTCAAAATGCTGACACGCCGAGCTCAAAAGGTTCGCCATCACTGCTCTAAGTTGTACTTTCACGCATACACTGTTTTCAGGGACACAGAAGGGAGATCAAGGTCAACAAGACGTCTTTAATTCATTCCGAGTGACAATGTAACCACATACACAGGTCTTTTTGTGTAACATTTACTAATGTTGCTATAATGGGGTTTTAGAAAGGAAGTACTATTCGTTTCATTATGTATTAATAAAGGTTAATGCATGTCTCAACTTTTTTCTAGTAAAATATATGCTTAAAGGTGAACTCAAGCAGGCTATGAAATTGAATTATCCACTGCCTTCAAGGGGGATAGCCATCAATTTTCTGGCACCTCATATGTATCCTTGCAATTACATTAAATGCTGAAATATTAGGTCTCATAGGTTTCACTTGCTTCCTACAATGTAATGCTAAAGCATTACATCACTCCGCCTGCTTCCTCCTTCTGCCCAAATCCATTTCTCAGTTTCTGGCAAGACTGAAAGGATGTACCCAAGATGATTACTAATGTGTTAGATTATTAAAAATTAAGCCCCCTTAGAGTTTTGGGTTTTTTTACATTCATTTTTCAGGAGGATTGTTTAGGACACCGGAATTAAAGGCTACTTCTTGTCCACCTTAACCTTGAATTGCCTCATTCTCAAGGCTGCAAGACTACTTCATATTCTGGGCATTTTAATAGTGATGTAAATTACTGACTCTAAAGAAATAACCAACTTTATAAGGGACAGCCTACTTAACCCTGGAATAAATTAGGCTCAATGTTGATCAGATAGGAGACAACCAATATGACTCAGAATGCATGACAAAGTTTTTATCATCATAATTGGCCTAGGCTGTGTGAACAGATTGTAGGACAGATGGATAAAAACCATAACAAAAATAACAACAAATTGCACAGCTGTCCTAAACATGAATATATATGAAATTTAGACCTTTTGTTATGCCCTAGGAAAAGCAGAAGATCCCAGGATACTTACACAAAGATGTTTAGTATTCTCCTCTTATATTCACAGCAAGAACTGGTGATCTGAAATGCAGTAGAAATCATCAAAATAGTTTCTATTCATGTTCTGACATTAATTGTGTGACCTTGTGGAAAACGACTCAAGCTCTCTGGTATAAGTTTATTTGGTTGTAAAATTGGTGGTTGTTACTATATCTTCTACATCCCTTTACAGGTATAAAACTCCAAATTCTATGTAATTTATTATGAAGCATGTAACACAGGAGCTTTGCTTTGTTCATTGGTGAATTTAAGCCCTTAAAATTGTGCCCAGTACATAGTAAATCCTGAATAGTGATTTCTTGCATGAATATAGTCATAATGAGGTATTTGTTGAGTAAGTGCATAAGTAAAGCATGTGTAGCTTTTCAGTTTCTTAGGACTGTAATATACTTACATACAAGGAATATGTTGAGAATTTTTTTAAAAACTTCCAAAGTGGCAGAGAAACTAAGATGGCGGCATAGATAAACACCAGGAAATTGCTGCCTCCCTCAACAACTTCAAAAATACAACAAAAAGACAAAATGGACATCATCCAGAACTACAGGAAGGCTGGCTGAGTGGAAATCCTACAACTAGAAGGAAAGAAAAGCACACTGAGAGCCAGAGGAGCTGTGGAAGTAAAGTGCAGAGGTACGGAGGCTCGCACAGGTGGAAAGAGTCTGGCACTTCAGGACGCGGCTGTCTTTTTGAATCAGGAGGGAGTCACAAGCTCCCGACTGCTCTGAACTCTGGTTCAGGGAAGTCTCTGGGGACCCAGGACTCATACAGGGAGAAACTGGACTGTCTGGCAGCAGGCAGAACTCTGAACTTGAGGGCGGCTTTCCCTCAGAGGTGCTTGCAGCAATTATCGGGACACTGAGACACGCAGCCCCTTAGGGCAGGGCTGAGGAGCAGCCATAGCTGCTTGCTCCGCCCTTTGACTCCCTGAGACCCCGCCCCACCAAGGCTCCGGCAGAGGCTTTTGCATATGAATGCTCTGGCCCTTTGCAACCTGATAATTACCTAACTGCAGCCGAGCCAGACAGACCCAGAACTTCCAAGAGAAGGCCCAAGGCCCCACAGCAGCTTGCATTGCTTCACAGCTGGGTCTCATCAGGGCACCTCCAAACTCCAAAAAAGTAAGGGGAACCTGCAGACCTCTTCGTAGCTCCTGCTGTGTAACCTCAGGCAGAGGCTAAATTAGCACCTCCTTAGGTCCAAGAGCCAGTGTACCCAGTTGTCAGAGGGGGACCATCCGGATTACAACTCCTCAGATCCATAAGGGACACACTCAGGGGGCAGACTCAGTGATCACCAAAGCCCCAATGAAGCAAGTCTTTCCCCAGAAGGGTGTCTTCAGCACAGAAGTTCTCCCACTGCAGACACAACTGATTCTCACTGCCAATTGGCCTGGAGGTCAATTCCTCCCAGTGATCCTACAACAATCAAGGCATAACTACAACAAGACTGTGCACAAAGCCCACAAGGGGGTGCACCAAGAGTGTCCACCTCAGGTAACTGGGGAGGCTGAGCCACTAGGCCCTACAGGACACCTAACACACAAAACCACTCTACCAACACAGGGAAGCATAAAAAATGCGGAGACAAAGAAACAGGTCACAAATGACAGAAATGGAGGAAAGCAAATGACTGGATATAGAGTTCAAGGCCATGTTTATAAGGTTTTTCAAGAATTTTATGGAAACCGCCAATAAATTTAGTGAGACCCTGGAGGATATGAAAAAAGACCAACTAGAAATTAAGCATACACTGACTGCAATAAAGAATAATATGCAGAGATCCAACAGAAGACAAGAGGATCCCAAGAATCAAGTCAAAGATTTGAAATACGAAGAAACAAAAAATACCCAACCGAAAAAGAAAAAAGAAAAAAGATTCCAAAAATATGAAGATAGTGTAAGGAGCCTCTGGGACAACTTCAAGCGTACCAACATCAGAATTATAGGGGTACCAGAAGAAGAGAGAGGGCAAGATATTGAAAACCTATTTGAAGAAATAATGACAGAAAACTTCCCCTACCTGGTGAAAGAAATGGACTTACAAGTCCAGGAAGCGCAGAGAACCCCAAACAAAAGGAATCCAAAGAGGACCACACCAAGACACATCATAATTAAAATGCCAAGAGCAAAAGACAAAGAGAGAATCTTAAAAGCAGCAAGAGAAAGACAGTCAGTTACCTACAAGGGAGTACCCATACGACTGTCAGCTGATTTCTCAACAGAAACCATGCAGGCCAGAAGAGGGTGGCAAGAAATATTCAAAATGATGAATGCCAAGAACCTACAACCAAGATTACTTTATCCAGCAAAGCTATCATTCAGAATAGAAGGTCAGCTAAAGAGCTTCACAGATAAGAAAAAGCTAAAGGAGTTCATCACTACCAAACCAGCATTATATGAAATGCTGAAAGGTATTCTTTAAGAAGAGGAAGAAGAAAAAGGAACTTTTATCATTTGCCACAGCATGGATGGAATTGGAGAGCAGATAAATACCACAGGATCTCACTCATTTGTGGAATATAATGAACAACATAAACTGATGAACAAGGACTGATCCAGAGACAGAGAGGCATTGATTGGCCTGTCGGGCCTTGGAGGGAAGATAGGGGAGGGTGGGGGTAAAGGGGAAAGATCAACCAAAGGACTTATATGCAAGCATATAGGCCTAACCAATGGACACGGACAAGGGGGCGGGGGGGTTAGGGCATGAAGGGGGTGCTAGAGGGTAACGTGGGGATAAGGACACATATGTAATATCTTAATAAAAAATATATTAAATAAATAAATAAAATAAAATAAATAAATAAATAAATAAACTCCCAAAGTACCATGAGCTAAAGTCCATGATATTAAAAAAAAGAAGTTAAAAATAGACAATATTTTCTACTTTTTTACTTCATAAAACATGTAATCATTAATATATGAGCAACCACATTCAGTGCAACAGATCAAGATCAATAAAAACTGGCAAGTGTTTGGGGAAAAGAAAAAAGTATACAAAGATTTTATTAAAAATCTTAGAATCTTTAAGTACACTGCTCTACCCTAGGCACAGAAAGACACAGAAAATAAGTCTCAAAGAGAGATTTTTCTCATGAACATTTAAAAATCTTATTAATGCCCTGATCAGTTTGGCTCAGTGGATAGAGCGTTGGCCTGCGGACTGAAGGGTCCCAGGTTTGATTCCGGTCAAGGGCATGTATCTTGGTTGTGGGCACATCCCCAGTAGCAAGTGTGTAAGAGGCAGATGAATCAATGTTTCTCTCTCATTGATGTTTCTAACTCTCTATCACTCTCCTTCTCCCTTCCTCTCTGTAAAAAATCAATAAAATATATATTTTTTAAAATCTTATTAATATATCTAGCAATCTTATTAAAAATCACACAGACCCACACATATACCTTCATTTTTCTCATTCATTGAGCCAATATTTCCTGAGGTCCTACTTATATACCATGTATGTTTTGGGCAAAGGAGAATAAATTAGTGAATAGGATATATTAAAATTCTTGCCCTCATAGAATTTATATTCTATTAGGTAAAGGAGATGTTAGAGAAGAGGCAGACAATAAATAAAAGTCAATATATAGCATGTTAGATAGTGATAAGAGGGATGGCAAAGTGTGGGTGGGTAAGGAGTGGGACAGGCTGTTTCTTTAAATAGAATGGTCAGCAAGGCCTTGATGAAAAGCTGACATTTCAACAAAGACTGAAAGGAGAGGGGGAGTCTTTATATATTGGGTGGGAAGAGCATTTCAAGCACATAGAAGAGCAAGTGCAAATGCCCTGAGAGAGGAGCATGGCAAGTTTCTATGAGACACAACAAGGAAGCCAGTGTGGCTAGAGGAGAATGACTTGGGGGAGGGTCATATGAGATGAAGTCAGAGCGGTAACAAAGGCCAAACTATGCAATGCCTTAGCTTTAGGAGTTTGGCTTTTACTCTGAGGGAGATGGGCAGCCATAAGGGGTTTAAACCAAAGAGAGACATGATTTAACTTCTTTGTCACAGGATCACTTTGGCTGTTCATTTGGAATCGGTGGCCTTTCCCAAGTGAGAATACAAGAAGCCAGCCGACTGCCATCAGAAGAGGGCCCTCCCCCATCAAACTGGTATCACTCTGGTCATAAGGGCAGGAGAAGAGCTTAATGAAGACCACCCAGCAGGAATTCATGAGCATTTGGCAACATTTGCGAATTCCATCGCTGCTGTGAATGACACGCTGAAGACCATGATGTCTGTCTCTAGAAACGAGTTGCAGCAGTTGCACCCACTTGAACAAGCAAACGTGGATTTCATTTCTGCTTACACATTAGATTCAAAGTTTTGGGTTTATTTGGCAACTCTGGAGTTAATTCTAAGGAACATCCAGTAGAGCAGGAACTGGAAAGAACCAGAATATATATGAACAAAGTCGAGTCAAGGAAATAACAGACAAGAAGAAGGCAGCCGAGCTGAACAGAGGGGCAGCTTCAAGATTTGTGAAAAATGCCCTCTGGAAACCAAAACCTAAAAATGCATCCAAAGTTGCCAATAAAGTAAAAAGTGAAAAATAACCTTTTGGCTTTGATGTTCACATGTTCAAAAAGAACATCATTTTTATTGTTTTACAGAAAACAGATCATTATGTGGCAATGCACAGTTTAAATGTATTCTTCATTAAATTCATATATAAAATTTACATTTAAATTGGTAATGCTAAATACACTTTTCCCCAGAAAAATTGAGTTATCTTTTTTTTTAAAGAAAGTACAGTTTGCTCATTTTTATATATATTTTATTGATTTTTTTACAGAGAAGATAGGAGAGGGATAGAGTTAGAAACATCAATGAGAGAGATCAATCAGCTGCCTCCTGCACGCCCCCTACTGGGGATGTGCCCGCAACGAAGGTACATGCCCTTGACCGGAATGGAACCTGGGACCCTTCAGTCCACAGGCCAACACTCTATCCACTGAGCCAAACCGGTTCGGCAAAATTAAGTTATCTTTATTGACTTTCCTATAGAGCACTGTGAGGTTTTTAACCTTGTGGTATACTTTATACTTACAGTTTACCATCTCTCTTGACAGACTCTTATTTCCTTATATAGGTCAACCTTTCAAGTATCATTTTATAAGCAACTATGAAATTTAAAGTTAAATATTCTTTGTAACCATTGTCTATTTTAAATGAATAATAACTTTATGAAGCATGCTTTCTGAAGACTGGAGTTATAAATGCATCTGTTTTCATTATATACAAGAAAAATTGAAATGACTCCAATGTCCTTTTTTCTGTGTTCTTACTTTATCATGCTTTAATGATTTGGAGAATTGCTTCATTTGACATTTGAATGGTGAATTTAAGGTTTTACTTTAATTTTTGGCACTTTGCCTCTATGTCCCATTTAAAGTGAAACATATTCTCTTTAATTGTGGATGGGAAATGAGGTTGTATATGGATGGCTGAATTTTGGCAAAATGATTATGTCTTATCGATAAAGTCTGTAAATGTTGTGTGAAAAAAATTTGGTTATAGCCCAGCCAGTGTGGCTCAGTGGTTGAGCATCAACCCATGAACCAGGTTGTGGGCTCGATCCCCAGTAGAGAACTTGCAGGAGACAGCCAATCAATGATTCTCATCATTGATGCTTCTATCTCTCTCTTCCTCTCCCTTCCTTTCTCTGAAATCAATAAAAACATATAAAAAAAAATTTTAGAAAAAGAATTGTTTGTAGAGAGACAAAGGCAGAAATAGAAATACAAGTTAAGAGCCTATTGGGAAAAAAGAATAAGCTATTTAAAATACACACACACACACTCCAATCTACTCATAAGAGTTTCATTCATTCATCCCTTTTCTCATTGAGAATCCCCTATGTGAAAAGAACCATAAGTGATATTATATGAATCCTCTCTAGCCCACTGCCTATCCCTAACCAAGAACTTGAAAAAGGAATTGCTATAGACTAAATGCTTGTGTCCCTCCCCTACCCCCAACACCAAAACTCATATATTGGAACCTAATCCCCAATGTGATGGTATTTGGTTGTGGGACCTTTGAAGATGATTGAGTCCTAAGGGCTCTCATGGATTGGTGCCCTCATAAAAGAGGCCTTAGAGAAGTCCCTCGCCCTTTCCGCCATATGAGGACACAGTGAACAGACAGATTACTGACCATGGACAAGAGGCAGGCTCTCCCCAGACACCAAATCCGCCAGCACTTTGATCTTGGACTTCTCAGCCTCTCCGGAACTGTGAGAAATAAATTTTTCTGTTGTTTACAAGCCACCCAGTCTGTGGTGTTCTGTTATAGTAGTCCAAAGGCACTAAAACTGGGGCTTTTTGCAAGTGTGCAGGCATCTTGCCTTCCAGGAACAAAGCCTTGAAAGAATGTTTGTATCTTTAATGCTTAGCAAGTTAAAAACACACAACAAAAGAGACTAATTTTCTGGATTGCCACCCAATCAGCTTTTGATATTGTTCCCAGAATGACTGTTCTAAAGGAAAACTAGTGTTCATAGAAATATGACTGTCGCCTTTCAAAAAGACACATGTATCAGCAATTATTTTTGTTAAAAGAGGGCATTTCCATGGCATTCAAGAAAAAACTGTGGTTGTCTTTGTTATTAAAAATATACATAATCATTATTCAAGGTTTCTACATCTCAGATTCCATGGAAAAGAGCTTTGTTTTCAATACCACTGAGATGATCTGAAGTCCCAAAGCTCCACAGTAATCCTGACACTGCCGAGGATGGAGGTTATGTAAAAGAAAGCAGACAGTGACTGGACTTCTTAGCTTTAGCAGATTTCTTGTATTGAAGTATCATCCTAGAAAAGCACTGGCTGTAGAAATTGCTTATATACTCACTGCTCCTGAGATCTTAAGAAAACAAAACAGGTTATCATATCTATTATGGTGTCTTCTGTCTTGAAGTAACAAGTCATGGTCAGGAAAGAAATAAACAAGGCTAGGGGAAGAAGTAAAATGTTGGAAGTTGAATACCATCTGTTTCACACCTTGATGCCTTAAGGAAGTTTTCCTTTCCATCTCTCCTCAGTTGGCTCGCCCTTATTCATCCCTCAAAACTCCTCTTGGGCACACCTCCCAGAGAAGTCTTCACTGAACACTGAACTTCCCTGAACCTCTCTAGCATCTTCTGTGTGTCTGTTGTATCACTTACCATGGATTGTGTTTGTCTTGTCCAAGAGTATAACAAGCCCCTTGATGAAAGGAATTCTGTTTTACTCATCTCTGTACTCATCCAACTCAGCATGGTACTTCACAAATAATGTGTTCAATAAATGTTGATCAGTCAAAGTGGATTAAAGACAATCATAAGAGCGGGCACCATAAAACTCTTAGAAGAAAAAATAGAAAAGTAGCTCTGTACCTTGGTCTTGCCAATGATTTTTTTAAGATATGACACCAACGCACAAGCAACAAAAACAAAAATCAACAAGTGGGACCACATCAAACTAATCTTCTGCACAGCAAAAGAAACAATCAACAGAATGGGGGGAAATATTTGCAGACCATCTATCAGATAAGGGTTAATATCCAAAATATATAAAGAAATCATACACTTCACTAACAAAAAAGCAAACAATCTAATTTAAAAATTAGTAGAGAAACTAAATAGACATTTTTCCAAGGTACTTCCAATGGTCCACAGGTACATGAAATAATTCTCAACATTACTAATCATCAGGGAAATGCAAATGAAAATCACAATGAGACATCACCTCACACTTATTAGAATGGCTATCATCAAGAAGATGAGAGACAAGTTTTGGAGAGGGTGTGAAGAAGAGGAAATGCTTGTGCACTGTGGTGGGAATTTAAATTAGTACAGCCACTACAGAAAACAGTATGGAGGTACCTCAAAAAAATCAAAAAGGAAAGTACCACATTATCCAGCAATTCCACTTCGACATATATATATCCAAAAAAAATGAAAACAGGATATTGAAGAGATATGTGTACTCCCATGTTTATTGTAGCATTATTTAGGAAAGCCAAGATATGGAAACAATGCAAATGTCATTAACAAACAAATATATAAAGAAGATTTTGTACATATATACAATAGAATATTATACAGCAATGAGAGTGAAATTTTGCCATTTGCAATAACATGGATGGATCTTGAGGGCGTTGTGCTAAGTGAGATAAATCAGACTTAGAGAGGCAAACCCTATATGATATCATGTATATAAGGCATATAAAAAAACTGATCTTATAAAAACAGAGAGTAGAATGGTGGCTACCAGAGCTGAGGATTGAGGCAATTGGGGAAATGTTGTTAAGGGTATAAATTTGCAACCAGTAGATACATGAATTGAAAAAGAAATTATTAAGTGAAAAGGAAGCAGAACCTAAAAATTTGGAAAATTCTCAGCTTGCCCATCTTGCAAAAAATGAGAAAATGTGTTCAGAAGAGAACACATATATAAGGGTATGGCCAAGCAATCATTTGAAAAAGAGATGAGTATGGGTATTAGCCACTGCCCTCATCAGAATACTGCTGATTTGAACTGAAGGGGACAGAGATAGGATGAAATAAAGGAAGACTGTCAGTCTTCTTAGATCCTACAGGATAGGATTTAGAATGTGGAGGTAGTTGAAACATGGGATAGAAGTAGAATGACCAAATCTCATCTGCAACTGGACAGAGTGGAGCATGGATCAGTTTTTTCAAAACTACAACTTTATTTTGGTTGAACTGGGCAGTTATAAATTGTTCTGACCTTGGTCAAAATGGCAAAAGGAACACAGAATGAAGGTCCCTGGTCCTGGAATTGGACTAGCTCGGAATTTGGCAAGAATGACAAGGCTTAGAGCGGAGACTTAAATCAAAGAGGGATAAAGTAGGACTCCCCTTCCAAAGTATACTATTTCCTTCAAACTCACCCTGTGATTAGCCTGAGTAAGAAACTTCTTGCTGGACTGCTCCTTGGTTGGACAAGAAATGCCCCTGCTTGACCCAGAGAGTAGTGAGGAGCTTTTGGCTTGCACAAGTTCAGCCCCTGTTAAGCTCAGTGTAACAATGTGAATGCACATGTGTTCTCTCACCCAGAGGTACAAACTCAGAAAGTGTGGCATGTAAAGAATAAAAATAGGGGGAGCACCCATGTGAAAAAAAAAGAAGAAAATAAAAACATTTGAAAGCATTATCAATGCAAGGGTGGTAGACAGAGACCAACCCACACAGACATGTTCTGTCTCAGCCCCATGCACTGTGTCTGTAAAGATATTGGTCGATGCTTCTCTGCCTCTGTATCTATCTTTTTGTTCATTAACTTATAATGTTCTTTATTATCCATAAATGGATCTGTGTCTGTAAAGATATTGGTACGACATATGTCTGCAATTTTGCTGCCTATGGAGTCTTGTAGGGTTTTTATGGTTTCCCATCTTACATTCAAGTCCTTTAGCCATTTTGAGTTTGTTTTTGTGTATGGTGTAAGTTGGTAATGTAGTTTCATTTTTTTGCATGTATCTAACTAAATTTCCCAGCACCATTTATTAAAGAGGCTGTTTTGACTTCATTGTATGCTCTTGCCTCCTTTGTCAAATATTAATTGACTATAATGGCTTGGGTCAATTTTTGGATCCTCTATATACCAGCGGTTCTCAACCTGTGGGTCGCGAACAATGAAAATATATCCTGCATATCAGATATTTACATCACGATTCCTAACAGTAGCAAAATTACAGTTATGAAGTAGCAACGAAAATAATTTTATGGGTATGAAAAACTGTATTGAAGGGTCGCAGCATTAGGAAGGTTGAGAACCACTCTATTTAGAAAAGAGGATCAGAGTGATTATTTCCATCCAATATGACTAGAATCATGACAGAGATAAGCACAGGGTAGCAGTGGGTCTCACTGAATTACCCTTGAAAGTCATAATGAATCTAGTTTCAGTTTAAAGGTCTAGCTAAAAGTAAAACTTTAGTCTTTTTAGTGTTTCCCCAAAGATCTCACAGAGCAATCTAAACCAGCAGTCACCAACCGATGGTCCACAGACCACTGGTGATCCATGAGGTCTGAAAGGCTGGCGACCAATGATCTAAACAATAACATCTATATATATAAAAGCCTAAGTGATGGTTACGACCAAATGACTGGAACGACCAGAACGACTGGTCAACCAGTCGCTGTGATGTGCACTGACCACCAGGGGGCAGACGCTCAATACAGGAGCTTCCCTCTGGTGGTCAGTGTGCTCCCACAGCCAACCTCCCACGGCCCCTCCCCCTGGTTGGCTGGCCCCCACCGGCCCCTGGTGTTAAACCACTCTTAGAGACCTGCTTCTGGGTTGAGGTTTTGTACATAGCAGAGCAACTCCCTCGCAATCTATTGAAAGTCAGCTCTCGACACAAGGGTTTGTCTAGTTCCCATCCTCTCCATTACCCAGGGACCACCCACCTGCCACACCACCACGGTAGAGAGGAAAGGAGGGAGGGAGGCAAGGAATTGTGCGGTGGCAGGGTGCCAATGGCAGCTGCAGCGTCCAGCGTCCATTCCTCTGCACCTGGCCCAGCAACTCACCTCCCTTCCTGACCCCACTGGTGCCTTTGGGCCCAGGTTGGGACAGGGAACCAGGGGTGGGTAGCAGTGGATGCGGCCCCTTTCCCAGGAGGGCCAAGGGCTGGCTCCCTCCTTGGGGCTGGCAACCACCCCTTCTCCCTGTGCATGAATTTGTGCATGGGGCCTCTAGTTCAATTATAAAGTCCAGAGACTGAAAATGTTTAAAGTAAATGAAATTTAAAAACTCATATATTATAAAAGTGGGTGCCAAATATGTATACCTATGCATGATAAATTACTTCTTCGTTTTATTATTCTACTACTTTATTTCCTAGAAACATTTGAAATACTGAATTGAGCCATCTTTTTTAGAATATGAACAGATCTTTCAAAATATCTTTATCAAAGTATTTATTTTAGAGATAAATTGAAAACCATGGAATTTAAGTAGACTGCTCAATTAATAGCAAAAGTTAAGTGAGAACCCATGTCCCTATTCTAATGTCAAAAGTGCTTTCAGCACATTAAGTTGCTTTGCAATTTTTTTTGTATTTTTATCCTATATAATAAAAGCCTAATATGCTAAGTGTCCAGTTGTCTGGTGTCCGTTCAACCAATCAAAGCATAATATGCTAATAATATACTAACCACTCGCTATGACGTGCACTGACCACCAGGGGACACACAGTCTTCTGGTCGACCAGTCGCTATGAAGTGCACTGACCACCAAAGGGCAGACGCTCTGACTGGAAGGTTAGCTTGCTGCTGGGGTCTGGCCAATCGGGACTGAGTGAGACAGGCTGGACACGCCCTGGAGCCCTTCTGCAGTCCCTCCCCAGCTGGCCAACCTCCCTGTGCATTGCTGGGATCCCTCAGCCTGGCCTGTGTCCAGTTTTGGCCCAATCCCACAGGCCAGGCCGAGGGACCCCGCTGGTGCACAAATTCATGCACCAGGCCTCTAGTATCTTTATAAGTAAATCCATAATGTATCTGCAGTAGGCTGCTCCTAAAATGGTCCCAGTGATCTCCTGCCTTCTGTGGTTCACTCCCTGTGTAATCCTCTTCCCAAGTATGTGGGCTAGAATTTAAGGACTTGCTCCTAATGAATAGCATACAGTAAAATTGATGAGATGTCACTTCCAAGATTCTTGCTGGTGCTGTTTTGATCTCTCTGCTGGCTCACTCTGATGAGCCAAGCTGCCATGTGGGGGCAGCTTCAGTCCAAAAGCCTGTGAGAAACTTAATCTTACCAGTTAAGCATCAGAAAAGACCGCAAACTCAGCTAACACCTTTATTGCAATCTTGTCCCTGAGCTAACCTGTGTCCAGATTGCCAATCCACAGACACTGGGAAATAATAAATTTTGTTGTTTTAAGCTACTAAGTTTTGGAGTAATTCAAATCCCCTAAGCTGAAGGTCCCTCTCCTATAACATAACCCACTGTATATACAGGCGTTATCTGTCAATCTTAGCACCACTGATGGGAATTGGGGCTTTGAAATGACACAAAAATCTTGATTATTAGCCTGGTTACTGCTAGTTCTGTGAGTAACAAGTGAAACTTTGTCTCTGACTCACGAGTCTCATGTTTTCTCCATCACTCATAATGCAGCCGGCTGACTCGTTAGTTCTGAGTAAGGCTCTTCACAGTTCTTGAAAACAGATGTTCAACAATAAAAATAAATATTCTTTGTACATTTTCATAAACATTCCTAATAACACAAGTGTGGCTGTTTATTTTGATGTATTAACTCGACTTGCCTGCGGCTCTTCCTTACTAAGACAAATGAGTACACTGATGCCCAGCCCCAGGGAGAGGGGTGAATCTTCAGAAAGACAGAGACATGGCTTTTGAGTTTCAAAACCCAAGACATTTGATTTTCAAGGATTTGAGTTTCTGAGGTCTCAGGATATAAAAACATAAAAATGAGCAGTTTCAATAATAGATTGGAAAGGAAAAAGGAAAAGCCATTCACATCACCTCCAGACTAGATCAAGACTCCCTTTGACCGTGGGGGCCTGGGGCAATGGGAGGAAGAAGAGAAGAGACCGTGAAAGCAGTAAGTCTACATGCTCTTGGTTCTCTAAGAGCTCTTAGAGGCTGAAGACTGAGAAGCAGAGGAACCCAGGAATCTGAGAGGAGAGCAGATGTGTGTTCTCTGTGTTCACATAAAGCACAGAGGAATGTGACAGCTGTGTCCTCCTTCCGCAGCAAAGTAGGAGAGTAGTAGACAGGATGTATGTGAGGCTCATCTAGATGGAGAGATTCCCCCTCTATCACTGGGGTCCAGGACAGTGCTGGAGGGTTTTTGTATACCAAGTGGGGGACAGAGGCCAAGTGATTGGGACAGTAGTATACAGCAGTGACACACCTGAAGCAATTACTGAAAGTGGGAAAAATAATGTACATGTCAGCTAATGTCATAATGGATAGATGGCAATAACCAAGGATGAGATGAAATTGTCCTAGAGCCTCCATAAGCTCTCTGGAACTTAGATACAATATGGAGAAATATGTAGGAGGGCGGGGGCTCTTAAAATGATTGAAATAACTAAGAGTTCGTCTTCACCAGCAGGCAGAAGAGGGGTTCAAAATAAAAACTGTTTTAAAATATATCCTTATTTTTTATGTTTGTCTTTGTACATAGTTTGTGGTTTGAAATCTATACTAGTTAGACTGCGTTCCTAAAACAATTACATTTAAAAATACATGTACTGTGATTCACCATTAAAAAACAAAAAAGGAAAACCATGTCTTCTATTACATTCTTGGCCAGAGTCTCCTGAATTGTCCTGCTATCATTATTTATGGCTTCTCAGAACTGCAGTGAGATCAAAACCATGATGCAGTCCACCTGGCTTTATGTCTACAGCAAAGGGATTTTTAAACACTATTTCTATCTTAAAAACTGGGAGTCACATAAATAGTAGAAACTATTTCCAATCTCAACCTACCCTCCTCTGATTATTACTACTTTGCAGGCCAGGGAATTGGCCATTTCAACTGGATATGTCTTTCCTCTGTGTAAGTAAGAAGATAAAAGAAATTTTATTTCCAAGAGTCTCAATTTCACATGTAAAATTAATACCTATATTTGTATTACTCAGAGCCTCGAGAACTTTAAGATCATGTGTGTTTTCTGAATCTTTCTGCATTCTTTCAAAATTGTACCTTAAGGGTCCATTTTTATTTCCATATCATTTGAAAACAGAAATGTTAAATAAAATTGGAAAACTAGATAAATTTGCCATCTTCTGTAAAGCCTTTTCTTCTAGGAAATTTATTCAGTCTCTATAACAGTCAAACAGCACTTCAAGAGGTTAAATTATTTTTAAAAGTATCTACCAAGTCAATACATTTTCAAGACATTACTTATTTTGCAGTCTGTAAAGGAACTCAAGGTGACAAGGGCAAAATGAGAAAAGTTATATGACTTAACCAGAGCACTTGACATGAAGCAGCCACCAATCCTGGGCAAAAGTTATGTTTGAGAGGTCAAAAAAAAGAAAGAGAATAAAATTGTATTTCCCCAATACAAATCTTCCACAGACCTGCCTTGTACATGAACCTCTTGCCCAAATATCTATGATCTTCTTGCATCATACTGATGTTGTAACTCTCTATTAAAAGCTCCCTACGCTCGTAAGCCCCCCAACTATGGTCTTTTATGCATATATTAATGTTAATATCTCTTAAAGCCTAACCAAATTACACACACACATGCACAAACAATGCCTCTCTCTAGCCCTATTTGATTTCTCCCTGCTGATAAACCCAAAATACCGTTATAGTTCTCATTGCCAGGCCAGTAACACCTTTTTTAAAAAATATGTTTTATTTATTTATTTTTTAAACATATTTTATTGATTTTTTTACAGAGAGGAAGGGGAAGGGATTGAAAGTTAGAAACATCGATGAGAGCGAAACATCACTCAGCTGCCTCCTGCACACCCCCTACTGGGGATGTGCCCGCAACCAAGGTACATGCCTTTGACCTGAATCCAACCCGGGGCCTTTCAGTCCACAGGCTGACGCTCTATCCACTGAGCCAAACCAGTCAGGGCATAGTAACACCTTTTTGATCTTCCAATCTGTCACTTATGTCTAACCTATCCAATAAACCTTGATGTTATATGAGGGTTGGGAATGTGACTAATATAATTTACTCATTCCTAAAAGAGCCCAGCCCCTTGTCAGTACTCAATAAGCCACTTGCTGAATTGAAGCAACTCTAAAGAAGTTTCCAGATTATAAAATTTAAATTCCTTGGCTCTGCCAAAACATTACCTTGCGATCTTTCACAAAGAATTTACCAGAAACCCTAGCTGGCTTGGCTCAGTGGATAGAGCGTCAGTCTGGGGACTGAAAGATCCCAGGTTCAATTCCTGTCAAGGGCATATATCTCAGTTGCAGGCTTCTTGGTTGCAGGCTTCTCCCCGGCCTGGGCCTTGGTCAGGGTTCATGCAGGAGGCAATTAATCAATGGTTTTCTCTCATATCGATATTTCTCTCTGTCTTTCCCTCTCTCTTCCACTCTCTCTAAAAATTAATGGAAAAACAGCCTCAGATGAGGATTTTTTAAAAAATAATAATAATTTACCAGAAGAATGACCTCAGTTTCAATTGTTGACTGTGGGTATCAACTTTACATGGTAGCTAACTTGAAAAGATAGCCATAGATACCAATTACAACCTTTTATTTGGGGCTTATGGGCTCTGATTTCTAATTTCTTTGTATTCTGAGAGGTAAAGAAAAACTAAATTTAGCTGTTTCTAAAAGCACCTCTATTTCAGAGATTATGTTGCAGATAAAAAAGTAAGTTAATAGGAAATGAACCAGAATCATATGGACAATATTTCCCTCAAATCAGACATGACTTTAAAAGTTTAAGACAAAGGTGATTGGCAATAAACATGGTCTTGAGCATAACACTTTCCAGAAACTTGTACAAGATATCTTGATAGTAGAAAATCATTTAGACTCATCCATCCCTGACATAGAGTACATAAATATAGCCTGTAATATCTTTCTTTTTTATTAGCCTTCAAGATATCTTTCTCCTTGATTAAATGCACATCCCTCCCTTTTAATCTAATCTCTCCAATTCTTTCCCAATTGCATATTTCTTGTGCTTAGCATTGTGACATCTTGGTAACATTTTACAGAGCAGGGAAATAAAGGTTTTTAAAAGCCAGAGATTTAATTTAATTTTCTTGCTTCAAAATTTGATTCCAATTGGATTTCTACATTTTAAAAAAAAAACACACACACAAAACTATGCATGAAGATTAAGTCAATACACCTGCAGTAAGTTACTCATTCTGGGGTATTTTTTTACAGCAGCTCAACGGGACTAAGCATCTTTAAGATAATTGTTTTGAATTCTTTGTCAGGCCATTTTTTTAGAGTCGGTTACTAGAGATTTACTTTATTCTTTTGGTTGTGACATCTTTTCCTGATTCTTCATGTTCCTGTAGCTTTACATTGATGTCTGTGCATTTGAAGAAACCGCCACCTCTCTCTGGCTTTAAGTCAGCATGGCTAAATTCTGGGCCTTTGTACCTGGCTGCCTCAGGAGTCCAGTCTTTTTTTTTTCCAGGCGCCTGTAAACTCTTGCTGCCTCTGATGTCCACTCCTTTCCCTCTCTCCTGGGAAAATGCCTCATTTCTGTGCCTTTTCCCAGAGCCAGGCCAGGGGCAGGAAGCCACCTGCCACCTTGACTTTGTTCTTAGCTGCCCCAAGAGTTACATATGCCGGTTCATTCAGCTCGCTAAGTGGGCAAGACAGAAAGAGCCCTTCAGGGAGTGTACTGAAAGACCAGGGACATTGGAGACACCTTTCCTCCTCAGTTCCGTGTCTCGTGTCTTTTCCCAATCTTGCAAACCTGGTTGGCTTCAGGGAGCTTCCCTCCCCTTTTCCTTTGTTCCTACTTGTTCAAGCCATCAACGCCACTCCTTCAGCAGTCCGCGTGAGGCCGGACAAGCCAGCTCCTTGGGCCCACAGTGAAAGGCAGGAAGACCAGACCCATGTTCCACTGTTCCCCTCCACACAAACACTCACACGCACACTCACAAATGCATGCACGCACGCACACGCACACGCACGCACACACACCTGTAGAAGTCACAGGCTAAGTTGATCTCTCTTAGCACTGAGCTGTGCCTCTTTGGGGGAAGGGATGACACAGGTAAAGTGGAATTACTACTCTTATTACCCATTTCAACGCAGCTGCTTCCAGGTCCGTGTTTGGGGTACTGCAACTTCTTAAAAGGATTCCAGACTTCTCATAAGTGTAGGATGGGGCTGCCTGTTCTACCATCTTCCTAACATCACTCAGAAAACCTAGCTGAAATTCATTTCAATCATACATTTTATTTATTAAATTTATATTTAACCCAATATACCCAAAATCTTATTTCAACTTATACTCAATATGGGAAAAGTATTAATTAGATAGTTTATATTCTTTTTTTACATATTAAGTCTTTGGAATCCAGTGTGTAAATTTTACATTTACACCACAGCTCAATATGGAATAGCCACCTTTCAAGTGCTCAATAGCCGGATGTAGTTAATGACTACAGTCAGTTTAGACAGTGCAGCTCTAGGTCTTCTCCCCATCCATGGCCCTCCACAGATCTTAATCCTGCTCCTACCGGGATTTTCGTGGTTTCTTACCCTCCAGGGTAGTAGGTGAGGTAGAAATTAGGGAGAATGCCGCACCTGGAGCTGTGTGGTTTTCGTAGCACACCTGTACTTTGCGTACGCTTGGAGGGTCCACTGATAACCATAGGGGTTGAGTAATCACAGACTGTTGCTTGCTAAGTTTGTATATCTTTGGCAATAGAATTCCCTCAAAAAAAAAAGTGTTTATTTATTCAATTCCTTGTAGAACAATCCCAAAGAGAGATCTTGTGTAGCCATTCTCTTGGGATATCTTAGAAGAGACCTAAATTTAGCAGAGACCTTGGATCTTCGTATGATCTCTTGCTAAGGGTACAACTTTGCTTTCATCGGCTTTGGTGACAGACACAGGTTGAGGTAAAGAGTGTCTCCCTTATTAAAGATGTACATCCCTCTACCTTGGCTTAGGGTCAAGTAGACAACTTTCTGGTTTGCCCAGCATGTAGAATTTTGCATTTTAAGACTGAAATATTCCCAGGCAAACAGGAATGAGTTTGCCACAGGTCAGAGCTAGACTTAGATGTTTGGGATTTTTTCTCTGAGGATTTTGTTTTCCAAAGTTCCATCCCACAACATGTTAGGCTCTGTCATTGTGGCAACCCACTTCCAGGTTTTAGATGCTTTTTAATTATGGATTGCATTTGAATGCTTACATCAGAAACCTGATTACAGAAGGTTACCTAGAGAAATATTTTTGTAATAGCTAGAAGCGTGGAAGTAGCCTAAGTCTGGCATGGTAATTCTATAAATGCATAAAGGACTCTGGTTCCATCTAACTTTCTTCCACTCAACTTGAGCAGTTGGCTTTTTTCCTTATGGTCATGAAAAGACTACTCCATCTTCAGAAACTGCAGATGCATTTTAGGCAGGTAGAAGATTTAGGGTAAAGTACGAAAAAAGAGAGTATGCCAACTGAGTCTAGGCTTAATATTAACCAATAAAAGATGGATTTTTCATAAGCTCCCTCTAGTAGAATTCCACATACATCTCATTGTCTAGGACATATAGCTACTCCAAGCTGCAAGGGAGTCTAGAAGTTGAGTATTTTTCATGGTCTCATTGATGCCTCAAAAGAATGTTAGTAAAGGGAAAGGGAAACGGAAGGAGGTATATTGAATAGTAACTAACTGATCTATAATTGAGTGGTAACTAATATAGGTGCATTTTATTTTATTGAATTTGACAGGAAAAATGCATATAAACTTTAATATATCAATTAAAATGGAAAGGCCCACTTTTTCATGTAATTCTTCACAAATTAAGTTGCTCAGTGATCCAATTAAATTCAATATGCTAAAACTTCAAAGAAATGTGGGTGACCCTAAAGGGTTAAAATGAATCAAAGAGAATTTTGGTAACCCTAGTCCTTGTTCTTTTTGCTAATTCTTCAGTGTCTGTGACTAATTTAGTCTTGCTTTAAAGCCAAAATCATACACTATCACAGAGAGGTAACATAAATTAGTGGAAAATATTGATATAAGACATATTTTGATTGCATATTAAAGATTGCTTAATATTCTTCACATTTAGAGTAAAATGCGCTTTCCTCCATTTTTCTTGATGTACATTGACCTTTGGGTCTATTTTTATTTTCTCACTTTTAAGACATGGTGTTGGTGCACTTACTCCTTGACCCTGCTCCCTGCGCCAACTGTGGTTTTGAATTCAATCTCCAGTTCCAGACAATTGAAGTTTCATTTTCACATCGATGTTTCTCCCCCTGCCCCCCACCTTCCTCTCTCTTTAAAAATCAATTTAAAATTTTTTTTCAAAGTTTAAAAATAAGTAAATAAATAAATAAATGTTTTGCAGACAAAGTACTGGGTTTCAGCTTTTGACCTATGTAAGCCTTCAGACTATATGTTACATAAGAGCAAAAATTGGGGGGCTGAAAAAAGAGAACCTCAAGTTGGATAAATAAAACTTTTAACCACATAGCAAGATAGTTTAAAGACAGGCTTTGGAATCAAGCAGATCTGATTTAAAAGTCAGAACCTGACAATAGTTCTATGAAATTTAATAAATTATTTTACTTCTTTGAGCATCAAGTTTCTTATCTGTAATATCTCACTAATAATAATCTCTTTCTTAAAGGTTGTTGTGATACTTGAATTAATGCTTACATAATATATGTAAAGCACTTAGCAAAATATCTGACACAGAATAAAATCTTTAATATCTGAAATTCCACCAATTTTACCAGTTCAAATTATTTTTGAAATATGTATAGTATACTCATTCTGTGGTATACTTAATTTAACAACAGGCTATTGATTTAATATAAATTTTCCCTAGTTACACAAGCATATAGATGATATTTGCAAACAGTAGCTCTGACAAAGGTTTAATTTCCAAAATATATAAAGA
The DNA here is from genome assembly GCF_963259705.1 of Myotis daubentonii. Lineage (NCBI taxonomy): Eukaryota > Metazoa > Chordata > Mammalia > Chiroptera > Vespertilionidae > Myotis > Myotis daubentonii. The sequence continues at coordinate 168,944,217 of NC_081842.1, forward strand.
ACTGGTACAACTCAACACCAAACAAATAAACAATCCAATCAAAAAGTGGGCAGAAGAACCAATGGACACAGACAGCAGGGGGGCGAGGGCATGAGTGGGGGGGGTTATAGGGGGAATGAGGTCACATATGTAATACCTTAATCAATAAAGAAATTAAAGATTGAAAATAAAAAGTGGGCAGAAGATCTGAAAATACACCTCTCCCAAGAAGACATACAAACAGCCAATAGAGATATGAAAAGATGTTCAACCTCACTGGCAATCAGGGAAAAGCAAATTAAAACTACAATGAGCCCTAACCGGTTTGGCTCAGTGGATAGAGCGTCAGACTGCGGACTCAAGGGTCCCAGGTTTGATTCCGGTCAAAGGCATGTACCTTGGTTGCGGGCATATCCCCAGTAGGGAGTGTGCAAGAGGCAGCTGATTGTTGTTTCTCTCTCATCGATGTTTCTAACTCTCTATCCCTCTCCCTTCTTCTCTGTAAAAAAATCAATAAAATATAGATATTTTAATTAAAAAAACTACAATGAGATACCACCTTACACCAGTTATAGTGGTCGTTATCAATAAGACAAGCAACAAGTGTTGGAGTGGTTGTGGGAAAAAAGGAACGCTCATTCATTGCTTGTGGGAATGCAGTCTGGCAATTCCTCAAAAAATTAAAAATAGAGCTACCATACGACCCAACAACCCCACTCTTGAGTATATACCCAAAAAACTCAAAGTCATTTATACGCAAAGATATATGCACCCCTATGTTCATTGCAGCATTATTCACGGTGGCCAAGAGTTGGAAACAGCCAAAATGCCCTATAACAGAGGACTGGATAAAGAAGATGTGGTACATATACACAGTGGAGTACTACACGGCCATAAGAAAGGATAAAATAGCGTCATTTACAACAACATGGATGGACCTTGAGAACATTATGCAAAGTGAAATGAGTCCAACAGAAAAAGCTAAGAACTATATGACAACTTAAATGTGGAATATAAAACTGAAACTTATGAACACAAACAGCAGTATGGTAGTTTCTGGGGGGCGGGGAGTGGAGGAAGAAAGGGGTCCTAATATGAGGTGACAGAAGATTTGACTTGGGTGGTGGGCACAGGATCCTATATACAGATTTTGTAAATTAGTAATCCACACATGTAACCTATATGTTCATGTTGACTAATGTCACCCCAATAAAAATTTTTAAAAATTAAAAATAAATAAATAGAAGAAAAATATGTGCCCTAAAGAACAGTATACATTTTACTGTTTTAACCACAAGCTAAGTTTTTCATGCATTTAACAAACCAAGGTGTTTGTCTTTCAAGCCAAAGGTGAGAATTTGAATGAGAGCATTTACAAATGTGCATCAAATTCCCAGTGAAACCTGGAAATCAATCAACCATGTTTCTCTTACTGAGCAATTGTGGGCAAGACAGAAGATGCCCTTTGATCACAGGTCTCCCCTCAGGGTTCTTCTGAGCATACAGAAGAGAACCATATCACTCATCACTTTTTGAAATCTGAGAAATGCCTTTCAGTGGAAGACTTTTTTCCCTATGCAACCCTTCTCTAAGTTTTTGCCATCATTGTGCAGGTTCTGTATTGTTCACAATTATTTTTCATCACATATGACAAGTACTCACCAAGCATTTTTTGTGAGAATGAACCAAAGTCCAATCTTTTTGTGTTGATAATTCTCCTGGTAGACAAAAGTTGAAATGTCTAAAATAGCACTTAACATTTGCACCATTAATTTGAACAATTAATTATTGTCAGTTTTGAGTGAAAAAAGCAAAGTAATTTTCTTTTCCCTTACAATAATAAGCATATGTTAAATGTTCAATATCTGCTAAACTCAAATATCTACTAACTTCTAATTCTTTCCATTTCCTTTGACAATGACTAGCAAAGCCGGTTTTACACTAATGTAGCCTAAAGGGTATGTAGCTTGTTCTCGAAAATAAAATGACAATCTAACAAATTCATGAGACTGGATCTAATTCTAATAAAAGAAGCAGAGTACAAGTTTTGAGTTTTGAAAGAATAAAACATTTTTTATTATAGATTAATATTAATTTTTCCTCAACTGTGAGGTATGTTGAAGAGAGAAATTAATGAGCCCATCTAGTTTAAATCCAAATAATTATGTTAAATAAGGGATACGGGTAATAATTCTATGACTGTAAAACTTATTTGGTTACCTATTACAGTATTCAGTGCTGACCTATTTTGAGTAATTTGAACAAGGGAACTGAGGTTCAGAGAGGAGAAAATGACAGCAATTCCAGTTACATAAACATAACTAATTCAATAAAATACATTTTTTTCCTCCTAGAATTTATTAGCATATCAACTAGATTAAATAAGTCTATATAACATAGACAATTCCCATTAGTAAGCTAATAATAAAATCACTGGCATCATTCTGGATAATGTAAAAGGCTTGACCCCTTACAAAGAGCAGGTGTAGGATAAAACCTGAACCCTGAAATTTTAGGAAAAACATTTTTTTATTTACTAAGTACATTCCACCAACTCTTGTATGTATGTCTGAAACATGCCAAATGTGCTTCAACTCACACTAGGTAGAAAGTTTGTTTTTGCCACATATACTTTCTACTTCACTTCTCTTTGAGGAATGTGTAACTATTTTTGCCTTAAATAGCTATGTTTAAATTTATATTTAATTTTGTCTTAAATATCAGGCTTTGAATTTGTAGTGAAACTAGCACACTTGAGAAAATGCATTAGAAAATTTATTCACTTCCTAAACCTTTTGAATTAAAAAGGAAAAATATTTTCTTACTTCTCAGAATGTAAACTTACAATAGAAAGAAAGGAAGACATTTGTATGATTAGACAACATGATAACAGAGACCAAATCTCATTGAAAAATTCTGAAATCCTTCTCTTTGAATGTGCATCTCTCCCTTCCTTGTCTGTATGACAGAACAATCATAAGACAATATTTCAGATATACCAAACTTTGTAAGTATACCATAAATCTTAATGAAGAACCAGCTTTTATATTTTTGATCCTCTCTTTCTTATTTTATTTATTTTTCTTCTTACCTTTTTAATTTCCTTTCATCATTTTTTAGCTTATTGAGCTGATGCTTAAGTAATTTGAATTATTTCCTAATTAAGCTATAAATGAACATCTATGTTCATGAGCAATACAGAATGAGGGACTTATTAAGGGATTAGACCTTAAACTATTCTGGGAGTTGGTGGTGCTGTGCACTAAATTTGAAAGCAGAAAGCAGAATTTTAATACTTTAAGAGTAAATTCAGTCATTTCAGCCACTTTACAAATTATCATTTGCTGCTTTTCATACGAAGCAGTGGTGGGAAGTGGGAGGCTATTCATGAAGTTGTAAGGTAGCTGATTTTCCTCTTCATATCCTGGGCCCTACACTCTGCTGCCACCTAGCGACATTTCTTCTCACTCAATGCTCAGAAGATGTCCTTGGCCCACACTGGCATTCACTGCGGCAGCCTAGTTCCTACCTGGTCTGGTCTAAAGGCCCACAACTGTTGCTTCTGTGGTATCCCTCATCAAGTGCGTAAGACTTACTCAGGTCTACCAAGCCTCTCTCTCTCTCTCTCTCTCTCTCTCTCTCTCTCTCTCTCTCTCTCTCCATCTGTGTCCTCCTCAAAGACATGGGAAAAAGTAGCAGCTCTTCTATGCCACTCCCCTGCACTTGATGCTTTATTTTATGGCTTTCCTGACATGGTGGCATGGGGATCCCATGATACTGTGAGGCGGCCTCTTTGTGTGGGAGAGAGGACAGATGCTCAAACCTCCTGTGGAGTCCATTCCCCTCCTTAAGAGAGCACACAGGGCTCCTTCCCAGAGACTTTCAAGCATGTCCAACTCTATCATCACCTCCTTCTCCCTTTTCTAACCCACAGAAAGTGTTTTGTTTTATTTTCTTATATTTTTGGTGCTGGATTCATGTTTCATAGCTTTGATAAAATATCCTAAATATTCTGCACACATTGAAAGCACTGTATTATGTTACAGATGTGCATTATAAGAAAAAACTGGCTCATTCTCTTTGTACTTAGTCATAATGATGCTCTGGGAGTAGCCTGCTGACAGAGGCTGGTTCCATACACTCCGACATCCAGCATCGCAGTGAAGAAGCAGGCTACGCTGCCAAATCCAGAGCTTTTCAAACAAAGTAAAATAGTGGAGACAAGAACTAAGAGTATTACTGATAAAACAAGACTTCGAATTTATGGTACATTGGACAGTCATTCTTTCTACTCTAAGATTTTCAATGTTAGTAGAAAAATTTAAAAACTCACTAATCCTGTCTTTGGGCTATACCTTGTTTAATTTTTAACTATGAAATTCAGCCTGCATGTTATAAAAATAATTTCTTTCTTTTAATCACTATAGGCAAGAAGATGCAGTTTTTTCTGCACAGGCCTTAATGATTCATGGACATTTTTTTTCCAGACTAACTCACCAGACCATTTGTGACAAATACTGCTTCAGAAATTTCGGAGCTGATCAATAACATAAATCAAAGTACCTATAAACAAAGATTAAATAAATATGAAGATAAACTCTAAAGATAATACATGACAGCCTGTTTGTCTCTCTCCCCTAACCCATTCTCTGGAAAAGTAAAATGAAAAAAATTATGATGTAAAAATGTAAGGAAAACATGACTTTACTCAGCTAGGTTTTTCTGAGAACACACAGTTGAAGCTGTTTTTGCATGAGGCAGATGTTACTTGCCAAAAACAAAATATCTGGATTTCTTCTAAAGAATAGATTATATATATATTTAAAGCCCTACCAGTTTTGCTCAGTGGATAGAGCACCGGCCTGCAGACTAAAGGGTCCCAGATTCAATTCCAGCCAAGGGTACATGCCCAGGTTGCAGGCTCGATCCTCCCCACCACACACACCCCAGTAGGGGGTGTGTAGGAGGCAGCTAATCAATAATTCTCATCATTGATGTTTCTCTCTATTTCTCTCCCTTCCTCTCTGAAATCAATCTACATATATAGATATAGATATAGATAGATGATATAGATATATATAGAAAGAAATATATAGATATAGATGATATAGATATAGATATAGATATAGATATAGATATAGATATAGATGATATAGATATTAATGTGTGTATACACACACACACACACTAGAGGCCCGGTGCAGGAGATTTGTGCACTCAGGGGGGTCCCTCAGCCTGGCCTGCACCCTCTCACAGTCCAGGAGCCCTCGGTGGATGTCTGACTGCTGCGCTCGCCCAGCCGTGAGCCCAGCTTCTGGCTGAGCAGTGCTCCTCCTGTGGGAACCTGACCACCAGGGGCATCTCCTGCATGAGCATCTGCCCCCTGGTGATCAGTGCATGTCATAGCAACTGGTCCTTCTGCCTTTCAGTCAATTTGCATATTAGCCTTTTATTATATAGGATATAGAATAGATCCACTTGCTGGAGTGTTACAAAAGATTCTAAGAACCTTTGAATCACATTACTCTATTATCTTCCCTACTGATCACATGACTATCCAACCTACTGTGGTCTCTATCAGGCCCTCCCTTAGTGCAAAGTCTGGAAAGATCACCAAGATGCTGGTACCATGGCTATAGAAAGTGTTTTTTTCTTATTTCTGCTATCATTTAAGTGACACTTTAAGTAAAATTTTAAAAGAAATAAGTTAAAATGAAAAACACTCACTTGAAAACAAGTTATTTGTAACATCACCAATGAGAGAATTTGCTACAGCAATGACTGAATCTCCTGCCTGGTCGCCCTGACGTGCTGACATAACCACTACATGTTCAAGCCCCACAGAGGAGTACTTGCCTCTAACTGCTGTGTGCATTCAGCAGGTCAAGTGGCTTTTTTCTAGAAATGTAGGAAAGATACACTGACCCCAAAAAATTACAATTGGAGTCAACTTCAGCTTCATCCAACACATTTACCTTTCACTTTCTAATACCTATTGTCCTACTTCCTCACTTTCTTCAAAATTATCATCACCTCTATGGCTTCTCCAGTAACTTCATACACAGTACATGGAATGCTATTTTACAGAAGTGCCCGGGTTCAAAAGCTGATACTAATGTGAATTGTGATCCTTTATCCAGTCACTCTTCGTCTTCAGATGCTATCAGTAGACTGAAGAAGTTAATAATAATAATAATAATAATAATAAAAGTGAATCACTCAATACTTGTTCAGGAATTGTTCTAACACTGCCTGGAACCTCAGTTCTGTTTTTCTTGATTAACTATAACCTCTTCCGCTTGTCTAGTCAGTACTAGACCCATCAGTCAACTATTTCAGGAGCTTCAAAACAAAAATAATCTGCCTTTTCTCACTTTGACTTCATCTTAGCCAGACTGTATTGGTAATCACTGGATTCAATATGAAAAATCTAAACCAAAAAACATAGACTATTAGGATCTGAAATCTTTAATATCCAGCAGGTATTTTAGGATTGGTTCATCATATTTCTGTACTAATTCATTTACCTATTTAGAGATTAGCAACTATTTCTAGAGCAGGGGAGCCAGAACTCTAGAATTCACCTGGGACCTGGATTTCCTAATGTTGCTGCTTTTTCTTCTGCTCTTTTTTTATTTTTATTTTTCAGGACTGGTTTAGTTCATTTGGGCTGCTATAACAGAATACCATAGACTGCGTGGCTTATCAACAACAAACATTTATGTTCCACCGTTCTGGAGGCTGGGAAGCCCCAGATCAAGGTGCCAGCATGATGGGGTTCGGGTGAAGGCCCCCTTCTGGGTTACAGACTGCTGACTTCTCGCTGTGTCCTCACATGGGGAATGAGCAAGCTAGCTCTCTGAGGTTTCTTTTATTTTTCAAAAAATATATTTTCCTTGATTTCAGAGAGGAAGAGAGAAGGAGAGAAAGATAGAAACTCAATGATGAGAGAGAATCATTGATCGGCTGCCTCCTGCATGCCCCACACTGGGGACCAAGCCCACAACCCTGGCATGTGCCCTGACTGGCAATCGAACCATGACCTCCTGGTTCTTAGGTCGACTCTCAACCACTGAGCTATGCCAGCAGGCTGGGGTATCTTTTATAAGGGCATTAGCCCCATTTATGAGGGCTCCACTCCATGACCTAATCACCCCCAAAGGTCCCACCTCCTAATACTATCAACTTGGGTGTTGGGATGTCAGCATATAAAGCTTGCGATGGCACAATTTCAGTCCGTCTGTGTTCTGTTTCATCTTCGCTGTGTCCTGCTGCTGCTGCCTCTGGAAGGCCGGCATTAGCCCTGAAAATGCCTTCCCTTGCCAAAGGAAGTTAAGTTTAATGCCCCATACTTTATTTCCAAGTATAAACGTCTTCGTAGATCTTGGCTTCCAAATGAGCACATTTCACCAGAAGTTATTTCAGCGCATCAGTCTTCTCTTCACTGCCCAGGTAGTTTCAATGTAGCCTGAAGGCGTGTGAAAGATGGTTGTAAGTCATTCCTGTAAAAATACCAAAACCTAAAGGTTCTGCATCACCAATACATGAGAATTTCTGTATTAAGTTCCAATTTCAGCAGCTTCTCAGAAATCTGAAGGAACGTCATCGACTGTCGTTGGATGCTTTTAGCTCTCGTGACTCCTAGGACCTGGCAATAGAGCGTCGTCTCCCACTCCTTGGGCATGACCCCTGATAACACTGCCCCTTATGCCAGGGAGAGATTTCAGACACCTCCTTGCCACCTTAACCTGGCTTAGCAGTCTCCTACGTTCTCTCTTTCATACCCGTGATAGGTGCTGTGTCTGTCCAAAAGGCTGCCATTGTTCTGACCCTTGCCAATGATTCCAGCCTCATTTCCTATAACTGAATCTCTCCCTTCACACATGTTCAAACCTGTGACCCTACAGTACCTCACCTGTACCTCACCACACTCGAAAGCCAGGATATATTCTCGTTTCTTTCCTTTCTACTAGAACTGTTGAAAAGAAGGTTGCTGAAGTAACACTTCTTCTAATAGTACAGATAATTAGAACTGAGTTCATATAAACAAATGACTAAAACAAATGATAAGCATTGCTTATCGCTGATAATGATAATGATACTGATCCCCAGTGTGGGGTGTGCAGGAGGCAGCTGATCAATGATTCTTTCTCATCATTGATGTTTCTATCTCTCTCCCTCTCCCTTCCTCTCTGAAATCAATGAAAATATATTAAATTTAAAAAACAAAAACTTGTAAAAAGAAAGAAAGAAAGAAAGAAAGAAAGAAAGAAAGAAAGAAAGAAAGAAAGAAAGAAAGAAAGAAAGAAAGAAAGGGCAATAACTTAATATTCCCCTTGAAGTACACATCACACTACCTGACACAAAATTAACATTTTAATTGAATTCACATTATTTTCTCAGGTTTGCTTTTGTGCTTTGTATGCCACTAAATGGACACCACTTTTATTCTCTATAATAGGCTTAAAAATGCATTTTATCATCTTCCCATTTTAACTCACAAAGTTACTGCAAAGGGAGTCACTGAGTGTGACTCAACACTTATCATCAAACTGTTATGAAGATTTCAAAATGCTTTAATATTGAGTCAGCTGTTAAACATTGTTTCTTGAAGAGGCTCTCATAATCTTCTTTTCCTTCTCCTTATAACTTTATTTTTTTTTTTGTTTCTAAACATTTTTGCAAGCCATTAAAACAAATCACTGAGACAAATATATGAGGCAGTTTAAATGAATCAGAATTTGTAAGAAATTTCCTTTAATATGGGACTTCCAGGGACTAGTAAGGGCAGCATTTTGCTCTAGGAATTAAATTTATTCTCTTTTTTCTATTAGATCAATAGACATTCTAGTACCAGGACTCATTGTTTCATTTTCCATAAGAGGCTAAACATATCTAAAAAGATAGCTAGCATTGTGAGGAATGAGGTATGGGGAACTGGGAAATCCATGACAAAGTTGGAGTTGAAGATACAAATCTGATAGCCAGTAACACCGCTGTTGGGAAACTACTGGAATTTTGTCAGCGATGGGGTCTGGTGTTGTAATGAAGCCACAATTCTTGTACAGAGGCCAAAAACGACTGCTTTGCTTTTTGTCCACTCCTCCAATCTTATCAACTTTCCCACATGCTATTTGGGTTTATTGTCATATTGTACCATGTTGTGGGTGGTCTTCTAGAACCTTCCCACTACCAGTAGTTGCAGTGAGATATAGTATGACTTAAGAGTACCCCAAGAAATCAAATAATGTTTTTCTTTCAATTGCATGTTTCTTTTTTATTGAACTTATTGGGGTGACATTGGTTAATAAAACCATATAGGTTTTGAGTGTACAACTCAATAACACATCATCTGCACCCTGCGTCATGTACTCACCAACCAAAGTCAAGTCTCTTTCCATCCCTATTTATCCCCCTTTTTCCCACTTCCACCTCCCCCTACCTGCTTTCCCTCTGGCTATCGCGATACTGTTTTCCATATATATATATGAAATAAGCCAGTCATCGAAAGACAAAAACCATATGATCTCATTTATATGTGGAATCTAATCAACAAAACAATTAAACCAACAAAATAGAAACAGAAGCATAGATACATAGAACAGACTGACAGCTGTCAGAGGGGAGGGGCTTGAGGGACTGGGTGAAAAAAGGTGAAGGGATTAAGAAAAAATAAATAAAGCAACTTTAATTTCATATTAAGAACCTTAGATGCTTAATCTATAATATCATTTCAATACTATTTTTAAAGAAGTTATGATGGGAAAAAAAACAACTTTAATTTGTATGTTTTACAGAAAAAAAATATCACTGTATAATAAAAATTAAAGCTCCCTCTTAATATAGTCAAATCTTGTAGTTGGAATCTAGTATTCAAATAATGTGAAAATCAGATTGTCAAATTTTGTTAAATAAATAAACATTAAAAATATAACTGAATCATTTTGATTCAACTAAGGAATAAAGCTCTGCTGCTTTATTTTATTTATAAAATATATCATATATTAAACCTTATTTGGGAATTTCAAGTTAAGCAGAAACAAAACTTCTAACACAAACACCCAAGAACTTTCATGAAGAGATTCCAGCAGAAGCAGGCGGGCCTTGGCACCACCACTTAACTAAAACGAACAGGAATTTGCAAGATTTAGAGCCAAATCATGCTTATTGGCACTCAAAGTTTGAAACTAAGGTAAACTATTTCTTCTTTGTCCACCAAAGTTAGCCATTCACCTCACTCCCAAGGACTCAGGTAAGTCAGGCAACACAGACCTTACATCCTTCAGAGAAGTAAAGGAATAAAAGGAAGCAAATACTAAACTTATACCATTACTTTTGAGAAAAACATTTAAAGAAGCTTCTTCAGCTGGTTTTCTATTTTGTTGTTTGGTTTGGTCTTACTAGTAGGGAGTGGAAAATGCAATCTCACCTCTGGGATCTAGGTTTCTGCAAGTGCAGAGTAATGTATCTTGTGTTCTGAATCTGCCAAGTCCTGGTGGAAACATTAAGAATCTTGGAAATAGGAATTCATGTGGAATATCCACTGCTTTGTATCGCCTTAGATTTTTGTTATTTTCATTTTGTATAATCATAAAAAATAAAGTTTATCATTCATAAACTTACTAAATTAGAGATAATATGCCCCAGAAGATGATAAAGTTAACTTTCCCTCAATTAGTCAAATAGCGGTGCTGAAATATATATGACATTTGAGAGAACTCAGATTGAGCTTGAAACAGCAATTCAGGACTCAAAACGCAGAAGATGGCAAACTGGAAATGAATGAGAGTGAGCAACAAATTTCACAATTATTCTGCTCATGAATCTCTGGTTATTCTGGCCATCTATATTCCCCACACTTGACATTTGACTCATTAAAGTTCATGAGCATAAGAAACTGAAAAATATAAATGTGTGCTTTTATAAAGTCAATAAATATGCATTTCATCATTTTGAGATTTTTGTGACCAAATATGGATATTTAATTTGCAACAGTTCTGTTTGGTCTAGCCCTTTCTTTCTTCAAGAGCATAATAGCATCGTTTGCTTTTTTTTTTTTTTAATTAAAAAATGGGAACATAACAGAATAAAACCACAAAAAAGAAATACTTTCATAGGATGGTATAACAGAAGAGAAATTCTCTAAATAGATAGTTTCTATTTACAATTTTTCTCCTCTTATTCACTGGAAAAGATCCTCAATCTCCCAAGAATCAGTTTTTGTTTATCAAGCAGATATACAAAAGAATCCACAATTTATAACATAAGAATGATAATAAATTAAAATGCCATCATGAATATTCCCTGTGGCATTTTTTCTTTTTTAATCTAGCAGCTCGATCCTCTGTCTCTGCTAATTCTCAAAAACAAAACTAAATCTAGATAGTCCTCTTGTAAATGATGGTATTCTTCTGGGAACATGGGAAAATCTTCAGCTATACTGCTAATGGTGTCACATTAGATCTGTGAAGAAATTATTATATTTTTGTTAACTTCCTGGTAACTCTTGAAATTAACTCATGCTTTTCATTTTCATGACTTGAAATTGTCATAAAAATAATCTAAAAATCTAATTATAGGACTACTAATTGAGTAACTTGTCATAAATTCTAAATTTTTTTCTAGTTTTCTAATTTTAAAAAAATTATTAATGCCATGTTGTTGGGCATGAATAAGGCATTTTTTAGTGCTTAGGAAAGCACCTGATACACAGTAGAAATATTTTTAAAATATTTTTAAGGTAAGGAAGGGGGGAAATGGGAGATATCTGTAATACTATTAGTAATAAAAAAAATATGTAAAAATATATTTTTAAGTAAATGATGAGAAGGATATGCCTAACTTTTCTTTATTATCTACCTCCATGTCCACCAAAGTTGCGTCTTCCTCAGTTACCATACCATAATACCTGAATTAAAATACCCTATCTGATTTGAACCACTGGCCCTACCTTAAAATAATCTGAATCTTTAAATTTAACCTGTGCAATTGACAGAGCTATACAACACATTTATTTTTAAACACTGACTATGCAGAAAATACTACAGGGACAAAACAGTCAGCCCTTCCCCCAAAGAGTTTACAAAATAGTAGGGACAACAAATACATTCATAGTAATAAGACGAGGGAAAATAAAAGCAGCAGAAGACAAGGGAATATACAAGTGTTAACCAGGGAGCTCAAGGAAGGAGGCATGGAAAAGGTGGCATTTGAGTTAAACTATGAAAATAAGGTAACAAGTCTTTGAAAGATGACTTTAGAGAAATAGGGTGTCCCAAGCAAGAAAACACAAGGTACTTTTTTAGGTTTATCCAGGAAACTGTGCCTAAACCAGTTTTACTGGAGCAAAGGATCAATGTAGGGATGAATTAAAAGAGTAGCCTGAAAGTCGATGCTCTGCTTGGGGCTGAAGGGACTGTACTTACTTTAGTAGGTAACACAAAGGCATTTTACGGTTTGTAACAATCAGGGTCTGAAGCAAATAACATGGTCAATGGAATGAATGGGTGGAGTTGATGAAGAGCCTATTCCAAAGGATGTGCCCTGAGTAAGGGACACCAGCAAGGAATGGTGAACATCCTGCCAGCACTAGTGCTGAAAAGGAAGTGGAGGAAGACATTGCTGGAACCTGCAAAGAGAAGCTATAATTGTAAGTGTCCCTGGACATGAAGCAAGGCCTTCTGTAGAGAAAGACAGACGACCTATGGAGGAGCAAGAAGAAAGCCAGGGGAATACATACTCAACCTAACTCCCTGCTTGCGCCCTCCAATCTCTTGCTAGTGCCCCTATGGTTAAACCCATATGGAAGCCAGAGGCAAGGAACTTCCCTGATGCAGTTCACACTGGTCAGCCTCCCAGGGCACAGAGCTGGGCAGAGAAAGGAAGGAGGGGCAAAGGGGAAATATTCAGCATAAGCCTTTTAAGCAAAAGAGACACACACCTCTTCTCGGGAAAATAATTGAACAGGTATGGATAAAATCAAGAGATATGTTGATGAGGAAACTAAGAATACAATAGAGAAGACTAGTAAAGAATGTCAGAAATAAGACCATGGTAGCATAAAAATAAGTGAAAATTTGTCTGTAAGAACTTTACAGTGATAAATTTGGGGGCTTTTAAAGTATTAGGTTTAGGGGAAAGGAAAGTTAGGAGTCAAAATTTTGAATAAAGAACAAGGCCATTATTAAAAACATAAAAATTAAGTGCTAGATTTTAGGGTAAAATGCATAGAGTTCCACGGCCCTGCTCACAAAAATAGGGTAGCCCTGGGGAATGTGTGCTAAGAAATTGTCCTAAAAGTCAGGTACTAGCCCAGCTGATGTGGCTCAGTGGTTGAGCATTGACCTATGAACCTGGAGGTCACGGTTCTATTCCTGGTCAGGACACATGCCCAGGTTGTGGGCTCAATCCCCAGTATGGCTCATGCTGGAGCCAGCCAATCAATGATTCTTTCTCATCATTTATGATTCTATTTCTCTTTCTCTCTCCCTTCCTCTCTGAAATCAATTTTTTAAAAAAATATTTTTTTTAAGTCAAACAGTGCAGGAGAGGTTTTTACCTAAGGTCACAGCAAAAAGCACAGCAAGAGAAAGAGTACAGATCAATTTTGGGCCTCATATCACATTACCCTTCCTGAAATTTTTACTTTAAAAAATAATACTGTTGAATCACCTCCCCCAAAAAACTATCATGTAAATGGGTAAGTCGTAGGGGAGGACACATGGGAAGTCTCTAACATTGAATGCAAAGTGAACAACTGCCGGAAACTAATTCCAGCATGTCATAAATGCAAGAAGTTTCATCAAAAGGATGATGGAACTTGGGGATTCAGCAGGGCTGAATACATGTTATTACCTACTGGAATGGCTGAAGGCATTTCCCCAAACCTGAAAAAGATGCATATATTATTGCCTGTTGCCAGACAGCTGAGGGCATTTTAATCTACATGTTATTGCCTCCTGCTGGTCAAACACCTGAACAGCCGAAGGCAGTTCCCCCAAAACTAACAATGCCTACTGTATACCAAACATTAACCTTTGATATGTATATCTACTTTGCCTTAGGACAAATTGTGTTAATAAAGAGCGAGAGTCAGAGAACTTGGTTCCTACAGCTAAGCTCCTCTGGCTCCCCCATGGATTACAAATTTATATTATATTTCTAGTCTCTTTATTAATTTATGCTGCAGCGCCTTCTCCAGATTCCTGAACCCTTCTACATGCTGGATATCACCCCGGCATTAAACAACTGTAGTAATCATGGTTACACAAAACAAACTGCATACCTGTAATTTTTTAAAGAAAGGCTGCATAAAGTAAGAGCAGTGATTTGGCAATAAAAATCCAAGAACATAGCAATCAAAGTGAGGGATAAAAGACAGAGGAGGGAAAGAAGTGTCAGTGTCAACAATTAAGACAGTATAGTGGGGGTCATAGGACTAAACAGACAGACTAAGAGAAAAGAATGATGCATCTGGAACAGGTATGCCTGCATATAGGAACTGGTACATGATTTTTAAAAATATAGTTAAAATTAGGGAAGGGGAGTCTAGATTATTCAATAACTTTTGGAAACAAAACTAATATTTTGGAAGATATTAACATGAGATTTGGTATCACTTAGGAATGATTTCATCTGCAGGTAGCAGAAACCCCAACTAGCAGCTGTTTAAATAAATTGGGGGGTTACATGGCTGGCCAACAAGAACTCTGGAGATAGGCAGCTCAGGACTGGCAATGGCTCAACAACATCATTCAAGCCCCAGGCTATTTCTCCTTCCACTCCATCATCCTCTGAAGGAGACAGATGCCTGTTGCACCTCATGACCTCAGGTCTGTGTTCTAGGCAAGAAAAAAAGGGGGAAAAGCAAAGGGTAAATTGGCACATCAGGCACATATTCACCCAAATCTTAACAGTGGTGGCATCTGTAACTGGATTATTGTTATCTTCAGTTTTTCATGGGATCTGAATTTTTTCAATGGTTGTGCATTGAATTTTGTGAAAAATAAATTATGAACCTATTTTCATTTTTCAAAAAGAGATTAATTAATCAGGGAAATAATAAATCTCTTCTGAAATTATTGCTCTGTGAGTCTCAGTATTTTGAATCTTCTTAAGTTCTATTTTTAACACAAACCACTTACTAGATTTGTTCCTGCAGAAAAGGAGCTATACAGAAAATTTATTTTTATGTTCTGAATCCCTGGGAGCAAAAAAATTATGGGTTGGCTTAGCAACAATGCTGAGTCTCTAAACAACTTTATTTAATGCATTTAAGTAAGCTGTGTATTTCCAAGCATCCAATTGCAAATGTTCAGAATCATTCACACCATAATCCTTCCGGAAGGAGAAGATGTGGGTGTCAGAAGAGAAAAATCAACCTACAATAAACTTTTCAATATTTGTCACTATTTTCAGATTTTGCTTAAGTATTCTGTTCTACCTTAGAATATTTCCATTTTTAGTATACAGATAAATATAATTTAAGAATTCAATACAAGTACAGAGTAGCAAAATATCACTGGATTTTGAAAAAACAGAAATGTCTGTGCTTGAGTTGAAAATAAAATTTTCACAGTTCCCTAAACTGAAATGGCACCTAAGATTAACTTATATGACATACTGAGGATTTTAATCATTCCACAATATCTAGGCTACTTATATTAGTATTGGAGGTAGAAATGCACTTAAAAGTGAAAACGAAGAAAATTGTATTTAATTTTGGGTGACAGATTTTTTCTCATTCCTGATCTGCAAAAAACTCAGGAAAGCCATTTTGCACAGGCCATTTCCTAATGAGTTAATGCACAGCGCTCTACTAATCACTCTGGACAACTACACAATTCCTAGGGATGATGAAGGGAATGAGTTCCTCTCCAACCCCTAGCATGGCACTCAAAGTCATTCCTTATAAACAGAAAGAGCTTTAAAACTGCTGGGGTTTTCCCTTCATTGTCTTCTCCACCTATGGAACTGTGTCTGGTTCATAAAAAAAGAGCAATTTGCTACATTAACCAAAGCCAGCTCTATTATTAGTCTGAATCCTAGCTCTCTACTCTGGAGGTCTGTGGTCCTTAGCAAGTCACTTAACCTCTTTAGCCCTCCATTTCTTCACTAGTAAAATGGGCACCAGTGTGAGGATTAAGAAAGATCATGTTCCCCACATCCTTCACTCATACAAAAACAAACAAACAAAAAAACAACAACAAAAAACTGTATATACTAGTGCATTCCCATTTTCAACTTGCCAGAAGCAGGTAAAAACAGAATTTGCTGCTTTTTCTGTGCTTTCATGATACATTGTACAAATTCCTAAATTGCAGTGCTTACCATATTGTCTGTAATTGTATTTTAGGTGTTGTCTGTCTTCCCATTTATGTACTAGCCCCTTTTTTACCCTTAATATTTGTATCCCATGCACCTGGTGTGATGCTTAACAAATACTTGTTAAGCAAACAAATGAGAGATTGAATGTAACAATAAACGGATGACAACTTGCTCAAAAAAAAAAAAAAAAAAGAAAGAAAGAAAAATCATGTTCTATTAGTGCTGTGCACACCATAAGCATTTAATACAAGCATGTCAAACTCGTAGCCCGGGGGCTGCATGTGGCCCACTACGAATATTTTTGCGGCCCAGACAATATAAGGGTACGTAAGAAACATTTTAATAAAAATTTCGTGACTTAATTTTTACAATATCCTGTTATACATAATTATTAATAACGAACTACGTTCGCTAATGACTAATTACTATAAATCGTGTTGCATTCATTTCCCTTACACGCCTTAAAGCGCAGGCGCACCATTTCTCTCCACTAATACTAGCAGCGAATATTTTAGCAGCCCATTGCCACGTCACTAGTCTTGGCCTGACTTGTTTGGTGTGCGCAACAGGAAATATTTAGCTTTCAGAGAACAAGAAAAATAAGTTTATTTGCTTTGCGCTTATTAATTTGTGCAGTTATTCAGTGTCTGGCAAGTTAATATTAATTTTTATTAAAATGTTCTATTATTTTATTTTAACAATTACTCGTTTATTTTAGCCCTTTGTATTCAGCATGTCTCTATCAAAATAAACCTATGAAAATGAAGCTTTTCTTTTTTTACGGCCCACATAAACTTAAACCTTGTTTATTTGGCCCGTGTTAGCCTTTGAGTTTGACATGCTTGACTTAACATATTTTAGCTGTAATATATATTATATATTTCATCCATTATTAAAAATCAAATCCATTTTTCTAAGACTCCTACGTTCTTGTCCAGCTTTCTCAATGAAACCATCATCCCTGTAAGGTGGTCTCAGCAATCTACCCTTGCTGATTCCCTTAATACATGTTACCTCTATTCGTTATTTGAGAATTTAATTATATACTGTTTCCCATGTTCTCCCAGGAGGAGACCTCAGTCCTGCAGGGTCTGATGACTTGCCCTAATTCTGATTAAAGAAGAAAAAATATATGCTGCAATGCAATAGCCACCGTGGCCGAGAACAATTCTGCACTCTGTTCTTTGTATAAATGAGTGAGCTCCATCCAAATTGCTTATCCACTAAGCAGATTGTCCTTCTGGTTCCAACCTCGGTTTCCTTGCATATAAATGCAGGTGTCCAGCGCCTAGCTAGCATCTTTCCCTGATCCCAGCCTCCTTGGTTTGCATCTACCACCATCCCCTGCCACTCTTCTCCCCTGAAAGTGATGAGGTTACTCCTGCTTCCAGCCTCCGACCCCACAGATAGGTGAGGATTATGTTAAAAATGTATTGATCACCTAAGATCAGAATATGTATACTAGCAATGTCTATAAAGCTTTCCTCCATATCTAAATTTTTTGTCATATCCCATCCTCCCTTGATATGGATGCCCTGCAATATTTTTTAAGTTTGTACTTTTTAAAAAAATATATATTTTCTTGATTTCTTACAGAGAGGAATAGAGAGTTAGAAACATCGATCAGCTGGCTCCTGCACACTCCCTACTGGGTATGTGCCTGCAACCAAGGTACATGCCCTTGACCGGAATCGAACCTGGAACCTTTGAGTCCGCAGGCCAATGCTCTGTCCATTGAGCCAAACCGGTTAGGGCAAGTTTATACTTTTAAAAAATATTTTTTATTGATTTCAGAGAGGAGGATAGAGAGATAGAAACATCAATGATGAGAGAATCATTGATCGGCTGCCTCCTGCACACCGCAAACTGAGGATAGAGCCCCTAACTGGGACATGTGCTCTGACCGGGAATCAAACCATGACCTCCTGGTTTATAGGTTGACCCTCAAGGGCTGGGCACAATTTCATTGTCACGACCTTTGGGTACTACATAGTGAACTTGCCCACAGGCCCAAGGCCAGCCCTTCAGCCTGGCAAGAGGCTGTGACAAAAGGATTGAGATTCTACAGACCTTTAAGGAGAAGTAATACAGTTTATACTTTCTCATAATGAGAAGCCCTTGAGGTTTTAAAAAAAGGAAGTGACATGATAAGATTTGCCTTTTTGGAAGATCCCTCTGAGTGCCGTTTGAAGACATCTGGATCATATCTTTTTATTATAAACAACAAGCCAGTTATGAAAGGAAGGAAAAGTCTTAGGACAGAAAGTCCCAAAGAGGCTCTGGGAGAAAAAGGTCAGCTACGAGAAACTAATGTGCAAGTGGAGAGAAATGGAAGAAAAATATTACAGAGCTAGAATCAATAGAATTTAAAGATTATTTGAATACTAGAGGCCTGGTGCACAAAATTCGTGCACTTGGGGGGTCCCTCAGCCTGGCCTACGCCCTCTCGCAGTCCGAGGGCCCTCAGGGAATGTCTGACTGACAGGGAGTGAGACTAAGCCGGCAGTCGGACATCCTTAGTGCTGCTGCAGAGGCGGGAGAGGCTCCCGCCACCGCCACTGTGCTCACCAGCAGTGAGCCCAGCTTCTGGCTGAGCGGTGCTCCCCTTGGTGGTCAGTGTGCATCATAGTGACCAGTCGTACTGCCATTTGGTTGATTTCCATATTAGCCTTTTATTGGGATGTTTGTGGTGATAGAAATGAGAAAGGCTAAATAAGTTGTTTAAGTTCAAGCATCACATGCGTGTTTCTTGCCCCATCAACTTGGTTTGTATATTTTTTAATGGCAGAAACTATTTCAAATGTTTACATGCACATTTTGGTGCCCAATAAATATGAGTTCAATTAAACAAAAAAAATCAGTGTCTCCCATGTTATCTGCCACCAGCTTGCCTACAAGGAACTCTCTTATCTAAATCTAGAACTGAAGTCATGAAGCAATTTCACCATTTTCCAGTTTTGCATATAAAGCAACATTGACAAAAAGTGCACAAATGCCTGGGAACTGGGATATAAATTCACTGACAGTTTTAGAAGGTAATAAGCTGATCCTTCTCTAGGTTATTATGAATCACTAGAGGGCTGGTGCACAAAAATTTGTGCACTCGGGGGGAGGGGGGTACCTCAGCCCAGCCTGTGCCCTCTCGCAGTCTGAGACCCCTCAGGGGATGTCCACCTGCTGGCTTAGGCCCGCTCCCTGGGGATCAGGCCTAAGCTGGCAGTCAGACATCCCTCTGGCAGCCTGGGAGCCCTCAGGGGATGTCCACTTGCCAGCGGGGACCAGGTCTAAGCTGCAGTCGGACATCCTTAATGCTGCTGAGGAGGCGGGAGAGGCTCCCGCCATCACTGCTGTGCTGGCAGCCATCAGCCTGGCTTGTGGCTGAGCAGAGCTCCTCCTGTGGGAGCGCACTGACCACCAGGGGGCAGCTCCTGCATTGAGCGTCTGCCCCCTGGTGGTCAGTGTGTGTCATAGTGACCAGTCATTCCCAGTCGTTCTGCTGTTAGGGTCAATTTGCATATTACCCTTTTATTATATGCCTGGTGCATGGGTGGGGGCTCGCTGGTTTGCCCTGAAGGGTGTCCTGGATCAGGGTGGGGGTCTCACTGAGGTGCCTGGACAGGCTGGGTGAGGGGCTGAGGGCCATTTTCAGACTGGCCACACCCCCTTCAGGGTGAGGGTCCCCGCTGGAGTGCCTGGACAGCCTGGGTGAGGGGATGATGGCTGTTTGTAGTCAGGCCACCGCCCCTTCAGGGTGGGGGTCCCCACTGGGGTGCCTGGCCAGTCTGGGTGAGGGGCTGATGGCTGTTTGCAGGCTGGCCACAGCCCCTTCAGGGTGGGGGTCCCCGCTGGGGTGCCTGGTCAGTCTGGGTGAGGGGCTGATGGCTGTTTGCAGGCTGGCCACGGCCCCCAGCCACCCAAGCTCCCAGTGGAGGCTGGCTGGAAGCAGGTATCTGGGATTTATTTATCGTCTATAATTGAAACTTTGTTGCCTTTAGCGGAGGCCACAGCTGGCCAGAGCAGGCGGGAAGCTTGGCTTCCTCCATCGCCAGGGCAACCAAGCCTCCTGCTTGCTCCAACTCCGTGGCTGCTGGCCACCATCTTAGTTGGATTAATTTGCATACAGTCTCTCTGATTGGCTGGTGGGCATGGCTTGGGGTGTAGCAAAGGTACGGTCAATTTGCATGTTTCTCTTTTATTAGATTAGCGTTCATTTGGGTGGTTCTCAAACTTTTCTGGACATCAAAATCACCGGGAGGATTTTTTTTAAAAAAATACAGATTGATCCTTGGTTGGTGTGGCTTGGTTGGTTGGAGCACCATCCAATAGAGCAAAGGATGTATGCCATTTACCCAGACTGTGAGTTTGATCCCAGTCAGGGCCCTTGTGGAAAGCAGCTGATCTGTCTGTCTCTCTCTCTCTCTCTTCCCTCCCTTCCTCTCTCTGAAATTAAAAAAAATTAATGTAAAAATCTATACTAATAAAAGCATAATATGCTAATTAGACCAGACATCCTTCTGGATGACCTTCCGGATGAAGCCAGGGCTACAAGAGAAGCCTGGATCCCGGGTGCCAGAGGGAAGCCAGTGCCAGCAGCGGGGGGAAGGAAGGCCTACTCTTGCACGAATTTCATGCATCAGGCCTCTAGTATTAAATAAAATACAGTTAGGCCCAGAGTTTCTGATTCAACTGGTTAGAATACAGTCCAGAAATTACTCTGAGAACCACTGTCTTAGAACAGTGTTTCCAAAACATTGATTGACTTTAAAAAATCATCTATAAAACGTATTAGAAATATAGTCCCAGACCCTGCCTCCAATCTACTGAATCAGAGATTTCAAGGGAGGTGTGCAGAATGTATGTATTTTTTTAAAGAGTTCCATGTGACTCATAATCAGCCAAGTTTGGGAATCAGCCAAGCATACTATGAGGTAGGTTCTATTTTTCTTGTTTTACAAAGAGAAAAAGAGGCTTAGCAAACTATCTTTGCAAATATATGGCAAAGCTCTTCACCCTTCCACTAGAGGGCGTAAGCCATTGTTCAAGCTCAAAGTAAAATGTTTCTTATATGAAATACTGTATCTTGGTAACTGGGACTTTAGCTTATTTAGCTTAGTATCTCTAAAATCTGGCAAGGTGCACACTGAATGGGTGTTGCGGACCACATCTTGTAAAATAATGCTACGCCTACATAAAATTTAAAAAACAAAACAGCTAACAACAAACAGATTTAAAAAGGCAGTCAGATCCAACAACAAGTGAAAGGGAAGAAGGCAGAGTCACATCATCATTTAAATGAATTAACTAGAAAATTAAATAAAATTCTCACTCAGTAACTCTTGGTAAACAACAAAAAAGATAGATATTGATTTGAAACCAGAAAAGGTATTTTACTATGTATTTTATTTTATTTTATTAATCCTCACCCGAGGATATTTTCCCATTGACTTTTAGAGAGAGTGGAAGGGGTGGGGGGGAAACAGAGAGAGGGAAGCATGATGCGAGAGAGACACATCAATTGGTTGCCTCCTGCAAGATCCCTGACCAGGTCCAGGGATCGAGCCTATAACTGAGGTACGTGCCCCTGACCGGAATCAAACCTGGGACCCCTCAGTCTGCAGGTCGATGCTCTATCCACCGAGCAAAACCATCTAGGGCAGCGGTTCTCAACCTGTGGGTCGCGACCCCATTGGCTGTCGAACGACCCTTTCACAGGGGTCACCTAAGACCATCCTGCATATCAGATATTTACATTACGATTCATAACAATAACAACATTACAGTTATGAAGTAGCAATGAAAATAATTTTATGGTTGGGTCACAACATGAGGAACTGTATTCAAATGGCCAGAAGGTTGAGAACCACTGATCTAGGGCTTTACTATGTATTTTATCATTTGTTTGACAGTTACCATAAAAAGATATTATCTAGGTGTTGTTAATGTAAAAAAACATTCAAGCTGTAAAGAATTTTTGTGAGTCAATTGCCGGGAAGCAGTATCTCAACAGATTCGGATAAAGCTCCAGAGAATGGTGGTCTTTCATCTATTTTTATACATTGCAATCAAAGGAGGGATGTAGGTGGGTTACATGGAATCCATTGGTGATAGACTAGAGAGGAGGGAGAAAGCAAAGCGGGGGGGGGGGGACCTCTGGGATTGGATAAAAAGCAAAATGATAGACACATACTGAGGTGGGTGCAATCAACAATTAACATGATAACAATGAAGGAATCTGTGGTATCTGTCCTGGAGCCCAAGCACATTAGGTTGTGCCCCAAGGGGTCCGGAAAAAGAGGGAAGCTACAAGTTACCCAGACATTTCAAGGATATGTTATCATAGATGCAAAAAGACAGATAGGCTCAGTTAAGGTAAAGGTTGACCTTGTCAGTGAAGATACCGTCCTAGGATGTAACTGCCCACCATAACTGCTTTTAGTTAAAGTTTCATTTCAGATCATCCTTTGTGGTTACTTTAGGTCTCTGAGTTTGCATGAATGCCATGCAGGCCTTCCCTTAGCTTGTCAGGTTAGCATGTGGTCCCTTCGGCCATCGTGTTAAAAGCCTTAAAAGTGCCTTACAAATTGTGACTAGATATTCCAAGATTTTTCAGAAAATAAAACATCACGGTTTGCAGCAGGGGTATTACATACACAACTGTCCTTAAAATGTTCTCCTCTGAAATGTTCCACAATTAGATTTAATGACCTTTTAAAATATGCAGTATTTTAAGTTATTTGATTATAAATTAATGTAAATAATAATAGCCAACATTAAGCATTCTAAAGGCAATAAAACCTGGCCCTCTGGATCTACAATTCACATGCTCAGCCACAATATTATGCTGTCTCCTGTATTCTAAATAAAATACTGATGTCCTCATTTAACTTATCTGAGATTGCCATCTCCAGTTGTTATTATTTGCAATAATAGAGGCAGATTCTAGATGGAAAGGGGACAGTAGGAAGAAAAATAAAATAAAGATTGCTCTCGCAGAGGAAGAAGTGCTTAATTTGGGCCATGCCTAAGCAAACAAAGAAGGACCAGGTGGCCATCACAGTGGCAGGGGACAGATAACTGGCGGCCAATTATTTTCCAAAGAGCAATTCTACAGGGACAAGCAATTCTACCAAACCATTTTGAAATGTTTCCTAATACAAGGCTTGCTATGATGTTTTCCCTGAGGATCTAGTCAAAAGATCATGTCCCAGGCAGTCTGATGGACACTGATTCTGTGTGTTCACTTCCACATTCACCCTTGGGTTACAGAGCTGCAATGTAAGTTTAAATCACTGCCTCTCGGAACTGGAGTGAAACATCTGAATGAACTCAGATGAACCTGAGAACATTAAATCCCCAAACCCACTGTGCTTCTCTTGCCAGTAAAAGCAGACCTCCCGCCCATCCCTCTTCTCCTACCTAATTGTCCTGAAATGACCCTACCCAGAGGGTGCCAGTTCCCCTCATTTTTTATTTCATGACTGACAATACACTGACATAGGTAGAATAACGTTTTTTGTTGTTGTTAATCTTCACCTGAAGATGTTTTTCCCATTGATTTTTTTTAGAGAGAGTGGAAGGGAGGGAGGGAAGAGAGAAAGAGAGAGACAGGGAAACATTGATGTGGGAGAGACACATTGATTGGTTGCCTCCCGCATGTTCTCCGACCAGGGCTGGGATGGAACCTGCAACCCAGATACATGCTCTTGACCAGGAATCAAACCCGAGATCCTGCAGTCTGCAGGCAAATGCTCTAACCACTGAGAACACTGGCCAGGGCAGTAGAATAACATTTTAATAATTATAATAATGAAGTGTATTAGTTTTACAATGCTAGGTGCACAACACATTCATAATAACTATTTTTTGAATGAATAAACATAGGCTTAGATGACTCTGGTATAGCAAGAATCTAATAGGCCCCAATATTTTCTTCCTACGCTTATTTTTTAATGTCCAATCTGATTGAAGACAAGATATTTACACTACATTTATAAATGTTGAATCTCCCCCTTTCTGAAAAACAAAGAAAAAAAGCCTTTACTTTCAATTAATTAAAATAGGAATGAAGCCCTAGCTAGTTTGCTCAGTGGATAGAGCATCAGCTTCTGAACTGAAGGGCCTTGGGTTCGATTCTGGTCAAGGACACATGCCCGGGTTTAGGGCTCAATCCCCAGCGGGGGTGCGGGGTGCAGGAGGCAGCCAATCAATGATTCTCGCTGATCATTGATGTTTCTATCTCTCTCTACCTCTCCCTTCCTCTCTGAAATCAATAAAAATATATTAAAATAAATAAAATAAAGTAGAAATGAAGATAGATTTTCCTAATACAAGAAAAACCCTAAAATAAAATTTATTAATTCTACCTACAATTGCTTTATATTTTCTAAAATAATGTTTATCAAAGTAATATGTGAATATGTTTTTTTAAAATGGGATCAAATATCTCATAAAGAAAAGCAGTTATATCTATTTCTCCCCACCTAACTCTCGGAGGAAACACTGAAGTCCTTTCACTATTCATCTTTATTTATTTTATTTCTTTTTGGTTGTTAATCCTCACCTGAGAATATTTTTCCATTGATTTTTACAGAGAGCGGAAGGGAGGGGAGAGACAGAGAAACATCGATGTGAGAGAGACACATAGACTAGCTGCCTCCCACGTACCCCGACAGGGGCCTGGGATCAAGCCTGTAACCGAGACAGGAGCCCTTGACCGGAACCACACCCAGGACCCTGCAGTCTGAGGACGACACTCTATCTCCTGAGCCAAACCGACCAGGGCCTTTCACTGTTTATTTTGATAGTTCACATCAATTCTCAAAATATTTTTAGGCTGCTATTTTTTTTTAATTTAACTATTTTACACTGTATTTATTCACTACTGTAATATACGGATATTTATAGCACTTCTCTCGCCCTCCAGCTAGTCTCCATTTCTCTCCCGACACAGTTATATAAAGTTGTTGTTAAAATTGTTAACCTCTGGTTACGCTTTTAGGAATTTGTAAAGCCAAGAACTTTACAGTGATTATATGTCCTTTCCTGTACAATTTCCTGCAGTTTCTCATTGTTTTCTTCTTTCTTCATAAAATTTATTTTATAGTAATCTTCTTTTTTTAAGGTTTAGTAGAGCAGATCCTCTATGAAATCTCTATTTTTTTCCAGAGACCTTTCTTTCGAAGTCTTCTATCTTCCTGCTGCAAACCAGGCTGTATCTCAGACTTATTTCATGACTGTCATCCTAGGATTTTCTCAGACTACGCTTCTGCATCCCATTCTTCCTCCTGTTAGTTTATGTCTTCATTTTTCTAGAGTATGTTTTCATCAAACTTCATTGAGAAATAAAAGTCATGCAGAGAAGATACACTTTTGCACACCTAAACATGCATTTGCTCTGCCCCTCCATTTGAATTACAACTTGACTGAGTATAGAATACTTAATTGGAAGTCATTTTTCCTTAAACCTCTGAAGACTGTATCACTGCTATATCCCTAGCACATCCTAGTACAATTCCTGGTAATATTTGGGCTCAGCAAATATCTGTTGAATGTACTAACGAACGAATGTGATAGTTTTTCAAAAAATTTTAAAATTCTCTTCTGTTTCCATCCATATGTCTCTCTTTTTCTCTCTTTCATTGTAGAAATCTCACCACTCACCACACAATACATACTAATCTTTTTTGTCTGTTCATATTTAATAAAGAGTCTCTTGGAAAGCTGATTTGAGGATACAATACACATGAGTGCTTCTCAAAATATGTTCCTCAGCATCATCTGGGAACTTGCTGAAAAGGCATATTCTCTGGCTTTATCCCATCATTAGTGAGTCAGAAACTCTGAAGAGGGGATGGGACCAAGTAATCTGTTTTTATAAACCCTCCAGGTGACCCTAACGCACACAAAAGTTTGAGAACCACATATGTAGGGCCAAGACTGGCATCCACTGCTTTTGGGTGACCTGGAGAGGAGTAAGTGTTTACACAGGGAGATCTTTTCTTCAATGAGGAAATTTCGGGTCTCTTGCTTAGAGAATAGATATCTAACTGCTACTGTTCTGCTGGATGGTTGAGATTGAGACACCACGCCCATGCCTCTGATATGATAACTAGATGAACAAAGTGGCTCTTCGAGCTCTAGAACTGCTGAAAGTTTTGAACAAGGAGCCATTGTTTCAGTTCCCTAAGAGATCTGGCTGTGTGGGCCAGCCATTCAGTTTCCTGTATCTCCTTTCTTAGACATATATCCTTTCCATAAACTCCCATCATTTGAGGTCACCTGACAGTTTTCTATCCTTGCTACATTCAAGTTTAAAATTTTAAACATTTTGTCTTTAAATGTACTATTTGGATTACTTGTAACTCGAACAATCAAGCAGGAATGTCATAAACTCGGAAAACAAAATTCCAGCTCTTCATTTTAGAAAGAACGTGTGTACATTTCCCGCAAAGGCCACTAGGTGGCACTTTCTGCTCCACTTATAATCACTGTTCGTTACTTTGCTTTGGGACAAATCTTTAATGGAGTTCCCTTAGCCTCTTGTGGCAACTCCTCAAAATCTTGTGAGAAAATGGTTGCACGTTGGTGACTCAGTCAGTCTTTGGTGACTCATTTCGTTATTCTTGCTGCTTGAGTAAAGAGTTGAAAAATATCTTGTAATTGTTGACCACTCTGTCATAACTTGCATCTATTTTTACTTTGCCCAGCAAGAAATCTGGATACAAAATTCAACAAAATACAACACAATCATCTTAATCTAGCATTTTGGTAAAATATTACTAACCTTATCATCCTGAGGCTGCTCTCCCCCTTGCAATAGAGTCCCATAAAATGAATTTCAAAAGTTAAAGATGGTTCCTACAGATAAATACTGAAAGTAGAGCAGTAACAATGACCCTTTGGGTTTTATAGAAACTTTGTTTTTTGTAAGTTTAAATAATATGCAAATCAATATTTCATTGATTATCAGCAGATTTCTTTTTTCTTATTTCCCCGTGTGTCTAAGTTTTACTCAGCCTTTAAGAATCAGCTCATGCTGCATCACTTGTGACAAATCTTTACCAAAACCTCCCTCTAGCCTAAGTTGAATAGGGGGCCCCTCCTCACAGTTCTGCATACCTCTTGCATGGCACTAACCACACAACATAAAAAGATTTATCTTTTTGTAACTTATACCCTCCTTAAAATGCAGAGCTATGCTGTAGTCATCTCTATGTCCTATTTCTATAGTATACAGGGGAGGGTCTAGTTAGGTTTTTATTTGTAAAACAATACAAGTCCTTAATTATTTGATCAGAAAAACTACTTGATCCTTTAATGTTTTTTTTTAAAGAAGTAAGCAATCCAGTTCATTTATGAAGCATATTACAAAGCAATACTTGTTTAAATAAGGTGAGAAAGAAAAAAAAACTGGAATAGTAGAGATGACCAGAAACAGTTGGATCTTGCATAAGTGACAGATTATTTAGTTGCTTCCTGTCAACTACAATGTCATGGAGTCTCTTAAAATATATGAGTCTGGTCATTTTGAATTTTTCCTTAAAACCCTCAACTATGTCACTATTTTGTATCGGACCTAAATGACATATTTTCACAACATGAAGCAGTGCAAAATACTTACACGGTTGCTAGTTTTCCAGAAATTCAACCACATGACAAGGCCAGACATACAAATTTTAGTCACTGGCATATAAATTATCACCCAATTGTAACTTCACATGGTGAAATATAAACGTGTTTCCTTTACACCTCGGCAAGTTATCTATTATTGGATTTGGGGACTTGAGGTATGTTTAGAGAAATGAACAGAGACATTCTTAGCAGAGGTAAAACCTGGCCTCAATAGAAAAGAAGGAATTTTACATTGAATGATTTTTTTAACATCTCAGAGGATTAACTGTGTAAAAAATGACCAGATGACTAAATATAAAGAGAAAATATTCTTAATGACTCCATCTCGGTCTTGTCAGGTGAAAAATGGGAGCTTGTCTGAAAAGATACTAAAGGAAGACAAGACATTAACCAGCCTTCTTGTTCTGCCAGAAAAATCCTTGTTTCCGGTGTATAAAAATGGATGAAAGTGACCCAGAAAAGACCCTCTCGCTGGAACCCAGCCCAGCTTTCCGCTCTTATGCTGGCTCCCGGGCAGCCTGACAGCAAAACTAGACAAGAACCAGAACTGGACTGGAGAGAAAAGAAAATGAAGAATGTGACTGATCAGGACTTCACTTCCGTTTATATGGGACTTGCCTTCATCAAGTTCTACTCAACAGTTTGTCTCCCATGAACCTACAAAGAATAAAACTATAAAATAAAATATAACTCCTTCTTTGGTTTCAATCATGTTTTCACTAAGAGGTTTAAATAGGCAGATGTAAATACCATTTTATTTCATTGCCCTGCGTTACATAGTTGGGAGGGAAAGCAATGGACTGTGTACTCCCCATTCTGGAATGGGTCTCGGTCTTGGGAATGACAGGGGAAGCTGTGCAGGTTAGTTATAAGAATCAGAAAGCCATGGGGTTGGAGCCCTGCACTGATATGACTTTAAGACTCGGGCCCTGACCAGTTTGGCTCAGTGGATAGAGCGTCGGCCTGCGGACTGAAGGGTCCCGGGTTCGATTCCGGTCAAGGGCATGTGCCTTGGTTGCGGGCACATCCTCAGTAAGGGGTGTGCAGGAGGCAGTTGATGGATGTTTCTCTCTCATCGATGTTTCTAATTCTATTCCTCTCCTTTCCTCTCTGTGGAAAATCAATAAAATATATTAAAAAAAAAAAAGACTCGGGGAAGTCATTCTGTGAACTTCCTTATCTCCTAAAATAGTAATGATAGAAATAACTACTTTATAGGACTGCCGCATGAGTCAGAAAAGGTAATATTAATAACAGCCAAAATTTATAACCTTGGAATAGATATCCAGAGAGTAATTACTCATTGAGAGTTGGAATCACAATGCACTCTACCTGCTTTAGTCAAGAGAACTCTTTGACAACAATCTTTCCTTTTGGAAAAGAGAAAAAAAGAAAAGAAAAGAGCTTAATTGGTTTCAGTCATAAGTCTAACTAATGTACCCCAAAAAGGTAGTCATGTTGACAACAATAGTCACTAAGAGCCAGTGTTTTTTTTCAGGAATGAGTAGGATAACCGGTAGATGGTGATTCCCAGAGAGAAAGCGGGTGGGGCAGGAGAAGAGAGTAAAGAGGGATAAATAGTGACGGAAGGAGACTAGACTTTGGGTGGTGGACACAATACAACATACAAACGATGTATTATGAAACCGTACACTTTAAACCAGGGGTGGGGAACTTCATATTTTTCAATTTTACTAACACTATCAAATAGACCACCTTCTCTCCACTAATATGAAATGCTACCTTTAAAAAAAATATCATGATATATGCATAAGTTTCAATGTATATATCTATGTTTCCTTTCTTAGACTCTATTTTCCTATTGTCTGTTTGTGTGCATATACAGCATGCTTTAATTATTATAGCTGTTAAATTACAATTCCGAGTCTCTCATCCCATTCCTCTTTTTGAGAATTTTATTGATTCATATCCTCTGAAGCAGAAGATTTTAGTAATTAAAATCAGAAACTCTGGGTCAGATCAGTTAGGATTCTGCCCTGGGACCTTCAGAAAGGACCTCCACCCTTCGTTTTAGCCCAGTGCGACCCATTTCAGACTCTGACCTCTAGACTTTCATGAGAATAAATGTGCTGTTAGAGTAACCAAGCTTGTGACAATTTGCTTCAGCAGCAATAGGAGACTAATACAGTCTCTTTCTTTAGGATTTTTATGTTATATTTTATGTGTGTAAAATGCCAATCTAAAATCAGTTTAAAATTTGTTGATGTGCTATGTCAGATAGAAATCTGACTTAGTTTTTCCCAAAGCCTCCAACACCATTTGTTGAATAAACTGTTCTTTCCCAACTAATATGATGGGTCAACTTCATCACATACTAAGTTCTCATATACATGTGCTTCTATTTCTGGAGAATTTGTTTTGTTTCATTTATCTATTTACTTATTTTTAGATTAAAATCATTTTCTCCTTATACTATAAATTTATAGTATATTTTCATGTCCAAAAGAACCATTTCCCTATCAGTTGTTTGTGTTTTTTTAATAGAAACTTTCTTGGCTATTTTGTCTATTTTTTATCCCCCCAGAGAAACTTGCTTACATTTTTATATATAAAATTAAGCTTTATTGTGTTTATATAAATAGCATTTGTAACTATAAAAAACTGGTATTAAAAAAATTTACAATGAAGGAAAAAAATACTGAAATATCTTATCAAGTAAAAATAGCCATTAGTATTTTAGGAGATCATAACTTCAGAATTCTGTTTATGCAAATATATGCAAGGACAGATCAATAAATAGGATACCAATAAAAACAACTTTTTATATAGTTTATATTGTGCCAGGAACTGTTTTAAATGCCTAGCACGTGTTAACTCATTCAATTCTCACAATAACCCAAGGAAGTAAGTAATATGTCATTTCCATTTTTCAGACATAAAAACTGAGGTATGCAAAGGCTGAGTACCTTGCCTAAGGTCACACAACCAGTCAATATGAAGCGCTAGGATTTGAAGCAAGTCAGTTTGACTCTGTAATCTAGAATCTTAACCATTACACCATGTGAGAGAGTGACAGACATAATGACAATAGCATCTTGAAAGAAGACTGAAGCTTCAAGTTGTACTTAGATTAGTACTCTTTTTTTGCTGTCTACAACAAGCCCACTTTGTTCTCTTTTTTATTTTTTTGAGTGATTCCTTTTCTCATTACAGATAACTTGTTTATCTATTTATTTTAATTGAATTTGCTAAGATTACATTGGTTAATAAAATTATATAGGTTAAAAACAGGGGTGCGGAACATTCTTTCTGCCAAGGGACATTTGGTTATTTATAACATCATTCGAAGGCTGTACAGAATTATCAACTTAAAAGTTAGCCTGCTATGTTTGGTCAAACATTTAACTAACTCATCCCTAATGCTTTGGCAGGGCCAGACCAAATGATTTTGCAGGCCTTATACAGCTGATCTGACCCAGAGATTCTGATTTCAACTACTAAAATCTTCTGCTTCTGAGGATATAAACCAATAAAATTCTCAAAAAGAGAAATAGGATGAGAGACTTGTAATAGTAATTTAACAGCTATAATAATTAAAGAATGTTGTGGAGAAACCAAGATGGCGGCATAAGTAAACACCGGAGAATGCTGCCTCGCACAACCACTTCACTAAAATACGGAACGGACATCACCCAGAACCACAGGAAAGCTGGCTGAGGGGAAATTCTACAACTAGAAGGAAAGAGAAAAGCATACTGAGACTCAGAGGAGGTGCAGTACGGAAGTAAAATACTAAGATGCGGTTGTTGTTTTCAATCAGAAGGGAGTCTCAGGCTCTGGGCTCCAGTTCCAGGCGAGTCTCTGGGGACCCAGACTCAAACGGGAGAAGCGGGACTGTCTGGCAGTGGTCGGAACTCGAGGGCAGCTTTCTCTCCGAGGTACTTGCAGCGGTCACTGGGACACTGACAGGCAGAGACTCTGGGGACGGGACTGAGAGCAGCCATAACTGCTCGATTGGCCCGCCCTGTTATCCCCTGGGACCCGCCCTGCCCAAGCCCTGCACAGAGGCATTTGCTGGTTAGCCTCAGGCAAAGGCTAGATTAGCACCTCCCTAGAGGACAGAAGTTCTCCCACTGCAGACACAGCTGACTCTCACAGCCAGTTGGCCTGGAGATCAAATACCCCCCAGTGTTACCTACCACAATCAAGGCTTAACTACAACAAGACGGCACACAAAGACCACTAGGGGGTGCACCAAGAAAGCATAAAAAATGCGGAGACAAAGAAACAGGACACAAATGGAGGAAGGCAAAATGCTGGATATAGAGTTCAAAACCACACTTTTAAGGTCTCTCAAGAACTGTCTAGAAGCCACCGATAAATTTAGTAAGGCCCTCGAAAAGACTGGTGAGACCGCCGATAAATATAGTGAGATCCTCAAGAAATCTAATGAGATCCTCGATGTTGTGATAAAGAACCAACTAGAAATTAAGCATACACGGACTGAAATAAAGAATATTATACAGACTCCCAATAGCAGACCAGAGGAGCACAAGAATCAAGTTAAAGATTTGAAATGTGAAAAAGCAATAAACACCCAACCAGGAGAACCAAGATGGCGGCATAGGTTAACGCCCGAGTTTGCTGCTTTGAACAACTACTTCAAAAGTGAAACCAAAAAACAGAAGGGACATCACCCAGAACCACAGGAACGCTGGCTGAGTGGAAGTCCTACAACTAGGAGGAAAGAGAAACGCACACGGACACTCAGAGGAGGCGCAGTGCTGAAGTCAAATTCTGAGGTGCGGAGTGCGCGGAGCGGGCTGGCGGCAGAGGGCGCGGTTGTTGTTTTCAATCGGGAGGGAGTCGCAGACTCTGAGCTCCAGATCCCGGCGAGTCTTTAGGGACCCAGACTCAAACGGGAGAAGCGGGACTGTCTGGCTTCGGTCAGAGCGAGTGCAGCTTTCTCTCCGAGCTTTGCAGCGGGTGCTGGGACTCAGAGAGGCAGAGCCCCTGGGGACAGGACTGAGAGCCGCCATAACTGCTCTCTCCGGCCCACCCTGTTGATCCTGTGCGACCCGCCCCGCCCAAGCCCTGCACAGAGGCATTTGCCAGATAGCCTCAGGCAAAGGCTAGATTAGCACCTCCCTAGAGGACAGAAGTTCTCTCACTGCTGACACAGCTGATTCTCATAGCCACTTGGCCTGGAGGTCAAACCCTCCCTGGAATTAGCTACAACAATCAAGATTTAACTATAAGACTGCGAACAAAGACCACTAGGGGGTGCACCAAGGAAGCATAACAAAATGCGGAGACAAAGAAACAGGACAAAATTGTCAATGGAAGATATAGAGTTCAGAACCACACTTTTAAGGTCTCTCAAGAACTGTTTAGAAGCTGCCGATAAACTTAATGAGATCTACACGAAAACTAATAAGACCCTCGATCTTATATTGGGGAACCAACTAGAAATTAAGCATACACGGACTGAAATAACAAATATTATACAGACGCCCGACAGCAGACCAGAGGAGCGCAAGAATCAAGTCAATGATTTGAAATGCGAGGAAGCAAAAAACATCCAACCGGAAAAGCAAAATGAAAAAAGAATCCAAAAATGCGAGGATAGTGTAAGGAGCCTCTGGGACAGCTTCAAGCGTACCAACATCAGAATTATAGGGGTGCCAGAAGATGAGAGAGACCAAGATATTCAAAACCTATTTGAAGAAATAATGACAGAAAACTTCCCCCACCTGGTGAAAGAAATGGACTTACAGGTCCAAGAAGTGCGGAGAACCCCAAACAAAAGGAATCCAAAGAGGACCAGACCAAGACACATCATAATTAAAATGCCAAGAGCAAAAGATAAAGAGAGAATCTTAAAAACAGCAAGAGAAAGAAACTCAGTTACCTACAAGGGAATACCCATACGACTGTCAGCTGATTTCTCAACAGAAACTTTGCAGGCCAGAAGGGAGTGGCAAGAAATATTCAAAGTGATGAATACCAAGAACCTACAACCAAGATTACTTTATCCAGCAAAGCTATCATTCAGAATTGAAGGTCAGATAAAGAGCTTCACAGATAAGGAAAAGCAAAAGGAGTTCATCACCACCAAACCAGGATTATATGAAATGCTGAAAGGTATCCTTTAAGAAGAGGAAGAGGAAGAAAAAGGTAAAGATACAAATTATGAACAACAAATATGCATCTATCAACAAGTGAATCTAAGAATCAAGTGAGTAAATAATCTGATGAACAGAATGAACTGTTGATTATAATAGAATCAGGGACATAGAAAGGGAATGGACTGACTATTCTTGGGGGGGAAAGGGGTGTGGGAGATGTGGGAAGAGACTGGACAAAAATCGTGCACCTATGGATGAGGACAGTGGGTGGGGAGTGAGGGCTGAGGGTGGGGCGGGAACTGGGAGGAGGGGAGTTATGGGGGGGGAAAAAGAGGAACAAATGTAATAATCTGGACAATAAAGATTTAATTAAAAAAAGGAAAAAAAAAAAGTACAGAGACCATCAATCTGGCTTTAGTAAGAAAATAATTGTTGTTACCATAATTATATATTTGGCAAGATTTCCACTTGATTCAGTGTTTCTCTATTTATGTAACTTTTTTAGAGGAATACAATTTGCCTTGCAGGACCTGATTATTTATTTATTTATTTATTTATTTATTTATGTATGTATGTATGTATGTATGTATTTATGTATTTTAGCTGTGAGTTTATAACCATGAATTTTAATGCTTTGGCCTTTCAGGAAAGAAATTTTAGCCCTAACCGTTTGGCTCAGTGGATAGAGCGTCAGCCTGTGGACTGAAGGGTCCCAGGTTCGATTCCAGTCAAGGGCATGTACCTTGGTTGCGGGCACATCCCCAATAGGGAGTGTGCAGGAGGCAGCTGATCGATGTTTCTCTCTCATCGATGTTGCTAACTCTCTAACCCTCTCCCTTCCTCTCTGTAAAAAAAACAATAAAATATATTTTTTTAAAAAAAGAAAGAAATTTTTAAATAAAGTCTAACCCTTACAATGTGAGAACTCAATACATTTTTAAATTTATATTTTTTGTTGACAGTATTACAGATGTCCCCCAATCCACTACCCCCAACCCCCACCTTTACCAACCTCCATCCAGCCCCTGCCCCACCCCAGGCCTTCACCAAAATATTGTCTGTGTCTATGGGCTCTGCATATATGCATTTAAGTTCTTTGATTAGTATCTTCCCACCATCGCCCGCCCAACACACACACACACACACACACACACACACCAAACAAAAACAAAAAAAACTTTCCCTGTGAGATCTCTCAGCCTGTTCCATGCATCTATGTCTCTGGACCTATTTTGTTCGTCAGTTTATTTTGTTCATTAGATTCTACATGTAAGTGAGAACATATGATATTTGTCTTTCTGTGACTGGCTTATTTCATTTAGCATAATAATCTCCAGGTCCATATATGCTGTCGCAAAGGGTCAGAGATCCTTCTTTTTTACAGCTGCATAGTATTCCATGGTTAAATGTACCACAGCATTTTTATCCACTCATCTGCTGATGAGCACCAGGCTGTTTCCAAATCTTAGCTATTGTAAATAATGCTGCTATGAGCATATATTCTTTCTGGTTGATGTTTTGGGATTCTTAGAATATACTCCCAGAAGTGGAATTGCTGGATCAAACAGCAATTCCATTATTAATATTTTTAGGAAACTCCATACTGTTTTCCATAATGGCTGCACCAGTCCCCATTCCCACCAGCAGTGTACTAGAGTTCCCTTTTCTCCACATACTCGCCAGCACTTGTGGATTTATTGATGATAGCCATCTTGATGGGTATGAGATGATACATCATTGCTGTTTTAATTTGCATCTCTAATGATTAGTGACACTGAGCATTTTTTTCATATGTCTCTTGGCCATCTGTATGTCCACTTTGGACAAGTGTCTATTTGGGTCCTTTGCCCATTTTTTAATTGGGTTGTTTGTCTTCCTTTTGTCAGCTTGTATGAGTTCTTTATACATTTTGGGAATTTCCCCCTTATCAAATGTATTATTGGTGAATATGCTCTTCTGTACAGTGGGTTCCCTTTTCATTTTGAGGATGTTTTCTTTTGCTGTGCAAAAGCTTTTTCGTTCGATGTAGTCTCATTTGTTTATTTTTCTTTTGTTTCTCTTGCCCTAGGAAATGTATTGGTGAAAATTCTGCTATATGAGATGTCTGCAATTTTACTATCTATGTTTTCTTCTAGAGTTTTTATGGTTTTGCGACTTACATTTACGTTTTCTATCCATTTTGAGTTTATTCTTGTGTATCATATAAGTTGGTGATCTAGTTTGTTGTTGTTTTTTCATGTACCTGTCCAATTTTCCCAACATCATGTATTGAAGAGATTGTCTTTACTCCATTGTATGCTCTTGCTTCCTTTGAAAAATATTAATTGACCATAATTGTGTGGATTGATTTCCAGGATCTCTGTTCTGTTCCATTGGTCTATATGCCTGTTCTTGTGCCAGTACCGGGCTGTTTTGATTAAAATGGCTTTGTAGTATAGTTTGGTATCTGGTATTGTGACCACCTCCAACTTTGTTCTTCTTTCTCCAGATTGCTGAGGCTCTTCAGGATATTTTTAGCTTCAATGTAAATTTTTGAAATATTTATTCTAGGTCTGTGAAGTATGCCGATGGTATTTTAATAGAGATTGCATTGAATCTATAGATTGCTTTGGATAGGATGGACATTTTAAATTATGTTAATTCTCCCAATCCATGTACACAGCATATGCTTCCACTTGTTTGCATCCTCATCAATTTCTTTTCCAATGTTCTATAGTTTTCAGAGTATAGATCTTTCATCTCCTTGGTTAAGTTTATTCCTAGGTATTTATATTTTTCTTGCAATGGTAAATGGAATTGTTTGTTTAGTTTCTCTTTCCGAGAACTCATTATTGGTATATAAAAATGCCATAGATTTCTGGGGTTAATTTTGTATCCTGCTACTTTGCTGAATTCATTTATTAAATCTAGTTGTTTTTTGATGGAGTCTTCAGGGTTTTCCGTGTACAATATCATGTCATCTGTGAATAATGACAGTTTTACTTCTTTCCAATTTGGATGCCTTTTATGTTTTCTTCTTGTCTGTTCACTGTGGCTAGGTGGACTTCCAATATCATCTACTTATATAAAAATGATGGGTGGTGTTCGTCACATAGGGATTAACAGCGACCAGCGGAAGGAAGTCAGTCCTACAAGGGTTGTCTTGGCAACGGTTGTGCCCTCCCCCAGCTGTTTCCTGGAACTGTTCCCTGGAGGGGCAGAGTTTGAGGCAGGAACCCGCCCTGAGAGCGTGCAGGCAGATCTTTCTAAAGTGTGAACCTGAGTGGGGCGGCTGAAAGGCTTAGGAAAGACAGACAGAGAATGAAAGCTGGGTCTCAGTGGGACGCTGCTTCTCTGAGAGCCAGCGACCACGCCCACAGCCATGCCTTTATTTTATAGCAGATGCTAAGGCAAAGTAAAGGCATGACCAAGATGTTTACAAACATTCTCCTGGGTTTCAATCCCACTCAACTACATGCACCTGAACTCTATCAAGCCCATATCACTCAGGCACGTGGGGCCACGTGTTCGGACCATAGGTTCAAGCTTACAACTACAGCTGTAGGCTATAATTGTGCTGGGAGGGCCTTGCCCTCCAAGCTGGGACTTGCACGTGGCAATGAGAGGACTGTGCCCTCTCATCAGTCCAAGGCTTGAACCTGTCCAAAACACTGTAG
Organism: Myotis daubentonii; assembly: GCF_963259705.1. Lineage (NCBI taxonomy): Eukaryota > Metazoa > Chordata > Mammalia > Chiroptera > Vespertilionidae > Myotis > Myotis daubentonii. The sequence continues at coordinate 168,981,898 of NC_081842.1, forward strand.
CGGCTCCCCACAATAAAGTTTTAATTCTGTTTCTTTGTTACTAATGTTGTGGCCTCAACCCATAACAAAGAAACAAAGGAAAATTTCCCAATCAAATTTCTGAATAGTATTACTCCTTCGGGAATGCCGTGTCATAAATTAAAATTGAAAGTGGGTGCAATCATCATGCTATTGAGAAATCTCAATAGTAAATGGGGTCTTTGTAATGGTACCAGATTTATAATCAAAAGATTACGATCTAATATTATTGAAGCTGAAGTATTAACAGGATCTGCAGAGGGAGAGACTGTTCTGATTCCAAGAATTAATTTGTCCCCATCTGACACTGGCCTCCCATTTAAATTGATTCGACGACGGTTTCCCGTGATGCCAGCATTTGTGATGACTATCAATAAATCACAAGGACAAACTCTAGACAGAGTAGGCATGTTCCTACCTGAACCCGTTTTTGCACATGGTCAGTTATATGTTGCTTTCTCTCGAGTTTGAAGAGCATGTGATGTTACAGTTAAAGTTCTAAGTACTTCATCACAAGGGAAATTAGTCAAGCACTCTGAAAGTGTTTTCACTCTTAATGTGGTGTACAGGGAGATATTAGAATAAGTTTAATCACTTTATCAGTCACTGTTTGCATCACTGTTGTTTTTATATCATGTTTTTGTTGTTTTCATATCATGTTTTTGTCATTTTTATATCATGCTTCTGTTGTTGTTAAATCCTTTTGTTACTGTTTATATATTAATAAATGTATATATTATTTTCATATGCATTTTACTAATTTCCTTTCATCTCTCACATTTCTATTATAGAGAAAGGGCAAATAGCAATGTTAAAATATCTCTGCTAATTAATTCCCTTTTTAAAAAATATATTTGTTATTGATTTTTTACAGAGAGGAAGGGAGAGGGATAGAAAGTTAGAAACATCGATGAGAGAGAAACATTGATCAGCTGCCTCCTGCACACTCCCCACTGGAGATGTGCCCGCAACCAAGGTACATGCCCTTGACGGGAATCGAACCCAGGACCCTTGAGTCCGCAAGCCGATGCTCTATCCACTGAGCCAAACCAGTTAGGGCAATTAATTCCCTTCCAATGTGCATGAATTTCATAGACTGGGCTACTAGTGTTGAATAAGAGTGGTAAAAGCAGACATCCCTGTCTTGCTGCTGTTCTTAAAGGAAACACTTTTAGTTTTGGGCCATTGAGTATGTAGGTTTGTCATATAAGGCCTTAATTATGGTTGAGGTATGTTCCCTCTATTCCCACTTTGCTGAGAGTTTCTATGAAAAATGGATGCTGGCCCTTGACCATGTGTTCAGTGGTTAGAGAGTCGGCCTATGTATCAAAGGGTCACAGGTTTGATTCCCGGTTAAGGGCACATACCTGGGTTACAGGTTTGAGACCAGGCCTAAGTCAAGGCACACGCGGGAAGCAACCAGTAGATGTGTCTCTCTCACCCTGCTGTTTCTCTCACTCTCTCACACCCCTCCCCCCTTGCACTTTCTCTAAAAATTCAAGAGAAAAAAGTATCCTTGCCTGACTCTGTATGGCTCAGTGGTTGAGCATGGCCCGTTGCAGGCTAAATCCCCAGTAGGAGACATGCTGGAGGCAGCCGATCAATGATTCTTTCTCATCATTGATGTTTCTATCTCTCTCTCCCTCACCCTTCCTCTCTGAAATTAATAAAAATATATTTTTTAAAAATATCCTTGGGTGAGGATTAACAACAGCAACAACAAAAATGGGTGCTGGATTTTGTCAAATGCTTTTTCTGTGCCTATTTATATGATCATGCAATTTTTATCCTTCATTTTGTTTATATGATGTATCACATTTATTAATTTGCAAATATTGTAGTCACCTTGCATCTCTGGAATAAATCCCACTTGGCCATGATGTATAATCTTTTTAATGTTTTGCTGGATCCAATTTGCTCATATTTGTTGAGGATATTAGCATCTATGTTCATCGGGGATATTGGCCTGTAACTTTCTTTCTTTGTAGTGTCTTTATCTGGTTTTGCAATTAGATTAATGCTGGCCTTATAAAAAGGGCCTGGAAATCTTCTCTTCTCTTGCATTTTTTGAAATAGTTTGAGGAAGATAGGTGTTAGCTCTTCTTTGAATGTTTGGTAAAACTCCCCTGTGAAGCCAGCCAGTACAGAACTTTTGTTTGCTGGGATTTTTTTTATTATTTCTGCTTTAATTTCATTAGTTGCTATTGGCCAATTCAGGTTTTCTGATTCTTCCTGATTGAGTTCTGGAAGATTGTATGTTTCCAGGGATTTGTCCATTTTGCCCAAGTTGTCCAGTTTGTTGGCATATAGGTGTTCAGAATATTTTCTCACAATCCTTTGTATTTCTGAGGTATCAGTTGTTTACTTCACCTCTTTCATTTCTGATTTTTTATTTACTTGGGTCCTCTCTCTTTTTTTCTTGATGAGTCTGGCTAAGGGTTCATCAATCTTGTTTTCTTTTCAAAGAACCAGCTCTTGGTTTCATTTATTTTTTGTATTTTTTTTTTAGTCTCTATGTCATTTATTTTCATTCTGATCTTTATTATTTCCTTCATTCTACTTCCTCTGGGCTTTTCTTATTGTTCTCATTCTAATTCTTTTAGTTGTGAGGTTAGATTGTTTATTTGAGCTGTTTCTTGTTTCTTGAGGTAGGCCAGTAATGCTATGAACTTCCCTCTCAGACTGCTTTTGCTCTGTCCCAGAGATTGTAGGTTGTTGTGTGTTCATTTTCATTTATATGCAGAAAGTTTCTTATTTCTTCCTTGATCTCATTTGTAACCCATTTATTGTTTAATAACATGCTATTTAGTCTCCATGGGTTTTAATTTTTTTATGTTTTTAATTGAGGTTGATTTCTAGTTTCATGCCATTGTTATCCAAGAAGATGCTTGATATGATTTCAAACTTCTTGAACTTGTACAGACTTTTTTCCCCTAACATGTGGTCTATCTTTGAGGATGTTCCACATGCACTTGAGAAGAATGTATATTCTGCAGCTTTGGGATGAAATGTTCTGTAAATATCAATTAAATCCATCTGATCTAGTGTGTTGTTTGGGATTGCTGCTTCCTTGTTGATTTTTTATATGGAAGATCTACCCTAGTGATGTACATGGGGTATTAAAATTCCCTACTAGGACTGTATTGCTGTCTATCTCTCCCTTATCATCCTCCTGGAGTTTTTTAATATGTTTATGTGCTCCTATATTGGGTGCATATATTCTTACCAGGGTTATATCCTTTTGTTGGGTCAATCCTTTGAGTGTTATGTCTCTTTTATGACCTTAGTTTTGAAGTCTATTTTGTCAGATATAAGTACGGCTACCCATGCTTTTTGTTTCGTTTCCATTTGCATAAAAATTTTTCCCATCCCTTCACTTTCATCCTATGTGAGTCTTGTTCTGATATGAGTCTCTTGTAGACAACATTTATATGGATAATATTTTCTTTTTTTTAATTAAATCTTTATTGTTCAGATTATTACATTTGTTCCTCTTTTTTCCCCCCCATAACTCCCCTCCTCCCAGTTCCCGCCCCACCCTCCGCCCTCACTCCCCACCCACTGTCCTCATCCATAGGTGCACGATTTTTGTCCAGTCTCTTCCCGCATCTCCCACACCCCTTTCCCCCCCAAGAACAGTCAGTCCATTCCCTTACTATGTCCCTGATTCTATTATAATCAACAGTTCATTCTGTTCATCAGATTATTTATTCACTTGATTCTTAGATTCACTTGTTGATAGATGCATATTTGTTGTTCATAATTTGTATCTTTACCTTTTTCTTCCTCTTCCTCTTCTTAAAGGATACCTTTCAGCATTTCATATAATCCTGGTTTGGTGGTGATGAACTCCTTTAGCGTTTCCTTATCTGTGAAGCTCTTTATCTGACCTTCAGTTCTGAATGATAGCTTTGCTGGATAAAGTAATCTTGGTTGTAGGTTCTTGGTATTCATCACTTTGAATATTTCTTGCCACTCCCTTCTGGCCTGCAAAGTTTCTGTTGAGAAATCAGCTGACAGTCGTATGGGTATTCCCTTGTAGGTAACTGACTGTCTTTCTCTTGCTGTTTTTAAGATTCTCTCTTTATCTTTTGCTCTTGGCATTTTAATTATGATGTGTCTTGGTGTGGTCCTCTTTGGATTCCTTTTGTTTGGGGTTCTCCGCGCTTCTTGGACCTGTAAGTCCATTTCTTTCACCAGGTGGGGGAAGTTTTCTGTCATTATTTCTTCAAATAGGTTTTGAATATCTTGGTCTCTCTCATCTTCTGGCACCCCTATAATTCTGATGTTGGTACGCTTGAAGCTGTCCCAGAGGCTCCTTACACTATCCTCGCATTTTTGGATTCTTTTTTCATTTTGCTTTTCCGGTTGGGTGTTTTTTGCTTCCTCGCATTTCAAATCATTGACTTTGAGTGTTATGTCTCTTTTATGACCTTAGTTTTGAAGTCTATTTTGTCAGATATAAGTATGGCTACCCATGCTTTTTGTTTCGTTTCCATTTGCATAAGAATTTTTCCCATCCCTTCACTTTCATCCTATGTGAGTCTTGTTCTGATATGAGTCTCTTGTAGACAACATTTATATGGATCATATTTTCTTATCCATTCACCTATCCTATGTCTTGATTGGAGCATTTAATTCATTTATGTTTAATGTTATTATTGATAGGTACTTATTTATTGCCATTTTTATTCATTATGCCTATGTTCCCCCCCTCTCTCTCTATTTCTTTTTCTTCTTGCAACAGTCCCTTTAACATTTATTGTAATGCTGGTTTGGTGGTAATAAACTCCTTTATCTTTTTTTTTTTTTTTTTTTTTTTTTTTGGTCTAGGAAGCTCTTTATTTCACAGTCAATTTGGATAGAGTAGTCTATCCTTCCTGGATAGAGTAGTCTTGGTTCAGATCCTTGCTTTTCATTACTTTTGAATACTTCATGCCATTTTCTTCTAGCCTGTATTATTTCCATTAAGAAATCAGCTGACTACCTTATCGGAGTTCCTGTATAGGTAACTAACTGTCTCTCTCTTGCTGCCCTTTTGATTCTCTCTTTCTTAAAGTTTTGTATTTTAATTATTATGTTTCTTGGTGTGGGTCTCTGTGTGTTCATCTTGCTTGGGAATCTCTGTGCTTCCTGAACTTATTAAGGAGGTTTTCTGCCATTAATACTTCAAACAGGTTTTCTATCCTTTGCTCCCTCTGGTACCACTATGATGTGGATGTTGTTCCATTTCATGTTGTCCCAAAGTTCCCTTCAACTCTCCTCATGCTTTTTAAGTGATTTTGTTTTGTTGTTTCTTTTTGCTGCTTTAAGTGTTTTTTTTACCTTGTCTTCCACATCACTAATTTGATCCTCTGCTTCATCCAGCCTACTTTTAATTCCTTCCAGTATAGTCTTTGTTTTTATTGTCTAAAGTTTTACATATGTCTTCTTTTTCCCCAATTGACCCCCCCCCCCAAGCCATTCCTCCTCTGGGCAAGCCCCTATCTTCCAGTATATTACATATATATATATATATATATATATATATATATATATATATATTTGATTTTTTTTTTTTTTACAGAGAGGAAGGGAGAGGGATAGAGAGTTAGAAACATCAATGAGAGAGAAATATTGATCAGCTGCCTCCTGCACACATCCAACTGGGGATGTGCCCGCAACCAAGGTACATGCCCTTGACCGGAATCAAACCTGGGACCCCTCTATCCACAGGCCAATGCTCTATCCACTGAGCCAAACCAGTTAAGGCTTCCAGTATATTCTTGATGTTAGATATAGTATTCTTTATTTCTGACTGGTTCTTACTCATGATTTCTATGTCATTTTTCATTCTGGTGTAGTTTCCACTAAATTTCTTGTGGCTACCATTAAGTTTCTTATAGTTTTCACTAACTTCCTTGAGCATCTTTATAGCCATCACTCTGAACTCTATAAATAAATTGCTTACCTCTATTTCATTTAGCTCTTCTTCTGGAGATTCCTCCTTTTCTTTAATTTGGGGGTTGTTTTTTGTCTCCTCATTTTAGTTGTCTCCTTGTTTTTATTTCTATGTATTAGATAGAACTGGTGTGACTTCTAGTCTTTGTGGGGTGGCCTTTTGTAATAAATGTCCTGTGAGACCAATTGTGTGGTCTCCTTGAACTCCTGATCTGGATGCTCTAGCAGTGTCTCTTTTGTGGGTTATTTGGGTTTTCCTTTGTAACTGATTGTTATTGATTGTTGTTTTCCTGTTTGTGGATGGGATCTCCTCTCAGGCTGGCTGAGTGTGAGGCTCAATCCCAACCAAGTCATATGAGGTGTTGAACAGGGCCTCTAGTCCCGATTTTCTAAACTACTGGTTAGGTATGGTTCCATGAAGAGCCAAGCAGCAGTGTCAGATGGATAGATGTAGTTTATTCCTCACTGTTTTTTCATGGAAGCCACTGATAAGTTTGGAGGCTAGAAGTCTGAGGTCAGGATGCCAGCATGGTTAGGTTGCCAGCATGGTCAGGTTCTGCTGAGAGCATCCTTCCTGGCATGCAAAAAGCCAACTTCTGGGTGTTCTAATTCTTACACAGTGAATTAACAAACAGAATTCTTGCTTCTTCCTTCAGGGTAATTGGAACTATTGCTCATATCTGGCTGGGAAAGCAAGCAGCAGGTGGACAGACCTGGATAATCGGCTCAAGAGCTCAATTTGATTTATTTTGATCTAGAGATATTATTTGTATACTTGTTTGGTTGCCATGGAGCTTTGGGCAATGGAATCTTTCAGTTACAAAGTATGAGAAAAATAAATAAAAGTAAACCTATTTTTTTTTATCTTCAATTAGAGCATAATAGAAAGCAGGCTCATAAAATGTTTACATCCCATTAAAAACATTTGACAGTAGATACAATACCAAATAATTCTGTCATTTTATAGCATAAAAAGAAACAACTGTAAAATATAATCTACCCATTTAACCTGGGTTAAAATTTTATAATAAATAATATGTTGTCCATATGCTGAAATTCACTTTTCAGCACTCATCTTACAAATGAATCACCTAGCCTGGCTGGTGTAGCTCAGTGATTGAGCATCAGGAGGTCATCAGTTCAATTCCTGGTCGGAGCACATGCCTGGGCTGCAGGCTCCATCCCCAGTGGGGGACATGCAGGAGACAGCTGATCGATGTTGATGTTTCTCTCTCATTGATGTTTCTCTCTCATTGATGTTTCTATCTCTCTCTTCCTTCCTCTCTCTATAAAATCAATAAAATCACATATTTAAAATAATAAATAAATAAATCACCTGATTCCATAAATTAATATTTATTGTTACTATTGGATGTGAATACAGAATAATAATGCCATTAATCAAACAGAAAATCTTTGCCAAGGTATCTCTTACCTGATAGGAAAATGTGAAGGACAGAAAGCTAGTAGAAAAGGAGATATAAATGACTTAAATATATTAAAACTACTTCACTAAATACAAATTAAAACTATAATGAGATACCATTTTTCATTCATCAGGTGATCAAAAACTTTTTTATATATATATATTTTATTGATTTTTACAGAGAGGAAGGGAGAGAGATAGAGAGTTAGAAACATCGATGAGAGAGAAACATCGATCAGCTGCCTCCTGCACATCTCCTACTGGGGATATGCCCGCAACCCAGGTACATGCCCCTGACCGGAATCGAACCTGGGACCTTTCAGTCTGCAGGCCGACGATCCATCCACTGAGCCAAACCGGTTCCGGCGTGATCAAAAACTTTGATAACTCCCTGTATTGGCAAGTGTTGGGGAAAGACTCACTTTCATTCCGTGCTGGTGTGAGTGCAAATTGATACACAACATCCATCCAAGACAATCTCTCAAAATTAAAAAGCACATGTGCTTTAATGTAGCTACTATTGCTTGGTCAGTATTGTACTTCAAAGTGAAGTTTCTCTGGGAACAAATACCAGTCATACTAAAGTCCCTTTCTTAATATATTATGTTTTGTCAATGTAATTGTAGGAATATGAGAGCCCACCCAATATAAAATTTAAACCATGATATATATCGTTGAGATCTAAGTTTCCAAATCATATCTTTTCTCATTTAGTGTATAAATTTCATCAAATGTGTCCTTTTTTTTTTTTCCTTAAATGACCTAGCAATCCGACCTGAAAAAAAAACAGAGACAATACATACCAATAGCTACACAATATTAAACCCAAAGTGTTTTATTTTTCTTTATTCCGTCAGTGCTTAGTACAGGCAGAGCAGATCTAAGGATTTCATTACAGGTTGGTAAATTAATCTAGAGACTTAATGGATTTAAGAAACTACAATGCTGGTGAGACTTTTTAATCTTTTGAAATCAGTAATTTTACATAGGGGCAACAGAGCCTATTTTTTATTCAGAATCCATGCAGAATTTGCCAATACAAATTTAAAATAAAATCCCCCATAAACACAGCATGTGGGACAGAGAATCATAACATGAGGTCGTCACTTTCATACATTAGTGCAAATAAATAGGCAGCCAGTGGTTCGCTGAACATATTCGAACAAAGCATATCCTTATGCAAAAGACTATGCATATGCACTTGATACTTCAAGACTGCACTTTGGATAAGTGCATAATCAGACTGGCCTTGTCAGAGGAGCCCTTAAGAAGGAAACTGTAAGATCATATTATGTGGAACATACAGAACAGAATAGAGATAGGGAAAGAATGGAAACCATTCTGCTACAATAGATAACGATGTCACTAGATTCTTAGCAAAGGGAATTGGGAATTATTTATGAAACCACTGGGAATTCTTTAAAGTCTGTTACATGTAACTACGTGAGGTAAACACTTCTTGTTACAATGTCTGGACTTACTTATTCCCATCAAATTATTTTATTATTTTTATAAGTCCCCAGTTGGAAATCACAAAGTAGTTCAAGACTCCTGGCTATGTGGTTTCAATCAGAAAATAGCCTAGCCTGCCTTGTAGAATTCTCTTGCAATGAAGCCTATTTCAATCTCAAAAGGCAATATGTGATACTAATTTAGATTCTCCTGAAGTGTATTCTTTGAAAAATTAGACATGACTGATGCTTCTTGGTTTTGAGGTGAAGGAGGAAAGGTCAAGGGAAAAGATAGAGTGTGACTTCCATGGTTCTCCCCTTAGAAATCGATGAAGCACATTTGCTTATTACAGATAAAGAATTGCTGCAAGAGAAGCCTCTTTAACTTAAACATAGTATTTCTCAAATTTACTTGGTCAAGGAGGAAAGCATTTTTCACATGATATTAAATAACACACCAAAATAACTAATAATTCACAGAAGCTTTGGGAGAGTGCATCACTTTATGATAATTAGCAATAAGGAATAAGGTCCTTGGAATAGAATTAGACCTCAGTAAGCAAGAACTATTTTCTCCCACCCCAAATGATAAGCCTATTAAAGCCAGAGACTGACATTTTAATAACCAATATCCAGGAACAGGAATATAATTTGGAACATCTTGGCTAGAATGACTTCTTAAGGAGTCTGTCTTGAAGAGTTTGGTCAAGGAAAAACACTACTGGATTACATTGCTAAACCAATCAGAGGAGTAGAGAAAAATGTAATCTCATAAGAAGGGAACAAGACATGAGACACGTGGTCTTAGAAATTTTACCTAACTCATGTGTAAGAGAGATCATTGCAGAAATTAATTCCATTTTATAAATATACATTAATAAACTGACCTTATGTTCCAATTTGCACCTACAGTTGCAGCATAACAACGAATAGCATCCACCTTTACCCTCCAAAGTGTTTCAACTTGGATATAAATTATATGGAGAGTCCCCCCCCCCCCACATCTATTGAACACCTACTGGATGCTACATGTGATAAACAGTAACAAAAAAATTTTAAAAATTTTAAAAACCTGTGCCTTGCCTCCAAAAAAAATGAGCAACCTCATTATAGAAGCAAGAATAATACATTTGAGACAACCTGAAAGCAATAAATTGTTTCCTAGTTTAAGGTTAATGTCTAGTAAAGCAAATACACTGCAGGGGACAAAATAGCAAGGGGAGAGGGTAGAATGTGCTAGGATGTGTGGAAAGCAAATGGGCAAGCTGGTACTTAGAACACAAACTGAATCACTGCGTCCTTGAAAGGAAAACGTGTGCATATAGACATAACCGACTGACCCCAGGCCGGTGACCTTCGGGCAGCCTCTCCTGCCGCAAGGAAACTTAACTACATCCCTCTATGGAGCCTCCATTTTTTAAGACCAATTTCTTGCTACTAGATGATGAGATACTGCTTCCACATCACATGTACCCCAAGTATAAACTGGGACTTGCCACCATCTCTTACAAAGCACAAATATACATGATTTATATTTTTATTTATTCCCCCAAAACCTTTTAACTTCCATAAGAGAGCACGTTTTCGACATTCAAAAACCAAACGGTAGGACTGTTTTGTTCCCAGAACCCTTCCCATGTCTATGGGAACTTCTGGCTCCCAGTGTCTGCAATTTTTCAACATTTCAACAGTCACAGTCACCAGCATCATAAGTTCAATTTGCTCCCAGTGCTGTCAGAGGTCAAATTATGCCAGGTTTCAAAAGAGTAATTCTGTTGGGGTCCAGCCCCAGCAGGTCCAGGGGTTCCCAAAGGTGTGGCGAAGAAGGAAGGACACGGAGGCAGCGTTCAGTTGATCAGAATAGCAAGGTTCTCTCTTTATTGTCCTGTTACATCTGTATTTCTACCATTTGATCCTATAAGCATGCCTCTATAATCACATCATGGTATGTTTTGGGTAATGTTCTACAGTTCCTTGTTTCTTATCGGACCTTGGCCAAAAATCCTGTCTCTATCTAGTTCTGTTGATTTTAATCTTGTCTAGGTTAATCTCTGTGTTTCCATTACAAGGGCGATTCCAAGGTCACTGCTCTACTGATAGGCTACAAGGAAGTGACTGAAGGAGATTATCCTACCCAGTAAAGGTTATGTCCTCCCAGCCTCGCTGCTTGCCTTCCCTGGGACTGCCCTGTGTCGGTGGATCTCCAGGGGTATAGGCTTTTGTGCTTTCCCTGGTGGGCAGACCCCTGGGGATGTGGGCCCAACAAGTCCCAAATTTATTGCCAACAGTCTTAGTCCAAGTTCTTCATAAGTAGTACATGGTATTTCTGTAACACTAGGGGGATTTACTGATTTATTCTCTTCCTTAGTCCTATTAATCCCTAACCTGGGGAAACAACCTTTCTCGGCGAGGTGGTCCTGTTTAAAACACATAGTGCTAAGAGGGGGAGCAAACATATGCCATATATGCCAGGTCCCTTGAAACATAATCTATGCAGATGTTTCTTCCCTGCAGCGACTGTGTCAAGCAGCAAGGGTGGACTGGCTTCCAGCATAATTCAGCTGAACAAGTCTTACCTCTGAGAGAAGCCACAGAAGAGCAGTTATGTGCTCATAAAAGCAGACCTTGCCCTAGTGGTTTGGCTCTGTGGATAAAGCGTCGCCCTGCGGACTGAAGGGTCCTGGGTTCGATTCCAGTCAAGGGCACATGCCCATGTTGTGGGCTCCATCCCCAAAAAGGGGCGTGCAGGAGGCAGCTGATCAATGATTCTCCCTCATCATTTATGTTTCTCTCTCTCTCCCTCCCTCTCTGAAATCAATAAAAAATATATATATTTTAAAAAGCAGACCTTATTTAACATTCTGTGAAATGTGGTAGCCTAGGAAGAAGACACATGTGCGCATGACACAGAACTCTGCGATCTGATTTCACAGGGAAAGATGAATGATCCTGTGCAATCATGCCCTCTGTGAGCAGCAGGCCTAATGAAGAAAAGAGCCCTTTCATGTGGGTGCTTCATAATGCTTTTCATTAACTTCACACAGCAACTCTAAAGCCCTCCTCCATCAGAGGTAATTATCTCCAATTTGCAGAGTGGTGCACACAAGCTTTTCACAGATCTCATAGTCCCCTTCAGACCTCCCGCCCCTGGGTGTGCACGCTGGCCAGCACTTCATGTCTAGTACCTGAAACAAGTTCCTGATTCAGCCGGCCAGGGAGGAAAGAGAATATTACAATTAATTGCTTCCCGAAGAGCTGTCCGTGGTGTTGGCATTCTACTCCACAGTGATCCGAGAGCCTAAGTACAACTTGCAATAATAAGACAGAGGTTTTTTTTTTAAGTTTTCATTTGTTTATTTATTCATCAATGCATATTTACTAGGTCTCACCACGTTATTGAACTACCTAAGCTACTGTAAAAGCTATGGGGGCGGGGGAGGGGAGCAACATGAACCCTGACCTCAGGATATTTTTTTTCATTCTTTTTAATTCTTTATTGTTTAAAGTATTACATATAGTATTACATATGTCTTCTTTTTCCCTCATTGACCTCTCACCAGTCACCCTTACTTCCCCCCACATGCTCTCACCCCCCCCCCCCCCCAGTGTCTGCGTCCATTGGATATGCTTAAAAAGACAGTGCTAATTCTCAGTTCACTAAAATAAGATCCTAATTTATGGGGAGACTCATATGAATAGGTGAATTCTACCGTTATATAAGATTGAATAACTAACTAATAAAATGAACAAAATAGTGGCTTGTGCAACCTTAATTCAGTCCCTCAATAGTGCTATTGTGTAACAAACCATTTGGGTTTCTTATGTAATAATTTCTGATTGTAAAACAAAACATAATACACAACACTTGGTTCAAAACAATACACATTACCCTAATGTAAAGCATTTTTAAGGAGCAAGTGATAAAATCTGAAAAGACTTCTAGGATCTCATCTAGTTCTAATATGCAATTTAGATTTTGGTCATTAGTGTATGTACCCTGCTAAAAGGTATGACATTTATTGCTGTGACCGGTTTGGCTCAGTGGATAGAGCGTCGGCCTGCGGACCGAAGGGTCCCAGGTTTGATTCCGGTCAAGGGCATGTACCTGGGTTGCGGGCACATATCCAGTGGGGGGTGTGCGGGAGGCAGCTGATCGATGTTTCTCTCTCATCGATGTTTCTAACTATCTCTCTCCCTTCCTCTCTGTAAAAAATTAATAAAATATATTTTTTTAAAAAAAATAAAAAATAAAAGGTATGACATTTATATAGTATCTTGCATTTACAAATCATCATCTTGGACATTTTGGAGAGAATTTGTGCAACTTTGCTATAATTATTTTGTATAAATCAACTTATTTGACTGTGAATATTATCATTTTATAGGTTCTTTGATTTCCCTCTTTTTATATAGTAAATATTATCTCCCCAAATCAATTATCTGGCAGAATGATTAAAACAAGGGTGAAGGAAAAAGAAAAAAAGTTCCTAAAGTAATTTCTCCTGGCAACTGAGGAGGACATGTTTATCTAGACACAAACTTCTGACAATATAATCTTGTTGAATATGATTGCTGAGAAATATATCTCAGCGAAATTTCAGTGAAATATATCTCATTAGTGAGTTGTTTTCTCTGAAATTGGTGACATTTTTACTAAGGAGTGTCCCCAATCCCCTATGAGCTAATTGTAGTTTTCTGTTTCTGACACTATATTAATGAAACTCTGGGCACTAAAGTAAAAGTACTTGGCGCAGACGGTGGGACTCAGTGGTTGAGCGTCAACCAATGAACACAGTTCGATTCCTGGTCTGAGCACATACCTGGGTTTCGGCCTCAATCCCTAATGGGGGTCATGCAGGAAGCAGCCAATCAATGTTTCTACTTCTCCCTCTTCCTTCCTCTCCGAAATCAATGAAAATATTTTTTTAAAAAAGAAGTACTTGAAGATTTACAAGGAGTATTGATGCCCTTTTGAAAATAAATAATCAGGAAAATACATTATCACAATTTCCAGCAACTTCAAAAACATTGCCAGTTTGAAAAAGTGAAAAATCAGAAGATAAGTGAATTTTTGCTGGGGTCCAACCCCAGCAGGTCCAGGGGTTCCCAAAGGTGTAGACGGAGTCGGCGAAGAAGGAATGACACGGAGACAGCATTCAGTTGATCAGCAGCCTAGCCAGGATCTCTAGCCAGGATCTCCAGCCAAGTTCTGTTCAGGATCTCCAGCAAAGTTCTGGTTAGGATCTCCAGCCAGGTTCTGTGTCCATGTTCTCTTGCTAGGTTCTGTCTCTAGGTTCTGTGGCCAGTTTCTGTCCAGGATCTTTTGCCATGTTCTCTCCAGCGAAGTTCTTCTGTCTCTAGGTTCTGTGTAGGTTCTGTGTCTAGGTTCTGTGTCTAGGTTCTGTGTCCTGTTGTCTTGTTACATATGTATTTATACCAGTTGATTCCAATCCTATCAATCTCTATTCCAAAGGTTAGGGCGTTTCTTATCTCCATTCCAGGGAGTTAAGATTATGTAGCTTAAGCATGATTGTTCGTAGTTAAAGTGATTAACTACCCTCCTGGCACTTAGTTAAGGGGTTTTATTCCCTCTCTAACTTCAGGGGAAAATCCCTACCTGGGGAAACAACCTTTCTCAGAGAGGTGACCTTGGTTAAAACACATAGTGCCAAGAAGGTGAACAAAACATATTAAGTACAGTATGCCATATATGCCAGGTCCCGTGAAACAGCAAGGATGGACCGGCTCCCGGCAAATTTTGAAGAGCTTTTTGCAATAGCAAAAATGTAGTCAAATTTAGTTATGATTTGGGGCATGAAGAGACAGAAATATATACTTTTCTCCTATAGATTTTCCCTAAAACTGGAAGAAGAAGAAGAAGAAGAAGAAGAAGAAGAAGAAGAAGAAGAAGAAGAAGAAGAAGAAGAAGAAGAAGAAGAAGAAGAAGAAGAAGGAGAAGAAGAAGAAAACACCAGTGTCACTGTTTACACAGCCTATGTGGAGACTCAGAAAGAAGACTAGAGATCAATATAGAGGCAAGAAATGGACTCTGGTCTTGGATCCACGGCAACTGGCAATGTGATCACTTTCAAGTCCCTTCTCAAAACCGTGTGCTCTTTCAATAAGGAGTTCTGTCAAATTTTTAAAGCAACAATATAATTCTAGTACTAACTGTCACAGTGTAGGGGGTGTTTAGTATATGGCAGACATTGTGCTAAGCACTTGTAAGTATTCTATGAGTTCAAACAATCTCAGGAAGTAGGTGCCATTATTATCCGTATTTTAGAGAAAAAAGATTAAGTAATTAACAGAGAAGAGATTAAGTCATTTGCCTAGTTACATGTGAAGTAAAACCAGGATTCAAATTCAGGCCATACGACTCCAAAGTCCATACTCATAACCCTATTTTTGTCCAAAAAAAAGAATGATGTATTCTAGAGATAATATGTGACAAATAATATGAAGAATACTTCACAATGTTACAAGTTAAAATAATTATAGTTCATAAATAGTCATGTGCCACCTAGCATTATAAAATAAACATGATGCCGTGTATCTACTTAAAATAGTACACACTGACTTTGGTGTGAGATTAATTTCACTCAGAATTTCAACAATGTAGTAAGCACAAGGGTAGAATGGAATTTTTAATAATCTATATATATGCTAGTAAAAGGCTAAGTGACCAACTGTACATCCGACCAGCGAGCTGGTACATATGATGCGCACTGGCAATCCTCCCTATATATAAAAGGGTAATAGGCAAATCAACCGAACGGCAGAACAACCGGTTGCTATGATGCGCACTGTCCACCAGGGGGCAGATGCTCAATGCAGGAGCTGCCCCCTGGTGGTCAGTGCATTCCCACAGGGGGAGCGCTGCTCAGCCACAAGCCAGACTGACAGCTAGTGAGCACAGCAGCCGCCTCCACAGCAGCAGCAGCAGCACTAAGGATGTCTGACTGTGGCTTAGGCCCGCTCCCACAGGGGAGCGGGCCTAAGCTGCTAGTCGGACATCCCCTGAGGGCTCCTGGACTGCAAAAGGGCACAGGCCAGGCTGAGAGACCCTTCTCCCCCTCCCCAGTGCACGAATGTTGTGCACCTGGCCTCTAGTTTAAAAATAAACGTTTATTTATGAGTCATTGTTTTGTTTTGTTTTTCAATATATTTTATTGATTTTGTACAGGGGAGGGGAGAGGGATAGAGAGTTAGAAACATCGATGAGAGAGAAACATCAATCAGCTGCCTCCTGCACACCCTCTACTGGGGATGTGCCCACAACCGAGGTACATGCCCTTGACCAGAATCGAACCTGGGACCCTTCAGTCCACAGGCTGACACTCTATCCACTGAGCCAAACCAGTTAGGGCCAGTCATTGTTTTTATCAATGTTGTTTTTATATAATATTTTTGTTGTTTTTATATCATGTCTTTGTTGTTGTTATATCATGTTGTTATTTATTAATCAATTTATCAATCATTGTTTTTAATCAATGTTTTTATGTTTTTTTATTTTTATATCATGTCTTTGTTGTTTTTATATCATGTTATTATTTATTTATTAATCAATTTATATATTTTCATATACATTTTATTAATTTTCTTTCATCTGACACTTCCATTATATAGAAAGAGTGAATAGCAATATTAAAATATTTTGTATTTCAATTTTATAATACTATCCTATCTAATAAAGAGGTGATGTGCAAATTGACCATCACACCATCACAAAGATGGCAGAGGCAGTGTTTCCATAACACAAGACTGCGCCCACAGCAGAGGCCGAGTTCCTGTAACAAGCCTTAACAAGCAATCCACAGGCACCTGAGGCTGCGTGGTGCTGAGCCAGGGCAGGGGACCTGAGACTGTGCCCCCGCCTGGGGGGCTTGACATGGGACCTCAAGGTGCACCCCCCGCCCAGGTGCTGGGCCGGGGAACCTCAGGCTGTGCCCAGCGCCAGGCTGGGAGACCTGAGGTTGTTCCCCCCAGGCCAGGGGACCTGAGGCTGCGCTCCCCACCCAGAGGATCTTGACAGGTTAACTGAAGCTGTGCCCCACCCCCCTCCCCCCCGCCCCCGCCCGGTGGGGCTTGGCGGGATTTTAGACCGCAACCCCTGCTCAGCAGGGCTTGATAGGGGATCTCAGGCTGTGTCCCCTGCCGGGCAGGGCTTGACGCGGGACCTCAGTCTGTGATCCCTCCCCTGGCGCTGGGCTAGGGGACCTCAGGCCATGCCCCCCGCCTGGCAAGACTTGATGGGGGACATCAGGCCACGCCACCTGCCCTGGCACCTGGCCGAGGGAACTTAGGCTGTGCCCCCCGCATGGTGGGGCTTGATGGGGGGCCCTGGGGCTGCGCCCCCCCACCCTGCAGGGCTTGACGGGGGCCCTGAGGCTGCGCCCCCCCCTCCCCGCCCGGTGGGGCTTGACAAGGGTGGGGCCGGACGGGTCTGGATCTTGCCCAATGGGGGTTGGGCCAGCTAGGTCTGGGTCTCGTGCAATTTTGAGGTGCTGCAGGTGGGCAGGGACTTGACTCTGGGTCCCCAGACTCTGATAGGAGGAAGATTTTCATATACATTTTACTAATTTTCTTTCATCTCTGACACTTCTATTATATAGAAAGGGCAAATAGCAATATTAAAATATTTCCTCTAATTAATCCCCTTTTAATGTGTATGAATTTCATGCACTGGGCCACTAGTATTATATATACTATTTTGACAAGTAATTTTTTTAAAATATATTTTATTGATTTTTTTACAGAGAGGAAGGGAGAAGGATAGAGAGTTAGAAACATCGATGAGAGAAACATCGATCAGCTGCCTCCTGCACACCGCCTACTGGGGATGTGCCTGCAACCAAGGTACATGCCCTTGACTGGAATCAAACCTGGGACCTTTCAGTCCACAGGCCAAAGCTCTATCCACTGAGCCAAACCAGTTAGGGCTTGACATGTAATTTTTTGCAGTAACGTAATTACTGCACTAATCTTACTTCTAATTAATTTCCTTTCAATGTGCACAAATCTGTGCACCAGGCCACTAGTGTGTTATATAAAGCAACTCAGTAACAGTAGTATCCTGGAAGCCTGACCTCATTTAACATGACCAGAGTATTGCTGTCCAGTTATATTCCCCTCTACAAAGGCAGATGTTCTATAAATGGGGCAGGGGAGGGTGGTACAGTGTTTAAACACTGAATCATCATCCTGGTGTAAACTATGCTAATGGAGAGAGACATTGCCTGAACATAACCAAAAGCTACAGATAAACTTCATAAATCCTAATAAACATAATGGTGCCTTCTCAAGCAGTAAGGAACAGTGCCTATAACATGGATGGGATGGTTAATTTTATGTGTCAGCTTGGCTAGGTTATGGCACCCTAGCTATTTGGTCAAATGCCAGTCTAGGTGTTGCTGTAAGGCATTTTTTAGATGTGATTAACATTTAAATCAGTAAACTTTGAGTAAAGGAGATCAATCTCTAGATTGTGGGTTGGCCTCATCTAATCAATTGAAGGCTTTAAGGACAAAGTCTACGGTTTCCCAAAGGAAAAACAATTCTGCCTTCAGATTGCAAAACTCCTATGTGAATTTTCAGCCTCGCCGCCCCCCGCCAATAAATTTCAGACTTACCAACCCCTACAGTCATGAGCCAATTTCTTAAAATCAATCTCTCTCGATATATACATGCATATATATATGTATATGTACACACACACACACACACACACACACACACACATATCCTATTGGTTTTGTTTCTCTGGAGAACCCTAACAGAATGGTAGCTACTTACTTATGAGACTGAATATACAAATAGACAATGGATAGACCATTTATATAGAACTTTGACCCACAGTCTACAGCAACCTCCCCAGAAAACCAACTCCCACATCTGATAGGGTACTTATAATCTGACAAGATAGAGCACCTGAATTAATCTGAAAAATAATCATATTATTTTAAATCTTAGAACACATATACGTATGTGAATAGGAGGTTAAGTTTTTAAGTTTCTTTCACAAGGCCTGTGCGAAGAGATTAGGGAGGTAACTCAGCTGTGAATCCAGCAAGCAGAACCGATAAGCATGGTTAGACCGACCCACCAGGAGTCAAAATATCATCTCATCATCTCATTGCCTGATGATTAAGCACAATAGCTGACATCTGTGGACCTCCAGGACAGCATGTAGCTGCATTCCGTTACCAGCATCACCCTCCCTTCCCTTTATAATCCTGTCCCCTACACCTTGCTGGAAGACAGGATTTGAATGTACGTAAGCGCCCTGTCTTCTTAGTTGGCTGGCCTTCTAAATAAATGCCTTATATCAGTGGTTCTCAACCTTCCTAATGCCGCAACCCTTCAATACTGTTCCTCATGTTGTGGTGACCCCCCAATTTCATGGTTACAAATTGAACATAATTAAAGCCTAGTGATTAAGTACAAAAACAATATGTAATTATATATATGTTTTCCAATGATCTTAGGTGACCCCTGTGAAAGGGTCATTCGACCCCTAAAGGGGTCGTGACCCACAGGTTAAGAACAGCTGCCTTATATGATTTAACCCTGCCTTAATTATTGGACACAGTGAGAGGCAGCCTGAGCCCAACCAGGGGTTTCCTGGAAACACATTTACAACCAACCCAGGAAGCTGGCCTTGCTGAAAATCTACTTCTATCTCTAGTGACAATCTGGGAAGCTAAACAATCACTTCTGTAACAATCAGCCCCAAATGGCCAGGACTTAATAATTGACAGCTTCCCTAATTTTTGTCCCTGCTTTTGAATAAGGATAAACTCTAGAAAGCCAAATGTGTACCAATCACATAGGATGTTCCACTTCAAATTAGCTCACCAACAGCTTCCTAAACACCAGCAGAACTCTGGATCAGGACATATCTGAAGCCTTCCCTTTTGTACACTCTAAAGCTTTTCCACTCCTGTCTGCCTTTAATGTTTTTAGTCTCTTTTTTTCTTTTTAATATGTCTAACAGTGAGTTACTGTTATCCAATTGAGTCATCTGACAATTTTAAATATGGAAGTTTTAGTTTCTCATCCATCTGTATCAACAAATATTAAAAAATTTCTGCAATTCCTTATGTTCTGGCTTGCCTTTGAGTCTCTGACAAAACACAAGTAACAGTAGCTGACTCCCTTGCAAACTCAGAATAAATACACTTTGCTTTTCTTATTTGGCTGAGTCTGTTTATTTCCGCAGCCCTCAGGTCCTGAGAAGGCAAGAAATCAGGCCTGCCAGAAATCATAGTGAGATATGACCTGCCTCGAATGCTGCTGCCTATAGACAGAATTTCTAGACTATACAGAATGTGGGCAATACATAAGAATGTGTGTTAGTATGAATTCCCCTCTTACGCAGCACTATTATTAATCAAATTCAATACACTTTTTTTTAACACTGAAACAAATGGCGGTAGCAAACAAATGACTGAAAGCTTTTAGCATAAAAACAATTTTAAAAATTTAATTATTTGACTTATGACTTATTGACAATAACTTGTTTTGGGTTTTTTAAAATATATTTTATTCATTTTTTACAGAGAGGAAGGGAGAGGGATAGAGAGTTAGAAACATCGATGAGAGAGAAACATTGATCAGCTGCCTCCTGCACACTCCCTACTGGGGATGTTCCTGCAACCAAGGTACATGCCCTTGACCAGAATCGAACCTGGGACCCTTGAGTCCACAGGCTGATGCTCTATCCTGAGCCAAACCGGTTAGGGAGACAATAACTTGTTATGCATTTCAATTATAAAAAATTCTGTTTTACACATTTCTTCCTTTAGCCTCACAAACCTACTGTTTCAGATAAAACCTAAAAAAGTATTATTTCTGTCTATAAAAGTGGCTTTTTTACCTTCTATGTATAGAATTTGTAACTAATCTGCAAACACTAAGATTTGGGTATCATAGTTCTACAATTGAATTGATAAAATTAACATAAGAGCTAAGAACTCATAGGGCTAGGAATCCAAGTTAATTACACATAATATAAAAACATCACAATGGAATGGATTTGATAATTAGATTTATTTTTTTTAAATAGTAAACACCATCTTAAATCAGTAGAATTTCACAGTAGACTTTACAGGCATGTGATATTTGGCTTATGGTAATTAAGTGTAAACCATTGCTTTAAGTGCTGTTTTCAACGATATGAAAAATCACACTTGATTTAAAAACGTTCATTTAATAATTTAAGTTCTTCAGAAAACATCAAAAGTGAATTATCACTATATTGTAAACATGATCAATATAATTCTTAAGCTATGAAAAAAAGAGAATAATCCCAAAAAGCAACACAAATTTCACCTCCTTCAAAGGCAAATATATGCCAAAATTAACAAAAAGGTATTAACAGAATTGACCTGTCAATGACAATAAGGGAAAGAGGAAACTGTGGAAAACAGGGATGATCCCTGGAAGATTACAGTTGTGTGAAAGGTAATGAGGTGCCTTAAAATTTTCACTTGAAAATCTATAAAAGTTCATAATGGTCCATTCGATTATTCAGAATATTTGATCTCTCAGGAAGCAACTTCTAATAGCAGTTCTGGTATGCTAGGTTCAATATGCATTTGGACGGTGCTGTAAAAACAGTGCACATGAAAAACAGGTTATTAAACATGCTGGCAATGACTTCACCTCCCCTAAGGACTCTTTTGTGATTACTAACATCTTTTAAATCTGCACTTCGACTAAGTTCTATGCACATTTACACACCCTGTTTATTGTAGGAAGAGAAGGGAAAAACCTTTAAGCATTCATAGCGAGGCCTCTCTTTATAAATATGAGCCCCAGCCCCAAGATAAGCATCACTTTCATGCACACACACCCAAAAACACTAAAGTAATAAAACTTACTGCTTTCTTCAAAGCTTGATCTAAATCTTCCAGTAGGTCTTCTTTATCCTCTAAGCCCACAGAGAGTCGAATCAGTGTGTCACTAATTCCAAGGGCCTTTCTGTGACTCTCAGGCACTGATGCATGGGTCATAATTGCTCTGGAAGGAAGAATGAGCAAATTTTTAAAAAATGAATATTTTTGATTTCAGAGAGGAAGGGAGAAAGAGATAGAAACATCAATGAGAGAGAAACATTGATTGGCTGCCTCCTGCAACTTCCGGCCCCCCACTGGGGATCGAGCCTGCAACCCAGGCATGTGCCTGGACTGGGACTTGAACCATGACCCCCCTGGTTCATAGGTCAATGCTCAACCACTAAGCCACACCGGCCAGGCCCAGAGTGAGCCAATTTTTTGTCACTATATTATATCAATGGAGGCATATTCTGAATCATAAATTGCAGTCATCTTCTAATTTCTTCTACTCTAAATATCAAATTCTTCATACGCTTATAATTTTTCATAGGCAAAAAAAAGGAATTGTTAATATTATCTTTTCTAGTCATTTAAGTGAAATCCAAACTCTTTTATTAATTTATAGCATCAGTAAGGTATACTCAATCCAGACACTGAAGGTGCCAGTCAAGCACCCCTATGCAGGAGGGAAAGACGGGGCCTCCAGTGTGTGGATTTTAATCCCTTGCCTGAAATCATACCCCATGACCAACCAGCTGAACTTACAAGAGGCCTCGGGGACCAAGAGCCAGTCAGAATTAATTTCTTCTGGATCAATGAATCAATCCAGAACTGGACCTTCTGAGGCAGATCCGGAAAAGGCAACCCAGGATCACTAGTAGCGGCCAGTGTGCAATAGGAATTCTGGCACATAACCCAGGTGTAAAGGCAAAGTACCTACTATGGGTCAGGCATTACAGTGAGAGTTAGGAAACTGGTAAAAACGGGGTATTATGAGATGTTATGAGATGTTATCTTTACCCTAGATAACAAAGCAGGAGCTAAAGACTAAGGCAATTCACAAAACAGAAGCGTCAACACAAACCTGTTTGAAAACTAGGACTGCCAGATTTCAGTGGGGGGGAGATCTCTGTGGGCTGAGGCAACACAGAGGGGCTTATAGTCTTTCTGAACTCTAATACTCACATTGCCACCAACACTCAACCTCTCCCTGCACACTGCCAGTAAAATCAATGCCTAAGTTGCTTTCTCCTACCTCACTTCAGACCCATGGAAAGAAAATCTCATTCATGGTCAAAGTAAATGGGTATCTTCTTTCACTACTCTAAGTTTTACATGTAAACAGCCTCCTTAAAATGTTCTGCCTTTTCAGGCTCTTAATTCCCTAACAGAGCATGCACAGGTAGAAATAAGAACTTAGGCCTCCGAGACCAGTAGACGTGGGTATGAATCTCAGCCCCTCCACATACTGGCTGTGTGGGCTTGTAAAACTTACCTCTCCTCAGAGTGCATTTCCTTATCTGAAATAATAGTAGCTATCACTTATTGTATGCTGCTCATGAAACAGGTACTCTAGGTCATTTATGTGCATTAATTTAATTTTAATGGATAAAAACTGGATATGACATCTATCTCAAAAGTGTGTCACAGTCCTTAATGGAATGGAACATATATAAAGCACTTACATGTACCTGGGATATATCTGCAATATAGTAATGTACTAAATGCCTGATAAAAAATAATCTGTAAGAGTAGTTAACATTTACTGAGCACTTAATATGAACCAAGGCATTAGCTGAGGCATTATTTTCTCCCATGTTCTCACAACAACCCTAAGAGCTGGGCACAGTATTATCCACATTTTACAATGGAGAAAACTGCGGTTGCGAGAGGATAAACAATTTTTCTAAGGTCACAAAATTAATACATGTTTTCAGGCTGGGAGACCAACCCAGTGCACACTGGCTCGGCTTCCTCCCTCTCTGATTGCAATGCTGCACTAGTTGCAGCCAAGTTGGGAGACACAGAAGGAGGGTGATAGAACAGCAAGCTCTTGACCTAAATTCACTCCTCTACAGGCAGCAGGGTTATGGCCTAGCAGGAGCATCTGAGGGCCAAGCAACTTTAAACCAAATCCCTAAACAAACCAGGAGAGGTTTAAGACTCGCCTTCGAGTAATACACATTTCATTACTATGAAAAATAACCCAATTTCATATGCTGAGTGTGCCCTCTTGTGCATCCAGACTTAACAGGCATTTCCTTGAAAGATGAACAAAACCTCTAAGTGTTATCTTAATTATTTGAACATCATTTCTTCTTTTTAACTTTGCAAAATTGCCTAACTCTACTCAGAAACTGTAAACTACGATGAGAGAGCAGAAAATGGGCCCAGATTTTGGTCATCTCTAATACCCCTCAGTACAATGCTTCCAGAACATAGTTATTCCAGAAATGTGTATGGAAATTAAAACACACAAGCAGTTGAAAATTATTAAGTAATGTTCTTGATTGACCACTGCAATAATTATATCATATGGTCATAGTAACATACAATGAAGTCAGGACATAATTCAGGAATGCTTGGTGGGATGGGTAATCAATAAATGATAATCATTATTTCAAATGTTGAGCCCATTTTATGGATAAAAAAATTGAAGCTTAAAGGTTAAGTAATTGGTAGAATAGGCATCAACTCCAGATCCAGCCTGCTGTTACCTCCCCTCATTGCAGAGCCTCAAGAGTTAAGTTGCTAACATATTCCCATGTGACATTTGAGGGATCAGCAAAACTTTTTGAATCTGTTTCCTTATCTGTAAAATAAGGTGCTGCACTTCCTCCCCCTCCCCCTACAGGCACCTATCTCCTAAACTCCAAGGGGCCCCAAGAGACTTGTAACCAGGAGAGCAATGGGCAGTAGCAGCTCGTCCCAGGCTAACCCCCTGACCCTGTCCCCAGGGCCCCTTTTCTCAGACTTCCCAGTGAGCCAAAGCAGCCCAGCCTAGGCTCTCCTGTTGCTTCTCCTATGCCCTTCCTTGTGTCACTGTCCTACATGTTTTTGCTGCAGTCAATACATTCTTGCCTGCTTTTCTACAATGTCCTTGATTGAAATCTTTTCTTAGATATTTGATGGTAGCTAGTTGGGCCCTCTTCTGACAATCAAGGCGTGGAGGTGTTTCATCAGAGACACATTCCCCATTTCTCAGGGAGCCTTGAAATCAGCCCTTCCAGGACAAAGTCTTCATCTCCCTTTCAGGGTGGAGTGGGATAGAACAAGTAGTCCTGGGCCAAAGGCGGAGAGCCCGACATACAACTTCTGCTGGAATGTCCTTCAGACAGAACAGGCGTGGAAGTAAATTCTGGAGAACACTGATAAGAGTCTCCATGAGATTTCATCAGTCTCCATTCTATTGAGTCAGAATCCATTCTGATTAAATAGTACCATGCTCTTCTGATCATTAAATATCTTGAATTATTTCGGGTTTTATCATATTTTTTTATCAAATGATCACTAAAACTGACATCAAAGGTAAAATACTATGAAAAAGAAAAACATACTTACGGAAGCTCAGCAAGACTCTCATATCCTCCCAAGCTCTCAGCCAGAGTAAATAACTGTAGCAAAGAAAAAATTAATTTAGAGCTTCCACCAAAATAAAAATACAAATATCTCAAAGTAAAGGTTTTTAATAAAATGGCCCTGGGACAGAGGATGGGAAATAGTGATTATGAATAAACGATAATTGGGCAAGAAAGTCAGAGGGAAAAAATGAGAATAGAATCCATAACACTGATTTCATTAATTAGACATACTATGTATAAACTTTCACAACATTAAAAGTTGATAAAGGTGAACCTCCTGTATCTTCCTAATTGGCCTTATACATGAACAATACTTAACCTGAGCTCTAAAACCTCAGAATGACTACATCTGAGACCTAGCTCTGTGGTTAGGGGCACAAAGAATATTGGGGACTAGTTATGGTTATGGGAAATATTAATTATGCTCTGTTAACCACGATTGCTTTGTTCTGGTTAAGGAAAGGACAGTCTATTCTGGCTGGGAGCTGTAAGCCCCTGGGACCTGGGAGTCAACCTTGGAATGCCGTCCATTCTCATTCAAGACCTGCCTATTATCATGGAAGGATTAACAACCTTGTTGCCCAAACAATGGAGTCCCGTCCCGCATTGCCTACTTTCCCATTCCTGTAATCCCTACTTCCCCATGTAATCCTTGTCCTACCCTATATGAGCAGCTGGTTTATAGGGGGCTGCAGAGCAGATGTTTGTGGATGATTCAGTCCCTTCTCTGCTTAATTGGCTCTAGTGACAGGCAGTGTGGACCCACTGATTGTCCAGTTACAGTTACCCTTTAAAGAAAAATATCTAAATGTTTAAGTACTTATTTGTTAGTATGTATCACCTATTAAATTAATACATCCATTAAACTGCGGCCTGGAATAGAAGAAAAAATAACTCGGTTTTGGTATTTAGTGTTATAGTAGCAAAGAATTTTATAAATATTTAAAAAATTACTCTCACAGCCATATTAAATTAAATACACACTACTATTTTTCTGATTTCAGAGGTGGACCAGTAGGGCTTTGACGAATCTGGTAGCACCCTATTCTTTAAACCGATAGTATTTAAAACTCAGTGTATTGTGTGAGGTTGATCAATGAAAGCTTAGTGTGTGGTTATGTAAGACTCTCCCTGAGCCCCTGAGAACTTCCTGCCACTGTGGAATTAGACAAAGGCCTTCCCTTCCCTCACTCCAGGCAGTTGCATCCTGGGAGGCCACAGGGTTTGGAAAGCCATTCTTGGGCTGGGTTCCAGCATAGCCTCAGGCATTGCCCTAACAGCACCTTACTTTGAGGTCTCACATAATATTTCATTTGGGAAAGGGGTTTACTTTTTTTTAATTATTGATTTCAGAGCGGAAGGGAGAGGGAGAGAGATAGAAACATCAATGCTGAGAGAGAATCATTGATTGGCTGCTTCCTGCACACCCCCTACTGGGGATTGAGCCTGCAACTCAGGCATATACCCTTGACTGGAATCAAACCTGGGATCCTCAAATCCACAGGCCAACGCTCTATCCACTGAGCCAAATCAGCTAGGGCAAAAGGGGTTTACTTTTAAATAAATTTGAAAACCTATGCGCTAGAACATCCTGTCTTTCTCAAATTGATAGCAGGCTCTGGAGAGCTAAATAAATAAACATATTCAGATATCTGCTACCACACCAAAGCCATTTTCTAACCCAATGCATTTCATGATAAAGAGGTTTGTAGGTGTGATCTGCAGGTACAAAAACATGCATCTGAGTTGGATGGAAGGGAGAGATAATAAACTGCCGTAAGAAGGTCTTGCCTCTAGAATTTAATAACCTGTTTTGAAAGCTTACCTTTAGGCTCTTGAGGAAAGCCTCAGCGTGCTGAAGAGCGCCCTTAATATAAAAGGTGATCATCCCCGGGCAACCTGTGCACTGACGCTTTGCCAGCTCATGCTGAGGATGAGAGGGCAGCCCTGTAATAAAGTCTTATTTTAGAGTCAAACAAGTAATTTCAAAACAAAACAAAAAAATCAGTTTGCTCAAGTAAACTACAAATAAGCCTAATCATGAGCTTTACCCGATGGTCTCAGCTGGCTGCTTGTTCTGGCCTGTCTTTCTCTCTCTGGCTTCCTTTCTATCTCTTTTCTATGCTCTCCATGCTCTAGCCACACCAGCTTTCTTTACACCAGAAGTACCACACCCTATTTTCATCTCAGTGAAAGGGTTCATTTGAAACACTGACAGATAGGACTCGGGTCCAGTGGAAAACAAAGGCAGGTGGAACATAGGCAGGGCAGACACGGCAGTGTGAGCCAGCCTCACCACAGGAAACAACCAAGCAGAAATTATAAAATGTTTCTGGACTCAAAGCGGGAGGCATGGGAAAATAAGGGAGGGCCTGCAACAATAAGGTGAACTGATGAATAGAAACAGGGAAAGTTCAGCACAGGGACAGAGAAAGAACACACAGAAACAGGGAAAGTTCAGGCCCGTTGTTGGGCAAGAACAACTGAGGGAATCAATCAGGTGATGACACAGGTAGACATAGAGCAGGCTTGTAGCAAATATATACCCCAGGACTACAAGGCTTGAGGGGGGCAGCCCATTATTGGGCACCCCCTTCCCCGTGAGGGGAGTCTGAATCTGCTTGTAATACATTTTCCACACTTTTGCTTAAATCGCTCACCGTTCCGGTTATCATCAGGACCTTTGCCTGGAACATTCTCTACACTGACTGCCCTACCCCTTGTTAATTACATCCTTCTGTATTGTCCTGCTTAATATTTGTCTTATTCACCAACCTAGTTCTGTCATAGACAGTTAGACAAGCATGAGCAGAGCAAGGACGATGGGCCAGGTACAGAAGGTCACCAGGGCTGAAAGCCTGGATGCAAAACGGACAATTGCAGGTGGGACATCATCCCAGGATGACCTTTCCTCCCTAGCATATTGCTGGTCATGAGATTAGGACTCCCTGACCTTTTGTCCCTACAGATAACATCTAGCCCTCAGTTGTATTTCAGCTCCCGGCCCAGAAAAACAGCAAAACCAGACCAGCTACACCAAGGCTGACCTCAAGGACGGCTGCATTGGATAATGACTCGCCTGCCCTGGCGCTGACCAGACAATCAGTGGAGAACCTGACCCTGAAAGAACACACCTGGAGAGCTGCTGAATATTCTATTGAGATCTTCCCCTAAAATCTCCATCCTTAACACCCTTAAGACAGAGGACCCAGCTCGCTCTCCTACTGGGAGCATGCCCAGGCCTTTTCCTTCCCCCTCCCAACTCATATCATCTTTAACTTCCTCACTCCCAAGCTCCAAGGGCCCTTCCTCTGCCTCTATAACTTGTTTCTTCAGCCCATTTCTTCTATGAATTACTTCTACCTCTGTAATTTTCTAAATAAATGTTCTCTTATAGTTTGAGTCTTGGCTCTGAATTCTCTCCTAGCCTGAACTCAAGTACCAAGGTTGCTGAACCCAGGTCCAGTCTGACCCACCATCTCACACATGGTGCCTGTCCCCGGGCTCCCAACAGTTCCATAAGAAATCCTTTCCTTTTGTTGATAATTGGATTCCAGTTGCTAGTACAAAGCTTGGTCCGTAGCTGGCAATTAATATTTACTGAATGAATCTGAAATGCCTTGTCCAAGCCTTTTTAACAAATGCTACCCATTCTTCAGTTCACAGCCCAAAACATTTCTCCCTTCATTCATTCAAAATGTACATATAGGGCACTTGCTAGCATAGATACAGGATGAGGCAAAAGTAGGTTTACAGTGACTCTATGAAAAATAATACAATTAATAAATAATAATATAGGAATAAATTCTGTGTTTCATGTACTCATGACTATAAAACTACTTTTGCCCACCTTGTATTTTTGCCTTGGCTTATTAAAGTTATTTGAGGGTAGGAATCAGGCTTAATTTTCCTATACATCTAAGAGTTTAAAATAGCTATTTACTTAAGACCACCACAATTCAAACCATTGGCAAAATAGATTCAAACAGTAACATGTAAGTCCGCTAACTCCACATAAGCATTTCTTCAGGTTGTTAGATGTGAAGGAATTCAAAAAGGAAGAGAACTTTGGGGGGATTTTGATGGCTGTAAGTAATAGAGATGTATCAAGTTCCAACCTAAATCAGAAAAAAGTTAGAGCTAATGGCCCGGCCGGTGTGGCTCAGTGACCCAGCATCAACCCATGACCCAGGAGGTCACAGTTTGATTCCCAGTCAGGACACATGCCTGGGTTGGGGACTTGATCCCCAGTAGGGGGCTTGCAGGAGGTAACTGATCAATGAGGTAACTCTCTCATCATTGATGCTTCTATCTCTTTCTCCCTCTCCCTTCCTCTCTGAAATCAATAAAAATATAAATAATAATAACAACAACAACAATAACACAACAATAGCTGTCCAGTATAAATGAATCAAAATTGTACCTTTTTTTTTTTGTCAGATTGGCAATAAACAGAATTTTTTTGGTGCACTACAGAATTTTAGTAATTACTTTATATGTGCCATGAGATTTAAAAGGCTGAAAATTGCTGCTCTAATGCATATGACCAATTTCTTTTTTTTTTTTAAATGTTTTTATTGATTTCAGAGAGGAAGGGAGAGGAAGAAAGAGATAGAAACATCAATGATGAGAGAGAATCATTGATCATCAGCTGCCTCCTACATGCCCCACACTGGAGAATGAGTGGGAAATCAAACCATGACCTCCTGGTTCACAGGTCGCTCAACCACTGAGGCACCCCGGCTGGGTAAGACTAATTTCTTAACATCCAAGCATCCACTAGGCAACACAAGGCCATAGATCATGTCTATCTTCTTTACCACCAGAACCACCACAGAGCTGACACCCAGCAGCATTCAATAATTAACGAACATGAAAATATATGAAAGCACCTAACTTACAAATAAATGTTACATACACAGGATGCTTAGGATAAGCCTTACAATCCCAAGAATATGTGCTTAGAACTCAGATTAACATACCAGGATAAATAACCTTTTCCACCAGAGGATGTGACTCCAGAAACTGAGCAACTGCCATTCCATTTTCAAAATGCTTCTGCATTCGGACTTGTAGTGTCTTCAGACCTCGGTTGCAGAGGTAACAGTCAAAAGGAGAGGGGACTGCCCCAATTGCTGCAAAATAAACATATCCTGGGTTAGTGTTGAAGGTGGGTAGGAATCCCCAACATTTTCTGACCCCTCTTTTTCATGATAGTGTCTCTGAGAAGCTAGCTACAAAACCCAATGCTTGAGTTTTAGGGGGGCGGGGGGATTAATATCTCAAATCAGAAGCATGAGAATGGAGCATAATTTATGCTTAGAGGAATGGGCTTTAAAATGAGAGGGAAAAGGAATATCCTGAAAATTATGTACAAACAACAGTAACTTTTCGAATATGAACGTAAACAGTCCTTTCTATGATCTTAATAAAATGGGATACTGCACAGAGCTGAGCCTTGTATTTCTTTGAAAAAGTATCACAACATATAGAGAAAAAAGCAGTTCAGTTCCTGTTATTACTGAATGTTCTACGGATAGTCTATTTAGCTTTTGTCTAAAGCAGCCTATGACTTTACATGCCTCCAGGATATGGACCACACTCCGACTTTTTACAAATGAAACTTAACAAGCAGTAAGTTTTAGTTTCCCTCCTCAGAGCCCCCTTTTGTTACTTTAATATTTACTTCCTAGAAGGGCACTTGTATCCCTAATTATGTTTGTATCTTATGTGTTTGTCAAACTGTAATAATTAATTGAAGTCTCTTAAAAATAACTCCTATCTATCCTGGGATAACTAAATAATCTAACCAGGAAGTGATGTGTAGACAGACATCTGATGAAAATTATGTTTATATCTTTTTTTTTTTTAAATATATTTTATTGATTTTTACAGAGAGGAAGGGAGAGAGATAGAGAGTTAGAAACATCGATGAGAGAGAAACATCGATCAGCTGCCTCCTGCACATCTCCTACTGGGGATATGCCCGCAACCCAGGTACATGCCCTTGACCGGAATCGAACCTGGGACCCTTCAGTCCGCAGGCCGACGCTCTATCCACTGAGCCAAACTGGTTTCGGCAATTATGTTTATATCTTATGTGCTATTTAAAATTCACCACCATTTCAGATATAAAAAGTATAATATAAGAAAGTCATCATACCAAATGTTGGTGTTTAAAGAAAAGAAAAAAAATTCATTAAGTCTTAAAACTAAAAATCCACTTGGGCTTTAACCACATTATGATCAAAATTAACATGGATTTGAAAAAACACAACTCATCCTGTGTGTCATTCTGTAAAGTTCCATTACGCTGTAATTAAATCTTTATAACCCCATTTTTCTACTTTCCTCTAAATACCCAAATTTTTTCTGATTTCTTTCTAAATTAATAGAATGCTATCACTTTACAAAATTTAGTGGAAATAAAAAGATTAAATGTAGCTCCTGTGAGACCATAAAATAATCCAGATTTTTTTAATACTTACAATTCTGCAGGAATCGGAGCTTTTCATGGAGGCTCTCAGAATTAACAGACACTAAGCCCATTACAACATCGCTGTGGCCTGAGAAAAAACAAACACTGTTAAGTTAAAAACAACTTTAACTTCAATTTATAATTGTTTTTAATTCAATTTATAATTTCTAAAATGTGATTTTCACTTGAGCGAACTCTGGAAAAAAGCCCTCTAGAATAAGTTTAAATAAACTTTATTTTATAATAGCAAAAGCCATACTCAAAATAATAAAATAAAAATCATATAAAAAGTAAATGTTTCTTTTAAAGCTGTAAGCAGGATGAAAGTATAATCTTTTATAGCAAAATTTAATCTTCTGCTCATAAATCATGAGCATAGTTAGATCTGTTATAAATGAAATCTTATATTTAATCAAAGTGTAATTTTTTTACTTGCTACATGAGTCACAGAGAAAACCTAAATAATAGCGGAAGAAAAGGGATCAAAAGTGTCAAAAATAGCCCTACGCTATTTTCATCGATTCATGGAAAAGAACTTTCAAAGTGTCGATTCTGCATGTCTTACCATTCATATATTTTGTTGCTGAATACATACAAATATCAGCTCCCAGAGCCAAAGGTCGCTGAAAAGAACAAAGGTTTTTATTTTAAATAAGAGATCACTTGAAAATATGTTTCATTACTTGACTATTCGTTATTGTAACAACCATTCCTATTCTAACTTTTCAAAAATATATACATCTTAAAATGTTGCAGGATCCCTGATACTGTTCCCTTTCTTACCTCCCCCAAATAAAAATACAAAGAACTGGACCCAATAGTCGATCCAAAGGCACAATTTTTTTAGAAATAGCAGGTAAACTCAGGCCCATGGGTCTCCTGAACCTGTTTC
Source organism: Myotis daubentonii (assembly GCF_963259705.1). Lineage (NCBI taxonomy): Eukaryota > Metazoa > Chordata > Mammalia > Chiroptera > Vespertilionidae > Myotis > Myotis daubentonii. The sequence continues at coordinate 169,014,523 of NC_081842.1, forward strand.
TCTAGGGCAGTTACTGACTGGCTCCTAAATTTATGACTTACAGCAGAAATGTTGGCATTCTTATGATTCAGTAAACACAAAAGATAACTGACATAAACATTCAGCAAGTAATCTCTTGGATTTTTAATCATTAAAACCTGACAATATATGCTGTGCTTATTCACTTGGTTTGCCATGATCTTGACTCTTAATTACTCCTTTATTACACTAGTTTTGCCAAGTTTAAGTCACTTATGAAGAAACTTGTTTGCACCCAGCGGCGTGGCTCAGCAGTTGAGCCTCAACCTATGAACCAGGAGGTCATGGTTCAATTCCCAGCCAGGGCAGGGTTGCAGGCTCGATCCCCCAATGTGGGGGGTGCAGGAGGCAGCCGATGAATGATTCTCTCTCATCACTGATGTTTCTATCTCTCTCCCTCTTCCTTCCTCTCTGAAGTCAATAAAAATATATTTTAAAAATAATAAATAAATAAACAAACAAATGTCACTTCCTCAGAGATTTGCTTTCCCTGACAAGGCAATCTAAAGTTGCACCCAGTCACTTTAAAAAAAAAAAAAAAGGAAGAAGAAAAAACCATTTGTTTGGATTGTTTCCCTCACTTGTCCTGCAAATTAACCCTCTAGTCTTAAGATGTCTTTGATATAATCAACATATTCATTAAACAATATACTATCAACATCTTTCCATTTATGTTTTCTTTAAAACAAAGAGTGAGTGTGTGTTTGTGTGTGTGTGTGTGTGTTTTGACCTCACCAGCTGTTTAGTCTTTGGAAGGTATTAATGTTGGGGACCATACATGTTTCATAAACAGGTTTTATGTGTGTTTTTTAATCCTCACCTGAAGATATGTTTTTACTAATTTTTTTTTTTAAGAGAGAGAGAAACATCAACATGTGAGAGAAACATTGATGGGCCCCAGCCAGGAATTGAACCCACAACACCTAGGTGTAAGGGAACAATGCTCAAACCTATTTAACCACCCAGCCAGGGCTCATAATCAGGCTTTAAGTAAGATACTGCTCTAAGCACTGTCTACATAGCTGTTTGCTCATCTCTCAAACTAGATGATGTCTAAGGTCTCTTCCAGGACTAACATTCTGTAAACTCTATGGTCAACAGAAAAATCCAGTAACTAACATCTGGTGATTGCAGTATGTGCCAAGAATCATGTTAAACATTCTATGTTACCCAGTGAAACACTGTGCAAAATATTTCACCTAACTCAGTAAAATAAGTACTGTATGACTCTAATTGTACCCATGAGGAAAAGGGACTAAGAGAAATAAAATAGATCACTCAGATTAAAAAACTGGTAGAGCCAGGTCTCCCACCCAGACTACCTGAATCAAAGGGCTCTACTCTGAAACTTGATTCTGGTACGTCTGTCATTGTGCCTTTTCTGAGACTTAGAGGAGATCCAGAAGACAAAAGGCAGGCAAGAAAGAGAATGTATCCAGTTTCCATGAGGATAAAACAGTGAGAGGACCTTTTCAGAGGATTTGCTTTGTGGAATCAATACATGTGGTTGCCTAGGAACACTGTGATTGATTAATTCAACTGGAATGCATCCAGATTGAAATGAAGCATTTCATCCCTGTCATGAGCAATGTGATATGGGCTTCAGGAAGGTAGAAAAACTAGACTATATTTGTGACAGTAACAGGAGAAAGAGGGCCAAGCCTGATGAGTAACGTAGACAGGCCCAGGCTAAAACAATTCACCCCACCTCTCTGGGAATATGCAGGACTCACTGTGACTCAGCCAGATCACTCCTAGGCTGTATTAACTGGACTACTGTAAGTGGTAGATGGGTAAGGAGTTGAGATAAAGAATATAAGAATGAAAATCACCTGTGACGCCCTAGCTGGTTTGGCTCAGTGGATAGAGCATCGGCCCGTGGACTCAAGGATCCTGGGTTTAATTCCTGGTCTAGGGCACATGCCCAGGGTTGTGGGCTTGATCCCCAGTAGGGGGCGTGCAGGAGGCAGCCAATCCATGATTCTCTCTCATCATTGATGTTTCTCTCTCTCTCTTCCTCTCCCTTCTTCTCTCTGAATTCAATATATATAGAAAGAAAATCACCTGTGACAACTAGATAATGCCAGGAGATTTTCACTTAGAAACAGACTGCCTTACTAGGTTTTCTGTTACAAGATGTTACAGGAAACAACTAAAGATAGTCAACCGTCTATATCCTCTGTCATCTGCAACCATGGATTCAACCAACCATGGATGGAAAACATTTGGGAAAAAAAGTTATACCATTGCTGACCCTGGTACTAAGTAGTGAGGCCTAAAATGGTTGTGTCTGGACTGAACATGTACAGCCTTTTCTTTCCTTGTCATTATTCACTAAGCAATACAGTATAACAACTACTTATTTAGCATTTATAGCAAGCATGTCAAACTCGCGGCCAGCGGGCCACATGCCTCGTTGATTTACAGTGTATTATTAGGCATTATAAGTGACCTAGAGATGAATTGAAGTACACAAGAGGAAATGCATGGGTTATATACAACTACTACGCCATTTTATATAAGGAGCTTGAGCATCTGTGGGTTTTGGTATCGACAGGGGTTCTTGGGACCAATCCTTTTGGATACTGAGGGACTATCATCTATCATGAAGGTAAGTGGCCCATGAAGCTATCTGAATGCACTTTAGCCAGGAAGAGTGTGTCAGGAAAGGAAAATAAAAACATAGTAATCCGTTCTGAATAAAACAAAGGATAGTGGAGAACAGGCTTATGCAACTTTCCAGGGAGTCAGCCAGTCACATGAAGGCAGAAGCTTGGCCCAACTTCAGGGACCCAGAATAGAAGGAGGGAAATGGAAACAATTGAGCTTGTAAACACGTGCCTAATTGAAGAGCAGAAGAAAAGGAGCTGGGGTTTCTGGACCTCTGCATAATAAAGAAGCACTACAGAAGTGTAATAAGAATGGACTAGAGGGTGCAGGCAGGAAGGAAAGAGCAGGGAGAATGTAACTCCTAATAAGGAAAGGAAACAAAGTTAGGTTACTTAGAGAAAAGAGAGGGGGGGGGGCGCAGATAACTACTCAATTATAGAGATCCCAAGATGATCTACCAAAAGGAGCCAAACAGAACAGAAAAAAAGAAGAATCTGCAACAACAACAACAAAAGAGGAGAAAAAAAGGAAAGAAATGAAGGACAAATTGGGAAGTTTGGGGGTGGAGATGTATGTAGAGGGGTGGATAGGTAGGAAAAAAAAGATGGTTTAAAAGGAGCACTCTAAATATTTATAGCTACAATGTGAAACAAAGTAGAAATTCATAATACAAATAAGGTTAAGATAGAAAGGATTACACATAATCTATGGGTGCTAAAGGAAGAGAAACTAGACAGAAGAGAAATGAAGAAATAATATGTGACATACATCAAGATGTCACCGAGTACAGCTTTTCTTTACTTTTATTGGGAAGGTTGATCAAATAAAAACGTATTAGGGATGACTGAAAAATGATGTTACTAACTTGTAAGCAACACATAAATATGCAAGTCCCTACTATGTGCAAGGCCCTGACAGATACAATCATAAAATAAGGTCACATCTTTGGAGAGTTTACACATCCTATGAAAACCTAAAAGCTAATTAAGACAACATTTAAAACACACAAAGTCCCATATACAAGATATTAACCTGAGGAAAGAAAGGCCTTGTTTACATTAAAATCATTTTCAAACTCATAAAATCTAGTCATAGTAATTGATTAGACAAATTACTATAATTGGGCCTTTTCTACCATTAGTTAGTATCTTTTCAACCCAATTACAGGTGTCCCTCGAGTCCACTAATCAAACCAAAAAATTTATATGCATTTACCTGGAAATATGCCGACATAAAAGTGTTATCCACGACCAAAATAATGTCTCCATGTTTATGGACAGTATGTGCACAGGCTTCAATGTCAATCATCTTCAAGCTAGGGTTTGTGGGGGTTTCAATCCAAACAAGCTAAAACAATTCAGTAAATGATAATAGTTTATCAAAAACACTGTACAGACATACATCCCATATATTGTAACCATCTGGGAAGCTATATGAGAAGAGCTGGATGATGAAGTTGAAAGGTTCAAATCTGAATCCTAGCCCACATAAATTTCTGAGAGGTCATGGCTAAGTAACTTGCCCTTTGTACCCCTCAAATTCTTCATATGTATAATGGGGCTGGTAATATTTACCTGACAGAGTTGTTGTAAAAATCAAATGAGATAATATACATATAAGCAGAAAAGTACTCAAGGTAATTATTGTAATTATTTTCCATAAAAAAAGAAGATGTATTCCAAAGACATAATTCAGTGTCTGGAAATTTTATTCTTAAGGATAACAGATTGTCTAAAGTTACATCCTAGAATTTTCATTAAAGAGAACTAGCTCTATGATGCAAAAAAAATATATATATATATATATATACATATATATATACATATATATATATATATATATATATATATATATATATCCTTAATGTTAAGTTAAATAATTCCAGATGCACTAGAAATTATAAATTAAGAACCCAGGACTTGAAGAGTATGGGTTTTAGAGTGAAGACGAAAGCAACACACACACACAACAGAAAACCTGGCTACAACTCTGTGGGAACCACGCTGCTCTGAAAAGCTCACTTAAGAAAGAGACCGTATCATATACATATCTGTATATTCCAAAATCTAGTACAATTCAGGGACATAGTTGATGCTTGATAGTTATTTATTTAAGACCAAAGAAAAGAATTCTATTTGTTAAACAAGGTGCCGCTGTATTGAATGACATTATCTACTGATTTCTTTCTAAGAGTTAACATTTCTTTTTAATTACTTATATAAAAGGACAAAAACTCTTGAGTTTTACTGTAGGAAAGATAAGGTAAAGAATCTATAAAAATTATTCCACTCATTACAAAAATTAAAGTAAAAATAAGTAAATAAATACAAAGTAGGTTTACCTGCAAAAAAACCTACTTCAAATGATGAGGCAAATTTTTTGGGGGGGTCAGGGGGAGTTGGGGAATGGATTGATTCAAGTCAGTAAAGAGACATTACATAAAGCTCTGTTGATAAGAATTAATATACTCACAATTTGCTTTCTTTCCTTAGACTAGCTATTTTAATAAGTATCTTTTCTCCCAAACAAGATAAAAAAAATTTTTTTCTTTTGAAAATAAACCTTAATTACTCAAAGTTCACCCTGGTGTTAATCTTCAAAGTATTTGTGTGAGAAAATAGTTTCATTTTTTAGCAGTCACTGCAACATAATCTTGGGTACAATTCAAACCTTTTAATCAGTAACAGAAAGTTGGAAGGGGTTGACTTATAAAAGACATTGGTCCTTCTTTTACCCATGCAGAATTTAAATGAGGTCCCAAGAAAGAATAGCACATATGCCATTCACTTCAGCACAAAACACCTTCCGGTGGCATACAAGCTTCCCAGGATGGAGGCTAAAGATTGCTAGTGGCCCTTTCTCTACTTCTATTATTCTGCCGAAGTATCCCTTAGAACCCTTAAAAAACCACTTTGCTTAGAATTTGGGGGGCTTGACAAGCTTCCTTTTCTGAAATCCAATTTCTGTGATGACTTCTGTTACCAATACTAGCTTGGTAATGCAGTTAAGAATTATGTGCTTTTGCTAACAAATGTTCTAATACTTATCATGTTCTGGGAATTGTGCTAAGTGTTTCATACGCCTTATCTCATTTAATTCACACAACAACCTTTCTATAAAGCAGGTACAATTATCCCATTTTGCACATGAAGAAATTGAGACTTTAGTTAAATAATATGCCAACTATGATACAAAATTAGAATTTGTGTACCTAGTAATTTATGTACCTAATCATTATGCTGTAATACCTAGGAGACACCAGACCTATCTTATTCTTGTTGATGGCTTCCAATGGTTTCTAATAAAATTTGTTATTCAGATTTATGTCCCCTCGTAAACAGAAATGATGAAAACAAAACATCACAGGGGAAAAGCCAAACAAAACTGAATTACCTTGGTTTCTGGTGTAATGGCCTCCTCTAGTAATTTAGTTTTGGAACAATCAACAAAAGAAATCTTTAATCCAAATTCAGATGCAACCCGCCTGAAGTACCTGTTTGTACCTGAAGTAGAAGAGAATCAGATAAAATGGAAAGGACACTGTATTAAGAAATGTTCATTCCTTATTGGTATAACCACTTTAAAAATATAAGGAAGCATCAGTTGCCAAGAAAAATACAACTAAGAGCAATTCTATTTTGGTTAAACAATTTGGCTATTGTGTATTGTAAAGAATATAAGGCTTGGATTTTTTTTTTTTTTTTTAAGCTAGAGAGTCAAATAAAACATACTTGGTATCCACACCAAGTGGCATAAAGCAGAAAATGTTATCAAAACACACAATCTCTACTCTTCAAACATTAAGGAGCCTGCTCTCTAAAACATCAGTGTCTTTTTAAACAATTTCTTCCTAGTACTCAAATCTAAAGTAAGTAAACCCATCTTGGCAACATTGTTAATATAATTCAGGACCCACTTTATTATCTTTAAATATCAGTTGACGCAACACGAGTGCAAGACATCACCTACCTCCATATACATCATCCATACATATAATTTGGTCTCCTGATTTTAAGAGATGGGTAATAGTCATAGTGGCTGCTAAACCTGAAGCAAAGGCCAAACCTAAAATAAAAACCAAGTTAGAGTAAACCAAAAAGTCAGACCAATAGGTTAAAAACACCTACAGCATTAACTTCATGTCCCTCTCTGCTGAGAGGACGGTCATCGCCAACCACCACGTCTCGAGAAGTCCCATGATGAATACCATCACAGAATACCCCCTTTCCATTTCAAAGATAAAATATCTATGTAATTAAAAATACATAAATCTGCTTTAATTAGATAACATTTCTCTGAAACACTTCAAGGAAATAATTTTTTTTTATAAAATTCTGAGATAAAAGGCCAATTGCCAATTAAATTACAGTTTGAAAATATCAGGCTCTAAAGAAATTTCAAACTTGAGGAATAGAGCTAAGCTATGATTCATTAACTATAGGGATATAAAGCTGAGCAAATTTAACAAAGATCAAAATCACACCTGAGATCTGATAAATTTAATAAATTTTATTTTTAATTTTTTTAATGTGAATCTCTCTTAAACAAATGTGATCTCATGTTGAACAAACATAATAAAATAAAAAAATAACTGGCATTGTGCACATTAAACACTATAGAAGAAAATATCCTGACAAAGTATCAATAGATCATCTAGATGATTAAAAAAAAAAAATCACCTGTGGCTGAGAGAAGTGACAATACAATTAACCTTTCAAAAAATAAAATTTAAAAAAAAATCTCCTCAGAGAAGTGTAGGTTAGGATTGCAGTTTTCTACTGCAATAATTCATACAGTTGGCTAAACTTGAAAGCGCAGTTAAAAACAACCATGTTTTCTGGATCCCACTTGAAAAAAGTGTTTGACATTTAAACACTCAGTCTTTATACCTCCTGCAGAAAATAATGCTCCCCACACAGTACTAAATTTCAGCAATTTTGTGTTTAATTTCATCCAAAATAAAACCAACTCTCTCCCCAAAATCTCAAACAAACCCAGTTATTCACATTATTCTTTCTAATTCCTACACTCTTGCTGTGAGAAAACTCCTAAGACTCTGTATTTATTCACTATTTTGCCCTCATTTAGCATCATTTGCATAAATAATACAAAGATATTTAGTAGCAATCCACTCCCTTATGAAAATTGCCACAAGATTCAAGAGCTAATTTCTAATCTCTGAGAGCACATTATCAATGGTACCTGCTAGTGCAAATGTGCCTTGCTGCTATTCTCAGGCACAAATTATCAGGTGAATGAAACAGAATATAAGAAAGCTTATATTCTCTTAGGTAGTCTTATAAAACTTAGTTAATTTTTATCTATTTATATTGACAGCTTCAGATAAAGAGTATCTACATGAATACCAAATGGAAAATTCTGCCATTTTGTCTCGATTCATATTTATTCTTACCTAATAATCATATATATGCACAGTCTACCAGCTGTGGGACCTTGGGTAAAAAATTCAATGTTTTAGTAAAATAACAGTTTTGAACTAGCTAATCCTTATTTCAGTCCAGTTCTACATTCTGTGCTTCTGTAATCTTCTCTATGCATGTAAGAATAGATTCCAGACTTCACAAACTTGGGATTGGAAATCACTTACTGTACTTAGCCCCATCCAATGCTGCCACTGCTTTTTCCAAGCAATTCCTGGTGGGGTTTCCAGAACGGCTATATTCAAAACCCTGAAGGAAAGAAGTCAGAAATCTAAGTTTATTATCACAGTTGTAACTAGACAACTCCACAACTATGGGTTCAGCCTACTGTAATCAAGTTTTATTTATTTATGGCATGTCTTGCCGTAAAAAGGATAACAGTGTTGTGGTACAAAGAGGCCCTGAAGTCAGCCAAACTGGATTAGAATTCCGTACCTACCGCTTAGAGCTACATGCCAACAGGCAAATTACTTAACATTTCCCAGAGTCGATCTCAATAAATGTGAATAAACTACAGATATCTAGTTCATAAAATTGTTGTGACAAAATGAGATAATATATGTCCTCTCCATGGTGCCTAGCACATGCTAACTACGAGAAAACTGATTGCATTATTAGCATTATTATTATGCTAGACTTATCTTTACCCATTAATCTGGGGACATCATGAAAAGGGAATCACCTAAGCTAGGAGTAAACCAAATTCTAACATGTATTTCGTTTCCTTAGAAGTGACTGACGCAAGTTCTGTTTAGCTTCCAACAGGAAGCTATGAAGAGATTCTACAAATGTTCAAGGATCAGATCTTGGCTCTACAAAAGAGATTCAAAAGATGGAGAGTAATTCTTGGCAAAGCAGCTCTACACAATACTTTTCAAAATTTTGTGTTATTTTATGTGTATGTCACCATACTAAATGTGTTCATCCAGTCATTTTATTTAATCCTTGTGCTCTGCTTTGAGAAAAGGAAAGCCAAATATTATAAGGAGTATCACAACCGGAATTAAAACCCGGGATTTAAATGAAAGTCCTATAATCCTACCCGTCCCTCCCCACAAAGCCCTCCTCCTATAGCACATAACAAAAGACAACCACTCTTTACACATTTGTTTCTGATTCAGGAGCTCCCAGTATTAGTTATAAGTATATATTTTAATTTGTTTTGTTGCTTTGTTTCTTTGTTTTTGACAAACTGTATAAACATATTTTATAGGACTCCAGCTACTCTCATCTCTTCCCACCATCACTTTTTATTTTTTTTATTTTTTTTTTTATTTTTTTTTTTTTACAGAGAGGAAAGGAGAGAGATAGAGAGTTAGAAACATCGATGAGAGAGAAACATCAACCAGCTGCCTCCTGCACACTCCCCACTGGGGATGTGCCCGCAACCAAGGTACATGCCCTTGACCAGAATCGAACCTACGACCTTTCAGTCCTCAGGCCGACGCTCTATCCACTGAGCCAAACCGGTTTCGGCTTCCCACCATCACTTAATTGATGTGACCTGCAGCTGTACTTACCAGACAGAAAAATACTGTATTCATGTGGCAGTTGCCACAGAAAGGTACCCCATATTTCCATAAATATTCACTGCAGAGATTTAACTTTGGGGGGATGGGGAGAAGCCTATTTTCAAAGCAAATTCCTACCCCCTCACCCATTCAATAGCTTTCCAAATGGAACTGGAGAATTAGATGCTTCTCATTCAGCCCCTCAAATTCTCTTTAGGCCCTTAACTGATTTTTTAAAGGTATAAAGTGGAGTTTGTGGATTTTACCATCCCTGCTGGCTCTCTGAAAACATTAATTATTAATATCATAGCTACATGGTTAACTTTTGTGCAGAAGCTCCGGCAGCCACACTTTCACGAAACTCTGCATCAGGCACAAACCATATGCTGGAAGACAGGTTGTGTGTACACACACTGATTCCAAAATACAGTAGCTGGAAGTATCCTAAACCAACTGTAGAAATGTCCTTAGAATTCTACCTGACAAAACAATGGGTTAAATCTAAAAGAATTTTCTTCAACTTACTATAGCATAACACAGCAAAGAGGTTTTTGAAGTTTAATCAAGGTTTAGGACCTACAAAGTTCATTTAACTAACTTTTTTCTGAGCCTCAGACACTTTTAAGTACTCCAAGATCCAACGAGTATTCTACCAAAAGGGAAAAGGCTACGTGGTTAACGAAGAGGGCACTCTCACAAACCTTACATGTCATTTATCAGTGACTCTGGGTCAGTTCCTTGTCTCTAAAAAGTGCATAATATCTGTCCTGCCCCCGGATCTGGTTGTTTTGAGGAACCAATGAAAAAAGTGAGCACCATGAAATACCAAACTACTGGGCATTTATAATGTACCATACAGCTTAGCCTACATATCAACAACTTATGTGGTAGGTACTATTAACCCATTTACACAGAATCAACCCGAGGCTGGAATAGGTTAAGTAACTTTGCTCAAGGTCACCCAGATCAGAAGAGGTGGTGTCAGAACCCAAACCCAGGTCCTCTGACTACATGATCTATGCTTTTAATCACTAAACCACACTGCTTACATGATGCAATGAGTTACATTATTGCTAGCATTATTGGAGTAGAGCACAATGTCGCTGAATGCCTAAAAGTGTGGTTCCAGAACACAGCTGGAATTCCAGCTCCTCAACTTATTAGCCCTGTGGCCTTGGACTAGTTACTTGTCCCTAAATCTCAGGGGTTTTGTTTTTTTGGGGGTTTTTTTCATGAGAAAAATGAGAACTTGGTTCAGACTACGGCTGTTGTCAGAATTATCTGAGACAATACATGTAATACACATGATAAAACGCATGTAATTATGTATCTAGTATATAGTAAGTACTCAATAACTATTAACAATTGAATACATCTACTGGAAATGATCTTGATTCTGAGTTATAAAACCCTTAAATTTTATATTTTTATAATTGTTGCTGCTACAAGTAATTCAAGGAAGTTATGATCCTCAGTTTTGAACTGCACATTTACCAGAATCACATGAATTTAAGGCCAAATCTAGATGGCAAGTTGGACAAACTGTTCCTTCTAGTCCTGCTTATCAAAAGAAATATGATCACTGGACCATCCCATACAAACCTTTATTGCAAGGAGGATTACAGGTGTAGCAAACATCCGCCACGGCTGCCTTCCTGATGTATAAGTCATTTTATAAATTACTTGGGTGCCTTTTAAACTTGTCAGCCATCTCTCTTTTCTCGCCCAACCCTGGACCGCCCCAGGCAGACCCAGCTCACCGAGTGCTTGCCAGGAGCCCCCTGCTTGAACGTGGTGGACATGGAGATGGGGGCCACTACAGCCCGAGAGCTCCATTGCTCTGGTTCCTGGCCCACATGGATGGCCTGCGTGGCGAAATGCTGGAAGTTTGGCAGGAAACCGTATGGGGAGACGTCTTTTTTCTGCATGATGAGCTGCAAAGGAAGGAGGGAGGAAAAGGGCGAGGAAGATGAAACTAGGAAACGGGTGCGCGAGGGCTGGAAAGAGACCTAGAAGAACCAGGCAAAAGGGAGCCAACAGGAAGCCAGTGACCTGCAGCCCGCACACAAAAGCCGGACTCGGCGACTCTGCGGCGGAGACTTAAGTGGCCTGGGAGGGTTTGCACTGCCCGAGGGGCGGGGCCAGCGCCACCCAATGAGCGAAAACCCCGACGCGGTCCCCGCTCCTCATTGGTTGGCAGTGGAGGCGTTGCCTGGAGCGTCGCCGGCCCGGCCTTCCCGGTTCAGGTGGCGGTTTGCAGAGTCCGTGTTTCCACGTGGTGCTTGTCCCCGCGGGCGAAATTCCCGAGATCGAGATCGGGCTCGGGAGGAAGCGGCCTTGCCAGTTCCTGCGAGATACCCGGGCGGTTTGTGTGACCTCGGGCCAGAAGCTCGCGGGAGACTTGGAAAAAGACTGGTTTGGTGTTGAAACCCAGTAACCTGTAAACAGGCCACATAAATAGCCTCCTCTCACTGCAGCCCTTTGCCCTCGACCTTCCGCACCTCCCCCGCCTCCAGCACCCTTTGTCCTGAGGGTGGTGCTGACGGACGCAAGCGACAAAGCGGAGATTCCTTACAAAAAACGTGGTCCGGCCCTAACTGGTTTGGCTCAGTGGATAGAGCATTAGCCTGTGAACGCAAGGGTCCCAGGTTCAATTCCGGTCAAGGACATGTACCTTGGTTGCGGGCACGTCCTCAGTAGGGAGTGTGCAGGAGGCAACTGATTGATGTTTCTCTCTCATCGATGTTTCTAACTCTCTATTCCTCTCCCTTTCTCGCTCTAAAAAATCAATACAATATATCTTAAAAAAAAAAAAAAAAAAAAAAAACGTGGTCCAAGCTGCCAAATGTGTAGCTTGGATTCTCATTATCCGAATGACCCGGTACTTGCCACTTGCAAGCAGAACTCTGGCAGCCTCCCAACAGCTATTCAAACTTGAGCTTTTTTCAAGCATCATTATCTTCTTTGAAGTACCCAGAAAAACTCTTCCGGGTGAAAAAAAAAGACAGTTTGATTTTAAACAACTTATTGGAGCCTCAAATACTTACCAAAAAATGCTTTCGTTGTCCCATAATTGATAGCAACATTCTTGTAGGAAAAGGGAACAGTCCCATAGCATTGTTTACCACTCACCCCGCACCCAGAGACCTACTCTCTCACAAGGATCACTCTTTTAAAACAACAAAAATCTTCTTGTTCCCTAAACAATACAGACCTGTCCTATTGACTACTGTGACTATTTTCTAGGACTAGGGAATTTAGGAATATTTCTGTTCCTGCAAAGTCTTAGCTACAGATTTGGAACTTTATTAAGCCAATTAAGAAAGAGGAGAATCCAAAATAAACAGCTCTCAACTTATCTCAAGAGTTATGTATAACTGTACATGGGCGTGTTTATCTGATATGATGCTTAGGTACCAGGAAAGTCTAACACAGTCCTAATTAGTTTACCTCCTAATATTTGTGGACAAACTCTGAGTTGCATAAATATAGATGTCTTATTTAGTGTTATTGTAATCAAGGATTCTTTAAAATATGGCACCAATATAAATGCTCTACATTAAGCCTGTTTTACTATCATAAATTGAGGAATCTTTATTAGGTGGTAGCTTAATATTATGTATCAAGGATTTCTAGGACTCAGCAATTTTACTTGGAGGAATTTATCCTTCAGATGTATTCCTACATGTAAGTAAAGATGAGAGAGGATGTTCTTTATACCTACTTTTGCCCTTTTTTTATAGCAAAAGAATGGAAAATAGCTCAAGTATATCCATCTATAGGAAACAGGTCGGTCATTCTGCAGAATGACCAAGAAGCAGGAAGAGATTTATATGAGCTAGTATGTTGTGATCTCTAATTTCTGAGACTTCAAAGCAATGTGGAAGCAATGTATATGTTATTCATCCACTTTTTTGAGAATATATGCAGTACCATGTTGCATTCATTTCAGACAGATATATATGGATTAATGTGCATAAAAATTCCTGTGGTGGTAGAGACCATGAACCTACAGTAGAAAAGTAATTTTGTTTATGTTTTATTTGCTTTCGTGTTCAAGTCTTATACCATGGGCATATATTACCTTCTCAACATTAATAATGCCAAAATCCTAATTTAAAAATGGCAATTAAGCAAGTTACTTAGCAAAAAACTTTTTAAATGAATAAAACATACTTTAAATATAGTAAATGCTATTTTGGGTGTGTGTGTGTGTGCTGCTTTTTCATGTAAGCTAGCATGTAAACTACAAAGTGATTATCATAACACTAACTGAAAATGGGAAACCATCTCATTATCTGATTATGAAAATTGGAGAGATGAATGGTTATGTCCTCAATCTATGTGGAATTTTGAATTGACCCAATTTGGGCCTGTCAGATCTACCCCAATGAATAACAATATATAGTATATAGGAAAAGGACATTTTTGTTGGGAAGATTTAGAAAATTATTTTGCTATACTGGCTTCTATTGTAATGACACCAACTTTACATTAAGTGCTATAGAAATATGGTGTAATACTGAAATTATAGGCAAAATAACTTTACTTGAGGCCAATGAAACTTATGATAAAATTGATACTGAAGATGCAATGTGGTGGATCTTATAATTGGAGATGGGGGTCACTACAGCCTCAGAGGTCCATTGCTCTGGTTCCTGCATGGCAAAATGTTGGAAGCTATGCAGGAAACCTTGTGGGCAGACATCTTTTTTCTGCATGCTGAGCTGTGAAGGAAGGAGAGAGGAAAAGAGCAAGGAAGATAAAACTAGGAAACTGGTGCGTGAGGGCTTGAAAGAGACCTAGAAGAATCAGGCAACCAAAGAACCCTTTATATGAATCATATCTATTTGAAACTTCAGAATTGGTCATCAATTCTGGGTAAACTTGGTCTTGCCATTGATTATCAGAATTAATTCAAGTAAGTTACTTTTGTTATTGAGCCTCAGTTTTTTTCAACAGAAGAGTGAAAATAACAATTCCTATTCTGTATTCGATAGTGCTACTCTAAATCTGCATATCAGTGCCTATCAGTGAACTATTTATTAAAGATCAGAAATTAATAGAAATAGGAACTTATATAATAATTTGACAGTAATTTTGTGTTTTGACTCTAATTTTATGACATTTAAAATTTTCATTTTTCTAGCTATTTGTTTTTGTTGTATTATACAAAAGTATCAGTCTGCATCAGATTGTAAATAAAACAAAGCTGGTTCTTTACCACAGATTATTTGAAATGGACAGTCAGAGAGTTACTATGAAGATGGAAGTAAAGGGTCTAGTATAGTGTCTGTTGTGTAGCAAGCAACTGGTGAATGGCTATTGTTATGAACACCAGTCTTGTGATTTCTCAGTTCCTATGATAATAGAAGTAATTCCTCCTTTGGATTGCTCAAAATATAACCCCATTGGTTATATTGACCTGGTAATTGGTTAACCATGTCCAGGCCTATAAGTCCCTGTTTCTTTGAACAGCCAGTCTTAAGGCACAATAAATTAGAATCACTGACTTAATAGCAATATATTTCACTTTTCTGATTGATTATACTTTTAATTGAAGATTGATTATACTTTTAATTTTCTGATTGATTATACTTTTCATTATACTTTTAATTGTTGTTAAAAATGTATGTAAGAGCCCTGACCGGTTTGGCTCAGTGGATAGAGCGTCGGCCTGCGGACTGAAAGGTCCCAGGTTCACTTCCGGTCAAGGGCATGTACCTTGGTTGCGGGCACATCCCCAGTGGGGGGTGTGCAGGAGGCAGCTGGTCGATGTTTCTCTCTCATTGATGTTTCTGACTCTTTATTCCTCTCCCTTCCTCTCTGTGGAAAATCAATAAAATATATTTTTTTAAAAAAATGTATGTAAGAGACCTGGCCGGTGTCACTAAGTGGTTAGAGCATCAGCTTGTGCACCAGAGTCGTGGGTTCGATTCCAGATCAAAGGCACATCCCTGGGTTGCAGGTCCAATCCCTGCCCCCACTTTTGGTGGGTGTGGGAGGCAACCAATTGATGTTTCTCTGCCACGCCAATGTTAGTGAGCATTACAAAATAAATAGTAAAATTTTTTAAAAATGTTTGTAAGAAATTTTGTTACTCTTAAGTGCTTAATGAACAGTATGTATTTGAGTGAGTAAAAAGAGTATTGTAATTGAAGTAGAACAAAGAGAATTTTTAGGGCAGTGAAAATAGCCTGTATGGTGCTATAATGATGGCTATGTCATACATTTGTCCAAACCCATAGAATATAAAATAGCAAGAGTGAACCCTAATGCAAACTGTGAAATTTGGGTAAATGTAATATGTCAATGCAGGTTCACCAGTTGTAGCAGATGAGTGATGTTGACCATGGGGGAGGCTATGCCTGTGTGGGGTCAGGAGGTCTTAGGGAAATCTCTGTACCTTCCTCTTAATTTTGTGGTGAACCTAAAACTTCTCTTTAAAAAGTCTTTAAGAAGTGACATAAGCCCTGACTGGTTTGGCTCAGTGGATAGAGCATCAGGCCTCGGACTGAAGAGTCCCGGGTTCGATTCTGGTCAAGGGCATGTACCTTGGTTGCAGGCTCGAACCCCAATTGGGAGCATTCAGGAGGCAGCTCATCAATGTTTCTCTCCCAATAGATGTTTCTGACTCTCTATCCCTTTCCCTTCCTCTCTGTAAAATATCAATAAAAAATACCTTTTTGCCGGGAGCCAGTCCATCCTTGCTCTTTCAAGGGACCTGGCATATATGGCATACTGTTCTTAATATGTTTGCTCACCTTCTTGGTGCCATGTGTTTTAACCAAGGCCACCTCTCTAGGAAAGGTTGTTTCCCCAGGTAGGGATTTTCCCCTGAAGTTAGGGAGGGGGAATAAAACCCCTTAACTAAGTGCCAGGCGGGTAATTAATCACTTTAACTACGAACAATCATGCTTAAGCTACATAATCTTTACTCCCTGGAATGGAGATAAGAAACGCCCTAACCTTTGGAATAGAGATTGACAGGATTGGAATCAACTGGTATAAATACAGATGTAACAAGACAACAGGACACAGAACCTAGACACAGAACCTACACAGAACCTAGAGACAGAAGAACTTCGCTGGAGAGAACATGGCAAAAGATCCTGGACAGAAACTGGCCACAGAACCTAGAGACAGAACCTAGCGAGAGAACCTGGCTGAAGAACCTAGAGACAGAACCTGGCTACAGAACCTGGATAGAACATGGCAAGAGAACCTGACTAGAACCTGGTGACTGAACCTGGCTGGAGAACCTGGACAGAACCTGGCTGGAGAACCTAGCGAGGGAACATGGCTACAGAACCTGGCTGGAGAACCTGGAGAACCTAGCAAGAGAACATGGACACAGAACCTGGCTAGAGATCCTAACCACAACTTCTCTGGAGATCCTGACCAGAACTTGGCTAGAGATCCTGGCTAGGCTGCTGATCAACTGAACGCTGTCTCCGTGTCATACCTTCTTCGCCGACTCCGTCCACACCTTTGGGGACCCCTGGACCTGCTGGGGTTGGACCCCAGCACCTTTTTTTTTAAAAAAAAAATATATTTTATTGATTTTTTACAGAGAGGAAGGGAGAGAGATAGAGAGTTAGAAACATCGATGAGAGAGAAACATCGATCAGCTGCCTCCTGCACATCTCTTACTGGGGATGTGCCCGCAACCCAGGTACATGCCTTTGACCGGAATCGAACCTGGGACCCTTCAATCCGCAAGCCGACGCTCTATCCACTGAGCCAAACCGGTTTCGGCCCCAGCACCTTTTTAAAAAAGTGACATAAAATGTGTTAAATGAGAAAAAAAATATTGTTAACTTTTGCTGCATTTGAGATTTATGTGGTTATTAGATAATATTGTTTAAGAACTACTAGGTGTTAATGCAATCCTGTATATTGCATAAGAATATAATTTATACTATGATTTAAAAAAAGACAGGATTTATTACTAGAAATGACAAAGACCAATTATTACTTTTTGAATTGTGTTTTATTAGATAATCTTGTGCCCAGTGCACAAGATTCGTGTACGGGTGCAGTCCCTAGGCCTGGCCAGTGATCAAAGCGTGAGCATCTGGTGTGTAAGGGAAGGTCCCAGCTGACCTCTGGGCCCTGGACAGCACCTGGGCCCCCGGACCCCCACTCGCCCCCCTTCGCCTGAGTCACGGTGCCCGAGTCCCCATGCAGAAATGTGGTGAGTGCGGCCAGATGCTGCGGGCCAGGGCACAGCGTGGGCCTCTAGGCTGCCCATCAGCACCTCACAGAAGCCGGGCAGGCAGCGTGCTCTCTCCCAGCTGGCCTAGCAGACTGGCTCCTACACAAACCCATGGGGAGCCTGACCCGCCCCTGCGGTCCTGGCAGCTGTGGTCCAGCTCACCTGGAAGAGGCCTTGCAGATGCTGGTGGGGGGTGGGCTCCTCGCAGACGCCCGGTTCCTGAGGGCGGGGGCTCCCACCATGTTTTGCATTGCCCCCTTGTGATCAGTGCATGTCATAGCAAGTGGTCAAACGACAGCCTGAGGAGACAATTTGCATATTAGGCTTTTATTATATAGGATGTGTGCAACTATTTTCTTATGTTGAAGACTTTAAAAGTTTAAAACATCAGAGCAAATAATATTAAAAAAAATTTTCAGCCCTGGCTGGGTGGGTCAATTGGTTGGAGCTGATGTCATCCCATACACCCAAAGCTTGGGGGTTCAATTTCTGGTCAGGTCATGCAGGTTCGGTCCCTGTGCATGTGTGTGGGCACACATGCGGAAGGATCATTTAAAAAATCTAACAAATATTTAATTGGTAGGTTTCATTCATTAGTAATAGTCCTAATTCCTACTTCCTGAGATGAAACATTGCTTTTATATTATGTTTCCAGTATATAGATACCACTGAATATTGCCCAACATGTTAAAATAAGGGAAATAAGCAGTTATTTAAAAGTTAAATGATCACATAATGAATCTGAGTAGATTTGTGCAAAGTCATAAAGAAACATAATGGCTTCTTGGTTCAGACATCACAATAACATGGATTGTTTTAATACATCTGAAGAAAAAAGTAACAAGCAAATGCATATAAAATTGGGGACTTAGGGGTGGGAATCATCCAGGAATACAAAGAAAAAGGAGTCACAGAGGCATACATTGGCCCTGGCCAACCAAGCACAGTGTGTTGGTGAGGAGGGGCTGGTGCTCCTCAGGTCTTATGAGTCTCCATCTGCCTCACAGACAGAAATTTTGCTCCTGTGGAACAGGGCGCATCGGGCACTCAAAACACAACGTCATTAAACATTAGAATCAAGTAACTGACTGGTCTCATTCTGATTCCATGCTCACCAAGCAGCCTTCTGCTTATTTGGCTTTTATGCAGTTTGTCTGCAGGGAGGTATGCTGATGACTAATTCCAGTCCACTTGATCACTCATTTCAGATTGGAATTCTGATATATTAGTCTTTTATCCTTGGCTATCTTAAATCCATCCCTGGAAAATGGACTCACTCTCAGAGAGCTGACAAAATTAGATTTCTTTATTTGTCAGACTGAGGACCAGCTTACAGACTACAGTAAATCCATTATAGTAAGTGACAGTATAGAAAGATCTTGACTGTCTGCCAACTTTCTTCAAACAATAGCTGTTTTGCTTTCCTGAGCCAAATCTTCATAACAGTCTTGGAACCACAGTGGTTTAGATTTCAGCAATAGGGGGCCCTCAATAATCATATAATCACTTGACTTATTTTTCTAATCTTGATATTGCCTCAGAATGACCCAGGTAATCATACTTTGGAAATTACAAAAGTAGAATGTGAAGGTAAGAATTACCTGAGAGCTGGAAATAGAAAATTTGAGAAGTGGAATTAATAAAGAGAGTGCAATTGGAGTAAAGATGGCATCCTCATTATACGTGTTCCACGTACTGTTTTTCCCTGTGCCAACTGCTCCAGCCTCAACTATTCCCGAGTATCTTTATTTTCTTCTATTAATGAAGAGTAAGAAAATGCTAAGAAGCAAAGACATTTGATTTTGTACTTTAACTAGCTATATTAATTCTAAATAACACAAATGATTGTAGGATAAATGAGGCTGCCAGATGAAATACAAGATTACCAATTAAATTTAAATTTCAGATAACAAGCACAATATGTTTTTAGTATAAGTATGTCACAAATATTGAATGGATATTTGAAATACTTGCAACATTGTCTCATATAATATTTGGGACATACTTACATGAAAAATTGTTTAATCTGCTGAGGGTTGCCAAATGGGAGAGGGGTTGAGGGCTGGGTGAAAAAGGTGAAGGGATTAAGAAGTACAAATTGAGCCTGGCGAGTGTGGCTCAGTGGTTAAGCATCAACGTGTGAACTACATGCATGAATGGAAAATGGGAGACAGAGACACAACAGTTTGAAGACTTTTTCAAGCGATAGTAGCCTGAACTCAAATATGGCCAATGCAAAATAGAGAGATAATCTCAGAGCTATATCAGAGTTATAAAGGTCAAGATTTGGCGACTGATTGGATGTGCGGCCAAGGGAGAGGAAGGAGTTACTAGTAAGAATAATAAAAGTGATATACAAGTTTGGCCACTGGGATTGCTGATGGAGATAAGTTCCATATCGCACATGTTGAGTACTGACCCTTATCCATCTATTCCATTTAATATCTCTTACATATCCACCTATTGTGTTTTAACCTCTCCTTTCACTGAAAAATCCATTCATCTCTGTGTTCTATATTTTGTTCTGAGCCTATGTTGGTGATCTAAAAATAATTTCTTTTGTAAATATTGCACTTTATTTTTCCCCTTTCATCTCATATTGACTTGTACGCTCACTTCGCTCCTGGCACCTTTCCTCCCTCCTTCTCCCGCCCTAAGTCTCTGTGTTTCTTCTGTCTCAGAGGAACTGCTTCCTTCTGGTACTTCCACTGCTATTGGTTCTGGGTTTCCTTGGCAACCCCTGTCTCTCTGATGTTCTCTGCTTGCTTTTTAGAAATCTGACTAAATCTATAATAATCACTGATCAAAAATCGTAGAAGGGAAGTGACCAGCATTGCCTCTGAGAAAAGAAGTGTGCAGATTTAGGGGAAACAGAAAAACATTGAGAGGAAGGGAGAAGAATGTAAAAGGTGTAGAAGGTATTGATTTACATGATTTGTTCTTTTCAATTGTCAGTGTACCAGTAGTGGTGTTGTCAGGGGATGTTCAAGGTGATAATTTCATTAGGCAGGCAGCTGTATCATCTATCCTCCTTCAGTTCTCCAAGGCCTGGCTCAACCAATATGGAGGGTAAGACATCATAGTCTAGATTGTTGTGAAAATATGAAATACAAACCCTCAGAGAAGAAGAAGAAAAGATGGAGACTAAACTTGCTCTAATGTTTACATTAGGAATATATCAGAATACAATTTAGGAGGGGTAAGGTTAGTAGCTACCAATCTTAATTTTAGGTCCAGTGACACATTTATAAAATATAATCAGTGAGGTTTTATTATTTTGTACAGTACATTCTATATTTCATACTGTGATACTATCACTTTTATTACATGAAGACACTAGGGTGGGGAATATGTGCTTTCCTTCTTTAAAGCTAATTAGATAAAATATTTCTGCTAAAATTCAGAAATATTCATTGTTAGAACTAGGCTCAATCCTCTTGTTGTTGGGTATTAGTGAATAGTATAGCATTTAACAAAATCCTCATTAGAAAAATTTGAAAGACACACTTATCAGAAGGTACTTGTTTTGGCTATTCAAGGCAAATAGATCATTATTTGGATTCTTACTCACACCAGGAGGGAGGTTAATAAGTGCAGTGTATAGGACCAGAGTGTTATCTAGTAAATTCAATAACTGAGTTACATACTTGAGTTGTTGGATTGAATTCTATATTGGAAACATTTGGATAAAAAGTAAATGTATTGCTTGACAGTGAGTTATTTATTCACATTACACATTAATATAATTGAAAACACAACATATTTAATCATGCTGAGTCTAAGACACTGTGATACTGTATTTTTGTTTGTTTTTTACCAAGTAAAATTTCATTTTAGGTCTCTGGGTGCAGTATTTTTTCCTGACTTCTCTTGTGTTTGTTTCCCCATCACCCTCGTTCTCATCATGAAATTATTTTGCCGTTTGGATGGCTTGGCCCCACCCCATCCCACTCAGAAATGAGTGCTCACTGGGCAAAACTGACCAAGGTAAACTCCGCCGCAGGAATTTGTGTAGACATCCTAGGCCTGAGCCAATCCACACTGTCCTGGACACAAGGTTTGGAGAGGGTCCTCTTATCCATGTCAAGCACCTGACTTGTGTGGTCACTGGTCCTCCTTCCGGATCTGAGGGGAGAATGCACGTGACCCCTTTCCTCCTGGCGGCCATCTGTGTCCCTGAGGGAAGATGGCCTTCAGGGGACACTCGAAACGGGGAGGCTCCCTGGGAGTCACGGAGACACTCACATGTGGTTTGGAGGTGGTCACCCTTGAAAACATATCTCTTCACGTTTCTGTTATAGAAGTCAATAAATCCCCTTAATTTAGGCCAGTTTCAAATGAATTTACTGTTACTGGCAAATGAAAAAAATCGAAAATTATATACCTCCTCTTGGGCCTCATACAAGCATCCACGAGAGTAGTCGTCAACTTCAGTGTAGTCAGATTGGGATTATTTAAATTTATTTAGGGTCTTGTGTCTTAGTTTATAGTTGTCTTGGTACATTGCAGATACTTTGGGGTTTTATGTTCTAATGTTTGATTAATTCTATGACTGTTTATTATTAATAATAAGCACTATGTCACTATCTGTAAGGCACTGAGCATACAGCAGTGATAAACATAGTTCCAATACTCAAAGAGCTCAACGGATTAGTTAGGGAGGCAGAGAAGAATATCAAAGAGGGATGGGATGCAAACGTTAAAATGGGAAATCAGAAGGAAGGCAAAGGAGGGGCACCTTACTCAGAATGATGGAGTGTTGGATAGGAGAGAAGGGCAGGGAAGGGCAGGTGTCGTTCAGGACTCCTAAGAAGGAGTCACCAAGTTTTGTTTGGACCTCTCTGGCAGAAGCCTAGGGACCCATTTTCAGAACAATGTTTTTATTTTATTTTTTTATTTTTTGTTAAAATATATTTTATTGATTTTTTACAGAGAGGAAGGGAGAGAGACAGAGAGTTAGAAACATCAATGAGAGAAACACCGATCAGCTGCCTCCCGCACATCACCCACTGGGGATGTGCCCGCAACCCAGATACATGCCCTTGACCGGAATTGAACCTGGGACCCTTCAGTCGCAGGCCGACGCTCTATCCACTGAGCCAAACCAGTCTCGGCTGAGAGCAATGTTTTTAAATGCATACAATATTTTGGATTAACAAAGGAAATATTGTGTATTAAAAAGCTATTGAAATATTTTTTTAAAAACAAATTTGTGATTTAGTAATATATGTGCTCTTTGATTAACTTATTAAAAACAAGATCTAGTGGTGGGCATAATTATTAACATAATTTTGAGGTAGCAATGAATGTGAATGATATTTTGGTAGCAACTGTAATGTGATACGGAAATACCTGTGGTTTCTTCTGGTTGCAAAAGCATAGGTGTTGCTAATACTATGTGGTTTGTGGCCTACATTTATAATAGGATGTGCTGAATTTTTATTTAGAGGTTTAGTTTGATGTGATTTCCTGGATCCCTGAATTTTATACCAAGTTTTTAAAAATACCTGGTGTTAAGGAGAGATAAAATTTGAACACCTTTTTGACAGACTGAAGGAGGTATCTGGGTGAATGAAATAGAAATGAGTTTGGGACACATGGAACAGCATGTGCAAAGGTATGGAGGAGGCATGAGAAAAGGTCAGGGACTGTCAGCAGATTGCATTGGTTAGGATAAAGGATGAAGTTCACATTGTGGTAGGAGGTGAAGCTGAAAAGACTGGCAAAATCTCCTATCTTTGGGATATGGGTTGGTTGTATATTGTGGTGATTAAATGTGCTCCTGCATTTACCATGTTTAAAATCCTTTGCAAACTCTACAGTGCCTAGGTTAGGGGTCCAGAATGAGTCAGGTCAAGATGTGCCTCCGTGGTGTGCAGAATGCCTTACGCTGAAGGCAACTTTGACCTCAGGCTCGAGAGAGACTTCTGTCCATCTCCCTTCATTATATAGAAGAATTTAAATTGGAGACCTTGCCCATAAGAGAGTATTAGAGACGACTTCCTTTGATCTATCAATAGGGCAAGGCAAACCTCTTTTTACTAGAAGTCTGATTTTCTTACCATCCTGCCATGATCCTTTGAAGCCTCAAGACACCTTACCTCATCCGTAGCTCAGGATGTCTTACGTACTTCAATCACCCTTTCTGTCTCTGAAACTCTCATGTCCGCGGGGTCTCTGACTCTTGCATGCGAAGTTCCCATACATATGTAGGTATTACATATGGTTATTTTCTCTTGCTAACCTGTCTCGTGTCTCTTTGGTTATTAGGGCAGCCAGAACCCTGAAGGGAGAGGAAAGTTTGTTCCTCCTCCCACTAACATATATAGTTGCTTTTTGTAATCTAGCCCAGCTTTTCTTTTTTCTTTTTCATCTCACTTACCATCACTTTTCCTGCCACATACTGTACTCCAATGATTCTTAATATCATGCTATATTTATATACACTATTCTCTTTACCTCTACTCATCAGCTGAATGGTCACTTTCTGTGCCTTAGCTGTAAAATGGGGACAGTAAGTAGCCCAAAAACTTGTTGTGGGGATTAAATCAAGTAGTTATTGAAACTTGCTTGGCACAATGCCTGACACATGGAGAGCTCTCAATAAATGATAGCTATTATTACCTATAATATCTTTTTCCCTTGCCCAATTAGCCAACTCCTATATATTCTTTAAAACCTAGCCTGAACATCACCTTCTGAAAGATTTCCTGATCACCTGACTTTCATTTCCTCCAGAGATAATGAATAATTTTCTCTTCTATATTGTATCAGGATCTCATATAATTTAATTTCAATTTTTGTATTTTTCACAATGTATTATAATCTTATATGTCTATATTATTTTCCCTATTATACTGTGGAACTCTTAAAAGGGCTGAATATTATTTTTGATGTCTATAGTGTTTGACATATAGTGTCCATGAGGAGCAGCCACTAAGGTACTTTTAAATTCTGGATTTAGCCAAAACCTGTTTGGCTCAGTGGATAGAGCGTCGGCCTGCGGACTGAAAGGTCCCAGGTTCGATTCCGGTCAAGGGCATGTACCTGGGTTGCGGGCACATCCCCAGTAGGAGATGTGCAGGAGGCAGCTGATCGATGTTTCTCTCTCATCGATGTTTCTGACTCTCTATCTCTCTCCCTTCCTCTCTGTAAAAAATCAATAAAATATATTTAAAAAAAACCAAAAACATAATTTCCTTTTAAAAATAAATAAATAAATAAATAAATAAATAAATTCTGGATTCAGTGATACTTTATGGATATAATGGTAGATAGACAACTTGGTTCATGCTCTCAAAATCTCATTACCTGAATTGCTGCATACTTCTTTAAAAATGTATTATATTTCTGATTAATAAAATGTAATACTTTCTCTTTATAAAAAGAAATTCAAGCAATGCAGGGAATATGCGATTTAACAATTCCATCTTCCAGAAATACTCACTGTTCACCCTGTGTGATGTATATATTGTCCAGACTTTTACATTCAAACTAGAGGCCTGATGCATGAAATTCATGCATGAGTAGGCCTTCCTTCCCCCAGCTGCCGGCACCAGCTTCCCTCCGACCCCAGCTTCATCTGGAAGGATGTCCGGTCTAACTAGCATATTACCTTTTTATTATTATAAATATTAACACATTATTATTATTTTTTATTTATGCATTATTCTGTTTCCCTCTTTCTAGAGAAGCCCCTGGTAACCTATTCTGAATACATACTTTTCTAAAATATGAGCGAGTGGCTTTTCTAAAAGACAAATCTCATCATGCTACTCCCCAGTTTAACATCCCTAAAAGGATATCCATTTCTTTTAGGATAATGTTGAAACATTTAAGGTGACATAAGGAGTCCTACATGATCTAACCCGTTCTTATTTCTCTAGCTCTGGAATCATACTTGACTGTGTTGCATTTTAGCATTGGGACACTGGACAAGTTTTTTCAACTGTCAAATGAAGATTAAAAATGATACTTATCACAAGGAGATAATACATGAAGTGCGAAACATACTGCCTGGTTTAGAGTTAACAATAAATATTGGCTATTGTGGAAGAACAAAACGTTCTTATATATATATGAATGTGTTCAATCTCTCTTGCTTTCTGAGTAGGATTCCTTGAGGTGCTGGTTGGGTAATGCTTGAACATAACTGGAACAACCTCCATTCCCCCCACCAAAATTAAAAAAAAAAAAAAAAGGAAGAAGGGAAGAGACTGATTTGAATAGATTTGAAAGAAGATGGGAGGTGTAACCCTGAGTGTTGGGAGAGGAGGAAGAGAGGCTAGTTCCCACAGAGGTTTATTTATTTATCTTTTTTTTGGGGGGGGGGCAGGGAGGGGGAGAGGAATGATAGGGTGGAGGTGATGATAAAAATTAAGAAGAGATCTGAGAGAAGCAGTTATCAGAGTAGGTGGGACTTGGGAGAGATAAACGGGTAAGACCTTTAGGACATTTTGCTAACTTCCCTCCACTCCAGTTCCCATAGATTTAGTTATTTCGTCAGGCTTTATGGATGTCAGACTTCAGGTTCTTTTAGAATTTTACGCTGAGCCGAGATTGGCCATGAACTAGCCCAGGGATTCCAGTTACACAATTGTATTTGCCAACCTCCAGCCTCCACTATCCACACTTAGACACTGACGCCTGCCCGAGATTGATTCATCAACAAATATTTGAGTGACCTACCTCTCCCCTTCTGCTGAATAGCCTGTTTCCCAAGGTCAGCCCTGACCCCTTCTACAGTGACTTTTCTGACAACTCCAACTCTAAAATTTGCTTCTTTTGGGGGGGGGGGGGCGTGGGTGCGCGCGAGCAACCTAACTCCCCGCGTCCACTTCAAGGCTGACCCCGACTGCCTGAATCTCTTCCTCTACCAGCTGAGCTCCTTCCCGCCAGGGGTGGCATTTTAGAAACCTACTAGCTCAGTGCGCGGCACGAAGTAGATGCTTAGTGAATGAATGCCCTGTGCATCTCAGTGACATCACATCCTGTGTGCGGTGCCGTCAGCCGGCACTCCGGGAAGCCTAGAGGTCGGAGGGTTCAAGTCCTTGTTCATAAGACGCAGCAGAACCTCCGCGAGAAGCGCGGCCACCGGGAGCGACGGGTCTTCTAACGCAGAAACTCCCGCGCGAGGCAGGAACGCGGGGCCCCGCAGGTGCCGCCGCCCGCCGCCCTCCGGCAGCGGACAGCGCGGGGGCGCGAGCACGCCGCTCACCTATCGCGGTGTTTCCTGCCTTTCCCGCCCGCCCCCCCCCCGTCCCCCGCCCCCTTCCCGGGGGAGCTCTCGCGAGAGAAGCCAGGGGAAGATGGCCGTGCCCTGTTTTTCGGGCTGAGAGCGCGGTGGCGTTGGCCGCGTCGGGGCCGGAGATCGCGGTGCCGTGGGCCCCTGAGCACTAGCTCCCCCCAGCGAGCGCGCGTCCTTTCGTCCCCGGCGAGGGCCGGCTCCTCTTCCCCCGGGAGATGCGTCCGTCCGGGGCGCGGGGGCTCTCGGCGAGTTCCTGCTGCGCCGGCGGCTCCCGGCCGCCGCTCTAATCGCCTCCTGCCGCCGGCGCTGAGCGCCCCGGACCTCCTCCCTGCCCCTGGCGGCGATGACCGGAGAGAAGATCCGCTCGCTGCGGAGGGACCACAAGCCCAGCAAAGAAGAGGGGGACCTGCTGGAGCCTGGGGATGAAGAAGCGGCGGCGGCCCTTGGCGGCACCTTCACCGGAGGCAGGGGCGGCGGCGGCGGCAAGGGCGGCAAAGCCTGTCACAAGATCTTCAGCAACCATCACCACCGGCTGCCGCTGAAGCCCGCCCCGGCCTCCTCCGCTCCTCCCGGCGCGCCGGCCCTGCCGCTGCTGCACAATTCCTCCGTCACCGCCGCCTCCCAGCCCCAGACTCTGCTAACGGGCGCCCACCCCGTGGCGGTGGCCGCCGACGGAGGCGTCTCCCCCGCACACTACCCGGTGCACGAGTGCGTCTTCAAGGGGGACGTGAGGCGGCTGTCCTCGCTCATCCGCACGCACAATATCGGGCAGAAAGATAATCACGGTGAGGAGTGCGCGCCCCTCCGCCTCTCCCTTCCCGGGCTCCGGGCGCGCCGCCCCCCCCCCCCCCCCCCCCGTCTCTGCAGCCCCAAGCTCTCCTCCCGCAGACCCTTCTTTCCTTGGCTCGCCGTCCCCGGGAGTCGTGCCGGGCTCAGTGACAGCGTGCCAGGGGCCAGGGGGTTGGCTCCGGTGGGTGCCAAGGCATGCCCCCTCCTCGCCCACTGCAAAGTTTCCTGCGAGCAGCCGATTTGTTTGTCTTTGAGACAGGCCTTCAGTGTGTGTGGATTCTTGATGATAAGCAGTTTTAGGGTGCCTCTCATCCATCCTGGCTTTCTTCCTGTGTTTGTGGAATTAAATCTTTTCTTATCTCTCGTCCCCCACCTTGGGGTCTGAATGTGGGACTCGGATATTGCCCACCTACCTTCATCACCTCGGTACAGATCCCAACAGGATTGCAGCTGGTTGTGATGGGTACCTGCCAGGTGGTGGTTTCTCTGTTGTTGTTTTGTGTGTGTGCGCTTTTTAAATGCTTTTAGGAAAATTGGATACGAAGTGTCTGAATTTTGCATTTAAGATGGAATGTAAAGTGCTTTGATTTTTGAAAGCCACACAGTTTAAATGTGTTGACATCTGATACTTAGAGCAAGTAAAGCGACTTCCGAGTAGGTGAAATTTTGTTGGAGTAGAGTTTTGAGTTTTTTGCTTGTTCTGGATAGGCAGTTGCTAATATTTCATCTTGATGACTGTGACTAAAAATAGTACTGTGGTTTTTCATGGTAACTTCACAACCTATATGACAGAATGTAGTATCATTTGTTATTCAAGGATTTTATTTCCACTTTTGCCTTACCTTAACCCATCAGCTGATTTTTTTAAAATATATTTTTAGTTCTAAAAACAATGTGATTGAGTTGACCTCTAGTTAACAGTAAATTAATGAAAACGAATGGAAACACTGATATTTTCAACATTTCATAGGCCATTTAAACTGGGTAGTTGGCAAATGTTGTTGATAGCTTTGCTTTTAACTGACCATGACTATTGCATACATTCAGTTAGAACACACTAATGAACTCTGTGCTCAAAATAATATAACACATTGATGAAATACTTGCCTGTGGAATAAGCTCCCTTAATTCCATTGGACTCTAGGCTTCTTATCTAAAATTAGGGCAGAAATTGAGGTGAAGTAAGATTTCTGTTGGTTGTATAATTTTCTAACAATTGCTCTTGTGTTCTGAATTTAGTGATATTATAATACCACTACTTGTCATTTGTCATAAATCAAATCCCCCCAAAAGTTCCTGAAAACTGCACCCAGTTTTTCATTCCTACATTTAATTTATTTGTTTTACTACTGTTGCAACAAGTATAATATAGTTCATTGATGGTAATTGTATTTTAACTTTTTGGGAAAGAATGTTTAGTGGGAAAAATGTTGTAGTTTCTGGTTATTAGTCAGTTATTAAGAAGTTTCTCTTATTTGGTCTTAATAGTAGCTGCGTTTTACTTTATGGTCATTGTCTTTGAAAGAAAGATCCCTGAAAACATAAAAGATGCCTTTTGAGAGTTAATTCCTTTTCAAAAAAGAGCGAGATGAATATAGCTAAGTAGGATAGTATGGTATGTTAGAACTGATATTCTTGATTGATCACAAATGGTACTGAATTGCAAGATTATTGGGCTTCCACCCCACACTAATAAAAGACAAAGATGCTAATTGGCAGTACCTTCGCTACGCTCATCAGCCAGTCAGAAGAGTGTGCAAATTAACCCAACAAAGATGGCCGTTAAATTTGCATACTGCAGGCAGATCCCACTGCGCCGCCCTGCGCGGGCTGCAGCGCGATCCCCAGCCGCTGCCCTCCCCAGCGTGGGGTCTGGGCCTGCCGTGTGCGACTGGGGGAGACAGGGCAAGCACTGCGGGATCGGGTGTGCCATCTGCCACCAGGCAAGCGGGCCTAAGCCAGCAGGTGGTTATCTCCCGAGGGGTCCCAGACTGTGAGAGGGCACAGGTTGGGCTGAGAGACACCCCCCACCCCCCCCCCACCCCACCCCCCGCCAGTGCACAAATTTTTGTGCACCGGGCTTCTAGTATTCTATAATATGCAACATTTAGAAGTTGGTTTGTTAAAATACAAATTCTGTTCAAAGTAATAGGAATCCTAAATACCCCTAAGTTCTTGTCCATAGTCCACCGAAATTCACTTTTTAAATTGCCTGGATATACCAAATGTTTGCATTGTGTTTAGCTACCATTATATTGTTGATATTTCTGATGAATGTAACCAGTGGCTCACATACCTGTGGAAAGTGTAATTGTTTCCCCCCCTTCAATATGTATTCTCATGTCCTGCAGTAAAGTCTCTAGGAAGAGTAGTTTGTATTTAATGTGCTACTTGTTTAATCCCTTTTTTCTCTATAGCTGCATCATTTCCGCATTATATTTTGTTATTTATACGCTTGATTTTTAGTAACCTGGATACTTAATTTAGATTTTTAGAATATTTTTCCTTTCACATTACAAAAGATAAATGCTTTTTAAGTCACCCAAACATAAACAAGCTATGTATTGTATTTGGATTGTTGTAACATGATAAGTGCATAGCAGAATCATACACTCATACCAGTGCATAGCAGAGCCATACAATCATACCACATCATATCACATAGTTTTATGTTCACTGTAGAGATTCCTTCCACAACATTATGATAGTGGTCATCATAATAGATACAATTTATTGCGTGTTTCAGCACTGTACTGTTTACACACATTATCAGATTTAATTCTCACAATTACTCTGCAAAGCAGAGTAATGGTTTTATCCCTATTCTAAAGGAAAGTTTTCTGAAGTTGCATACTTAGGATAAGTTGCAAAAATGAGAAGTGAACTCCAAAGCCCATTATCAACCTCTTTGTAAATATTTCTGTCGATCAGGACCCACTGTATTGCAAAGAAGTCAATTTTAATGTGTATGTGGCAGTTTACAGCAAGTGCTTTAGTATATATTTTCCCATTTAGTGCTTATTAGTAGACTTGTAGAGAGATTTTGCCATTGGAGAGCTCTCATAGTTTTTCAGAGCCCAAATCTCTTGCTTGTTCTGTATCTTTTTTATTTAAATGGGCTAGCTGGTTCACTTGATAGTCATTTAGATATTTGACAAGAGCTATCATGTTCTCCTTATCTTCAGGTAAACATTCCTAACTTCTGTATCCATTCTTCATATAACATCATTTATAAAGTGCTTAGAGTAGTCCCTGAAACAGTACATACTAAGTGTGTGTTAAATAAGTGAAAATCTTAAACATCTTCTTTCAGTGAAACTCTAGTTTTTAAATTCTTCCTTCTTTATTGAATTGAATAGGAACAAGGAAAAATAGAGCTTTTTCTTTTGTGGTAAAAATGTTGGTTGAATATGAATTGCTTTTTTTGAGCCATCAATTATTTTGAGGTCTACTGAATTTGGATCCAAACAAATCTCTTGAAATTTAAGTTAAATCATGTATATACTGTGTTTAAATACGCCAAGTGGCCGAAACCAGTTTGGCTCAGTGGATAGAGCGTCGGCCTGCGGACTGAAAGGTCCCAGGTTCGATTCCGGTCAGGGGCATGTACCAGGGTTGCGGGCACAACCCCAGTGGGGGATGTGCAGGAGGCAGCTGATCGATGTTTCTCTCCCATCGATGTTTCTGACTCTCTATCTCTCTCCCTTCCTCTCTGTAGAAAATCAATAAAATATTAAAAAAAATAAAATAAATTTAAAAAATACTTATTTAAAATAAATAAATAAATATGCCAAGTGATTGTGATTCAGTGTATGTTTAGTAACAAATTTTTTTGGGATGGGTAAAAAGATCCATTACGTTAAATGTACACAGATTTATTGAACTTTTTATATTTGGTATATCTTTTCTCTTTAGCATAGAATTAAAGTTTAAGTATAAATAAGCTTTTTTTTTTTATATTGACTATTAAGATTTTTCTGAATCACTTTTAGCCAATGGTAGTTAAACAAAGCATCATGTTTTTACCTTTTCACCTTTAGAATTGATAATGTTGGTGAAGCATATCGAAGACTCTCTTGATTTTGAGTGCACTTCCTATTTGTTAAACATGTAATTTTATTTTTTCTATTAATTTACTTACATATCCTTAGAAGTTAAGCACCTTCTCTTGGCCATTAGTCAGAGCTTTTAGGTGTCAGAAAGATGAAAGATATTGATATATAAATTGCTCACCACAGCCTTTTCTAGATTGTGAACAATTTCTGATCTATTCTGAGAGATTTGGCAGTTTCTACTGCCTTTAATTACATTGTCTGGCATGTGACAAGCCATCCTCTCTATATACAGTTAATTTTTATTTTTCCTGAGTTGTAGTGTAATCTTGAAGTGATTGTAGATTTCAAATTTAAGTTAAAATTCAATTTAGAGTATTTCTAAATGTGGGTAACTCATTGAAGTGATAAGGAAATAATTAACATGTGATATCTCTGCCTGGTAGCTGACAGATATCTTCATGCAGGGATTTTAAAACATTTTAATTTTGAAAGTTTAAAAATGTATGTTTGAGAATTGAGGCAATAGGATAATCTGTTTGGTGTTTGTATGTTTTTTCAATTCTGATTTATTCTCTAGAAATCTTTAAATTCCCTTTTGATATTATTTTGTCACTAAAATCTTTATGATAGTTAATGCAAGAGAATAATGCATATTATGTCTATATGAAAAGAACTGACTATAAAGCTAAACTGCATGGCAAAAAAAAAAAAAAGTCTTGAACTAAACCTCAAGTGAACAATTTTAGCCAGGAGGATTATAATGATGGCACATCTTTAAAAAAGAACGCTGGTAGTTGTATATCTGTCCTCGTGTTTTTTTGTGTGTGTGTGTGTTTTTTAAATATTTTGATTGATTTTAGAGAGGAAGAGAGAGTAACATCAATGATGAGAGAGAATCATTGATCAGCTGCCTCCTGCACGCCCTCTACTGGAGCTGGAGCCCACAACCCAGGCATGTGCCCTTGACTGGAATTGAACCCGGGACCCTTCAGTCCACAGGCCAACAATGCTCTTTCCACTGTACCAAACCAGCTAGGGCTCTCCTCGTATTTTGTAGTCTTTTCTGAACTTTGTTTTTAAAAGGCAGACCTTGTTTTCCCTTAGAATGGTTCTGGAGGCCCAAGATAATCCATTCAAGTGTTATATACCTTTGCTGGGGTTGATTCAGTTGATAATTTTGTTTGTTTGTTTGTTAATCCTCACTCGAGGCTATTTTTCCATTGATTTCTAGAGAGAGAGTGAAAGGGAGGGGGAAAGACACACACAGAGAAACATTAATGGGAGAGAGACACATAAATTGGTTGCCTCCTGCACACACCCGACCAGGGCTGGGGATTGAGCCTGCAACTGAGGAATGTGCTCTTGAACCCTTCAGTCCATAGGCCTACGCTTTAACTTAACCACTGA
The DNA here is from genome assembly GCF_963259705.1 of Myotis daubentonii. Classification (NCBI taxonomy): domain Eukaryota; kingdom Metazoa; phylum Chordata; class Mammalia; order Chiroptera; family Vespertilionidae; genus Myotis; species Myotis daubentonii. The sequence goes on from NC_081842.1 coordinate 169,047,819, forward strand.
GCCAAACAGCTAGGGCCAGTTGATCTTCCTGACCATATGAATATGACTTTCCATCTTTCACCTCTTCCCCCATGTGCATCTCCAACCGAGTAGGACTGTCCATGGGTTAAGTTTTGAGGTTTAGACTTCACTTGAGATTTTATCTGATACTTGGATTTATACTGCCTGTCAGTCTATGAGGTTAGGTTCATTTGACTCCTGTAAGTCATCTGTAGTTTTGCTACATTTAGATTCTTGATGGTAGATATCTATCAGGCATGTTAATGCATGCTTTCCCTTACTCAGCACTGTACTGAATTTTATAAAAGCATATGTGCAGTCTTGCATGTCCTCTTACGTGTATGTATCGTTGGGTTGGCTTTCTTGTGGAGACCTGCTTTGTCCGGGGGTGAAATGTTTTTTGGAGAGTAAAAACCGATTTTAACACTATGCTAATGGTTTTTTATCTTTCTTTTTCTTTTCTTTTTTCATTTATTCCTTCATGTAACAGATATATATTGAGCTCACAATGTGTGATAAACAGTGTTTTAGGTCTGATTTACAGCAGTGAACTAAACAAAGTTCCTAGTCTCCTGCTTATATTTTAAAAGGGGAAAGGTAAATAATTGACAAACCAATACATATATGGTAATGATAAATATAGAGTAAAATAAAGCAGGGTGAGGAGTGTAGAGAAGATGAGGAGAGGGGAGGTAGTAATTATTTCATGGAAGTCAGGTTCCGGGAAGACATCAGTGATAAAATAGATTTAGGCAGTTATCTAAAGGACGTTAGAGAGCGCATATCTGGCAGAACAGAGTTTCAGGCAGATGCAAAGAAAGTACCATGTTTAAGGAATAGGAAGGCCAGTGTGGTTGGTACAAGGGGTAGAGTGGAAAGAGGAGATTTGAGAGGTGACAGGGAGGAACTTTTATAGACCATTGTTCAAGATTTGGGTTTTTATCTGAGCAACATAGGAAGCAATTCGAGGATTTGAAAGAGGAGTAACACTGATTTTAAAAGGCTCACTCTGTCTGCTCTCTGAAGCAAAAATTAGGGGACACACGGGTCAACTTACCATTCTATTTTAATAAGGAAGGGAGCTATGGAAATAGAAGGTAGGAGTTGATGAGCGGTTGGATATAATATGCGCATGTATGAGTATATAGTATAGTACCATTTATGAGAGAAAATACAAAAATTCTCCCTATTGCTTGATTGGACGAGACTTGAGGGTGTCTGTAGAAGCTAGAGCTATGTTGGTTCTAGTACTTGTAATTTCCTGCTTTGCTTCCCAGATAGGGGGCACATCAAGTCAAAACTATTTTTGTAAAAATACACAGTCATAGTTTGCCTTTCTCACTGTGCTGACATTTTTGCTCATGGTACAAAAGCAGTGGTGAATAAAATTTTTGGAACCTTAACATGAATCAAGGCACCAAACTGCCAGTAGACATTATATTATTCACTGCCATGTCCTTGCAGTTTTAATTTTAAAAGCCATTTTTCTTAAAGTCTTTGATGAAGTTGTAGAAATGATTAATTTTATTGTCTTAATCTCAAGTACATATCTTTTTTATATTTTTTGACATAATATGGAATATGCATGATGCTCTGCATACTGAAGAGAAAATAAGAGAAAACAGTTCTGCAGTTTTTTGAGTTGTAAGCCACTTGCTTTTGTCATGGCACCCCATTTTTACTTGGGAAAAAAAAGGCCAGTTTACAGACAAACAATGGTTATTCCAATTTGGATATGTGGCACACATTTTCTGGATATTGAATGAAGTGAACCTGTGACTTCAAGGAAAACAATTGAAGTATTGCCAGTGGGAAAAAAACATCAAACTTTGAAATGAAAATTAGTATTTGGAAAAAGTTTGATAGTTTCCCGATATTTAAAGACTGTACTAGTCAGATGGGTGATATTACCAAATGTGAATTTTTTTTATTTTGTATAATAAAATGAGTTAACATTTAGAAGATCTGTGTAACTTGGTCAACCAATAATTTTCAGATGATCAAAAATCATGTATCATCCCTAACCTGTTTGGCTCAGTGGATAGAGCGTCAGCCTGCCGACTGAAGGGTCCCGGGTTCGATTCCGGTCAAGGATATGCATCTTGGTTACAGGCACATCCCCAGTAGGGGGTGTGCAGGAGGCTGCTGATCGATGTTTCTCTCTCATCGATGTTTCTAACTCTCTATCTCTCTCCCTCTTCCTCTCTGTAAAATAGCAATAAAATATATTTAAAAACTAGGGGCCCGGTGCACGAAATTCGTGCACTGGGTGTGTGTGTGTGGGGGGGCGTGTCCCTCAGCCCAGCCTGCCCCCTCTCACATACTGGGAGCCCTCAGGCGTAGACCCCCATCACCCTCCGATCGCCTGATCGGCCCCTTGCCCAGGCCTGACGCCTCCGCCAGAGGTGTCAGGCTTGGACAGGGGACTCCCATCTCCCCCTGATCACTGGCTCTGGCCCCCGCCCAGGCCTGAGGCCTCTGGCCCAGGAATCATGCCTGGGCAGGGGACCCCCATCTCCCTCTGATCGCTTGCTCCACCCCCCACCCAAGCCTGACGCCTCTGACCCAGGCTTCAGGCCTGGGCAAGGGGACCATCATATCCCCCCAATCCCCGGCTCCGCCCCCCACCCAGGCCTGATGCCTCGGCCAGAGGAGTTGACCCTCATCACCCTCCGATCACCAATCACCGGATCGGCCCCTTGACCAGGCCTGAGGCCTCCGGCAGAGGTGTCAGGCCTGGGCAGGGGACCCCCAGCTCCCCGCGGTTGCAGGCTCCGCCCCTGCCCAGGCCTACCGCCTCTGGGTGAGGCGTCCGGCCCGGGCAGCGGGGACCCGCAGCTGCAGCGGCCCCGCGATCGTGGGCTCCGCTTTAGGCCCAGGCAAGGGACCCCTAGCTCCCAGGACTGCCAGCTTCGACCGTGCCCAGCTCCCATCGCTGGCTCCACCCCTACTTCCTGCTATCACTGGCCAGGGCGGAAAAGGCGCCTGATTCTCCGATCATGGCTGGGGGGCAGGGCAAAGGCGGCCCCAGGGCCGCCTTTGCCCTGCCCCCCAGCTCTTAGCTCCCCCCTGGGTTTCCGATCACTGTCAGTGGCAGGGGGCTTCTTCCTGCTTTCCCTTTTGCCTCCCTGCATTGTGCCTACATATGCAAATTAACTGCCATCTTGTTGGCAGTTAACTGCCAATCTTAGTTGGCAGTTAATTTGCATATAGCCCTGATTAGCCAGTGAAAAGGCTATCGTCGTACGCCAATTACCATTTTTCTCTTTTATTAGTGTAGATAAAAAATTTAAAAAAGATCAGGTATCAGTAAAAGATCTATTCATTCACTTTTTTTGTTTGTTTTGAAAAATGTGATTATTTTTTCAGAAAATTTATATAAACACAATGGGTTTATTGTCCTTTTAAAATTAAATAAAAATGTAAAAACATTAAATTTTAATTTCTAATATGGTAAAAATTGATAGATTTATATTTCTAAAAGATTTTTGGCATCTTCAGTAATTCTTGAGTATAAAAGGGCCTAGAAAAAAAAGGGTCTAGCGACCAAAATGTTTTAAAACTGTTAGTGTAGTAAAAGGAATAAGGATCTTAGAGTCATGACTCCCACAATTTCTAGATACGTAATTTTAGAAAATTACTTAACTGTTATTAGCTTTATTTTTCTTAACTTTGAAATAATATTTGTCTTACAGGGTATGGAGCAAATTAAATAAGGTATATAAAGTATATAGCATTGTATTGGGCACATATAATAGGTGAGCCAGAAATGCTAGCCATTTGGTTAATAATTTGCATACTTTCATACTATAATAGTCTTAATGTTACTGGAGTGTTTTACTCATTTGATAAAATAGTTCAATTTTGTTTACCAAGTTAGAACCAAGGAATCCAATTTCAGATTTAAAACTTCATTGTGAAAACTTCACAGAGAAGGTTATTTTAAGTTTTGATTTTCTTTGTGTAACTAGCTTAAGCAGCAGATAGAGGACTTAAAACTGAGGGGATAATACATGAAGGTGACTAGAACATTTGAGCCCTTATTTCATGATACACTTGGTCAGTAAAGTAAATGCGGTGTTGATTGGCTAGGTGAAGATGATGATGTTGATGATCATTTGCATTTAAAATATTGAATCACAGCATGATATTTGGCTTCCTTAATTGTAGTATGTATTTCTGATTATGTTCTTAACTGTAAATTGAGAGAGATCAGATTATTGAACTCAGTCATTTCTAGTTCATGAATATTTTGGAAATGTGATTGATTTGGATTTGAAATGAGAAGTTTCATTTGTAACTTAAGTAGATACTTATACTTTAACTTTACATCTAGATGTTCTTGGATGGGTTAAGAAAACAGAGTAATTATCTAGGTACATCTTTAGCTACCCAGTTACCCTCCTGAAAATAACCAGTGTTATTTTCTTATTTTCTTTTTCAGTTACCATTTAGAGCATGTTATTTATTTATTTATTTTTCCTTTAAGATAGAGAATGAAGAAAGGTAACTGTTACTGCCTTTTCTACAGGTAGGACAAAAATGAATATTCAGAAATTTACATATTTGATCTCTAGACTTCTTGGAGTTCCAGATTTTGTAATTTTTCTACTTGGGAATCTCATAGATATATTAAAATATACTTGTCCAAAATGGAGTTATCATTTTCCATCTCACACCTAGCCAATCAGTCTTTTAGTAAATCACATTAACTATGCAATTGCTTAAACTTCGGTCATTGGGATTATTCTTTTTCTCACCCCATTCTCCTACCCATACACATCAATCAACAAGTTATTTTAAATCAGTCTACTTTCTGTCTCCATTGCCACCACTTGAAACCAACCAATTTGTATTATCTTTTCCCTAGAATACTGCACCAGAGTCATAACTAGTTTCCCTATGCCTCTCCTCTGTTCCATTCTCTATATGGTAACAAGTATAATCTTAAAATTTATTTGTATCAGGTCATGTCCATGCTCAAGATCCTTTAATGTCTTTTCCACTTAAAAGTACATTCATATTTCTTATCATTGTTACAGAGCTCTGCATGGATTTGGCCGTTGCCTACTTCTCTGATATTATCTTGTACAAAAATCTTTTTTTTTCTGTGTTCTGGCCTTGTCTTCTTTCAGTTCCTTGAATATTCCAGGTTACTTTGGCCTCTGTCTGGAATGCTTTTCTTTTCATTCTTTGATTTCTTAGTTCCTGCATATCTTTTAGATCTCATTTAATTGATTTTTAGATAGGAAAGGAGAGGGGGAGAGAGAGAGAAACTTTGATGAGAGAGTAAAACATCAGTTAGCTGCCTCCTGCATGCCCCTTACTATGGATCAAGCCTGAAACCTGGGCATGTGGCCTGACTTAGGCCACAGGATACTTTTTCATTGGACTTGTTTTCATTCTTACTCATATAAATATTTCTAACATTATGACATAGCATTTTGAAAAGATCGCTAGCTCACTCTAAAGGGTATGACATCTTGGGGGGATTGACGTTTGTCTTTGGAAAATAGCTTATACCAGTGACTTTTGGTAGTCATGTCTGTTCTGGGACATGCTTCAGTGTTTGATTATTAACAATTATATCATAGTGGTTTTCCTATTCAACTACGTTAAGTTCTGAGGTGTGAAAACTGGGGAGTATATTGCCTAGTCACTAATTGAAGTTTGTACTTCAAATTTTTATTTCTGAAAACCATAATGTGAATTATATTCCAAAGTCTGCCATTAAAAAATTTTTTTTTTTTGGTTTCTAATGACTAAGACGAAGATATTTACTGTAACACAGCTTGTTTTTTTTGTAAAATTTCTTATAAATACAATTTAAATTTAGTGAATTTATTTGTGCCTTGTAAATTTTACATAAAATACAGTCATGCTCTCTTTGCCATTGTTTTCTGGCTTTATTGAGCAAAAGGGGTGTGTGTGTGTTGGCAGGTTTTGGCAGGTTTTGTTTAGCTATGGGATTGGGATAGATCACATGCAGATTTTTTAGAAAATGTAATCAAGTTTTTTTAATCCTGTATATGATTTCTTCAATCATGTGTAGTTCGTTTTATTGGAAAAAATTGTTCATGTAGCAACTTCTGTAAAAATGCTAATATCTGAAAATTAATACACATAAACTTTAATTAGTAACTTTATTTTAAAATGTTACTATAGTTTTGATTTCTTCTATAATCAAGAAGTTTTGAGGCTGTATGGTTTGGGAAATCATTTTGAAATTAAATTAGTCATTCTATAACATCAACTATAAGATATAGTCCGAACTCTCGAACATAGCCTGCAGGTTCTCAAAAAGATTTGTCTTTTGCAAATAGTTCCAATTTCATTATTTGCTATTCTTTTACAAGCTCTTGACTCACACCAATTAAAACCATTTTTGTGTATTTCCCAAAAACTGTTCTTGCATTTGAATGGAAGACTAGGCAGTGTTGCTTTTTTTTCCTACAAATTTCTAACCTATTCTTTAAGACTTTTTTCAGTGTGGTCTATCTTTAATATTTAAGTCTCTCTGCACAGGCAAAATTAGGTGCTCTGCCCTGTGTTCCATTATCATGCTACAGTCCCTTCTATTCTACTAAATAATATAACAATGATTTATTTTCATATTAGTCTCTAACAGAATTTTGGCAACTTGAGGATGGGATTGGATCTTATTGATACTTATCTCCAAGAATGAGTTTATAGTAAGTATTTAAGTTGTTTGCTGAATAAGAAAGAATAATATGACAGATAAATTAGCAGCAAAAGAAGCTCTAAATCTATTTAGAGAAGAAATCCCTAAAGCAAAATGGGTATTTTTTGGAGAGAGATGGGGGTGGGTTGGCAGAGGTAAGAGGAGTTGGCTGTATTATGTTTGGAAACCTTAGCGTCTTCTGACTTTGAATTTGCCATATAAACAGGATCATTTGCAATCACATTTACTTTGCTTAAAATCTGTCAGTGAAATTTGTGAAGGAGTTGAAACTACTTTTATATAATAAAGATGTAATATGCAAATGGTTGTTACGTAACGACCAACCACGTAACAACTGGATCACAGATCAGCAGGAGGGTTGGGAAGTGAGCTACAAGTGGGCGGTGGAGAGCTACAGGAGGGGGCAGGGCAGCAAGCTATGGGGGGGGTGGGAGGAGGGGCAGTGGGGGAGCTACAGGAGGGGGGCAGCGAGCTACTGGCACATGGATTCGTGCAAGGGCTGCTAGTGTTTTTATACTAATTTAACTTTTTATTTTATTTTAGGAAACACTCCTTTACATCTTGCTGTGATGTTAGGAAATAAAGGTTAGTAAATACTTTCTTTTTTTATGTTTAACTTCACTAACGTATAGTCAGCTTTAATTTTTCCATGTGAATTTTGTCTTTTCAGATTTTACAAATTAGCCTGATTATTTTATTTGCTAATTGAGCTTAGGATTCAGTATATGAAAAATAAATATTTTCTCATAGTGGAAATCTTTTTTTTTTTTTTATCTTTTTTTGTTATTTGCAGTGGGGCCTTGACTTACGAGTTTAATTCATTCCGTGACGGAGCTCGTAACTCAAATTACTCGTATGTCAAATCAACAGTGATGCTGGGCTGATGTTGTGGCGTTCACTGTGAAGTTCGCTGCAAAACTAGCAGTGGGGTATCTGAAGCTGGCTCGTAACCCGAATTTTAGCTCGCAACTCAAAGCAAAAAATCAGCTGAGAGACGGCTCGTATCTCAAAAAACTCGTTAGTCGGGACACTCGTAAGTCAAGGCCCCACTGTATATCTTTATTGATTTCAGAGAGGAAGGGAGAGGGAGAAAGATAGAAACATCAATGATGAGAGAGAATCATTGATCGGCTGCCTCCTGGGGATCGAGCCCACAATCCAGGCATGTGCCCTTAACCGGAATTGAACCCGGGACCCTTCAGCCGCCAGATCGATGCTCTATCCACTGAGCCAAACCAGCTAGGGCTCATAGTGGAAATCTTATATTAACCTTTATGCTTTGTGAAATTATGGGTTTTTTTTTCCCTTACTTGGTTATTTTGTCAAGCAAGTATTTATAATTTTAGGAGACTCTTATTTTCACATATTAAGGTTTATTCATTATTGTAATACTTTTAATATTCAGAGTTTTATAATCTTTAATGTGAACTTTTATGTATTAAAAACTCTAGTCTTTTGTATATGATTGTAAACATTTAATACTTGTTTATTCTTTAATTAAGAAAACAACTTGTAGATAGGTGATTTAAAAGATCTGCTTTATAAGGCTATTCCTAGATGCCATAAAATCTTAGTTATCTTGATTCCCAATAATTCTGAAAAGTGAGGATTCCAGATAGCTGATTGGCAACCTTTTTAAAAAAATATGTTTTTATTGATTTTAGAGAGAGGAAGGGAGAGGGAGAGAGAGATAGAAACAGAGAGAAACATTTGTTGGCGCCTCCAGGATCGAGCCTGCAAACGGGCATGTGCTCTGACGAGGAATTGAACTAGGGACCTTTTGGTTCATGGGCCAATGCTCAACCACTGAGCCATACCGGTGAGATGATTGGCAACCTTTTGAATGCTAGAATTTAAAATTTTACATGTGTTTGCTAAAAGAATTTTTAAAACATATACTCTTTCTTTTTTTAAACAGGCTTATTATTTTTAAGACTTTTTTTTTTTAAGACTTTTTTTTTAACCTAGATGTATCATTATGGATATTTGTTATTGTTATACTAGAGGCCCAGTGCACGAATTCATGCACAGTTGGGGTCCAGCCAGCCTACCCCAACCGGTGGATCAGGGACAGGCCTGTTGGGAGGAGGAGATAGCAGGAGGGTGACCAGCCGGCCCACCCCAATTGGGGCCCGATCAGGGCCAGGCCAGCTTGGGGGAGGGGCCACAGGCGATTGGGGTGGGGGGGGCTAATCGGGGGCAGAACTGGTTGAGGGGAGGTACCATGAGAATGGGGTGGTGGGGGCCCATTGGGGGTGGGCTGGCTGGAGGGAGGGGCTGCAGGCAGTAGGCTGGCTGGCCCTGCCCCTGATGGGGGTGAGGATGCGGATCGGGGTGGTGGGGGTGAGCAGGGGGAGGGGCTGAGGGAGGTTTGCTGGCCAGCCCCACCCCCTATTGGGGAGAGGGAGTGGTCAGGGGTGGGGCCGGCTGATCGGGGGTGGGGTCAGCCAGGGGGAAGGACTGTGGGAGAGGGGGGTTTGGCCTGCCGGCCCCACCCCCAATCGGGCCTGTTCGCTGGCCGCAGTGGGCATCATAGTGACTGGTAGTTACGACATTTCAGTCACTGGCTTTTTATATATATAGACTAGAGGCCCGGTGCACAAAAATTTGTGCACTCGGGGTGGTCCCTCAGCCAGGGCTATGCCCTCTTGCAGTCTGGGACCCCTCGGAGGATGTCCACCTGCTGGCTTAGGCTCGCTCCCTGGGGGATCGGGCCCAGGCTGGCAGTCAGACATCCCTCTGGCAGTCCGGCAGCCCTCAGGGGATGTTTACTTGCCAGCGGGAAGCAGGCCTAAGCTGCAGTCTGACATCCTTAGTGCTGCTGAGGAGGCAGGAGAGGCTCCCGCCACCACCGCTGTGCTGGCAGCCATCAGCCTGGCTTGTGGCTGAGCAGAGCTTCCCCTGTGGGAGCGCACTGACCACCAGGGGGCAGCTCCTGCATTGACCGTCTGCACCCTGGTGGTCAGTGTGTGTCATAGTGACCAGTCATTCCCAGTCGTTCTGCTGTTAGGGTCAGTTTGCATATTACCCTTCTATTATATAGGATAGAGGCCTGGTGCATGGGTGGGGGCCGGCTGGTTTTCCCTGAAGGGTGTCCCAGATCAGGGTGGGGATCCCGCTGGGGTGCCTGACCAGCCTGGGTGAGGGGCTGATGGCTGTTTGCAGGCTGGTCACACCCCCTTCAGGGTGGGGGTCCCCACTGGGATGCCTGGCCAGCCTGAGTGAGGGGCTGATGGCTGTTTGCAGCTGGTCACACCCCCTTCAGGGTGGGGGTCCCCACTGGGGTGCCTGGCCAGTCTGAGTGAGGGGCTGAGGGCCGTTTTCAGGCTGGCCAAGCCCCCTGGCGACGGAAGCTCCCAGCCTCTCCTTTTTTCCTTTTTTCTTTTTTATTCTGGGGTTTATTTACCTTCTATAATTGAAACTTTGTAGCCTTGAGAGGAGCTCAGAGCCTGCCAGGGCGGGCGGGAGGGAAGCCTCCTGCTCGCTCCATCTCCATGGCCAGGGCCGGCTGAAAGCAGGTATCTGGGGTTTATTTACCTTCTATAATTGAAACTTTGTTGCTTTAAGTGGAGCTCAGAGCCTCCTCGGCAGGCAGGAAGCTTGGCTTCCTCCATCATTGGGGCAGCCAAGCCTCCTGCTTGCTCCAGCTCCGTGGCTGCCGGCCGCCATCTTGGTTGGGCAAATTTGGATATAGTCACCCTGATTGGCTGGTGGGCGTGGCTTAAGGCGTAGAGAAGGTACGGTCAAATTGCATGTTTGTCTTTTATTAGTGTAGATAGTGTAATGTAGTTGGTATAAACATTTGATCTCAATAGGTGCTGATCCCAGGGGTGTTACTAGAACTTGCTTTGTTGAAAAAAACACACAGAATTCTTTTGCTAGTTTCGTTTTTAAGTTCATATCCTTCAATGGAGCATATGATATGCAGGGTAACTTAATTTTGATTTAAATTCTGTGTAAATTGGTGACTCAAATCTATTTTTTTAATTTAGTTACACTGCTTTTTTTTCTTTCTGGAAGTAACAGACTAACTTGATTAACTTCTAGAGATTCATGAAGAGGCTACATATTTTAGAAACTTAAGATATGGGCACTGGCTACATCTCAGGAAAAGCATTACCAAGGCAGTTTGAAGGATCATCCATTCTCCTTCCTTCCTTCTTACCTTCCTTCCTTTCTCCCTCCCTCCTTACCTCTCTTCCTTCATCCATCCATCCGTCATCGGCCTATTTCTTGTCGTATATGTGCTAATATATCCATACTAGGAGCACAGCGTGTGATTTGAAATCGCGTGGCGCCGCCCACCCTCAAGTCACCAGTCCGCCCCTGCCTCACTCTCCAGCCCTTGAAGCAGCCACAGCTGCTGCTGATCAGGCCCTCCCCCAGTGCAGGTGCGTGGAGGACTATGCCGCCCCGCCCCCGACGCTCCTTGCACAATCTCCTCCTGTTTGGTCGACTTGTTATTGTGTCCCGGTTAATTAGCATATTTCTCTATTTTATATATAGAGATATGTATATGTGTATGTGTGTGTATATATGTGTGTGGGTATGTGTAGATATATGTGTGTGTGTGTGTATACACACACACACACACACATATACTGAGTGGCCAGATTATTATGACCACCTGATGTTTGTAGGCAAATTAGCTATAATTTCGCACTGAAGTTGCTAGAGGTCCAGACCATTATAAATAGGGAAGCATGTTGTTTATCATGACAGTAGAATTGTTTTCCCCCTGAAGATATGGGTAAAACAACACGATTTAACAGCCTTTAAATGTGGGATATATTTGAATGTGAGTGCCCAGATTATTATGACCACCCCATCAGTACTTCATTGGGCCACCTTTTGCCTTCAATACTGCAGCGATTCTTCTTGGCATTGACTCCATGAGATGTTGAAAGGTGATGCGAGGAATCTGACACCATGCCTGAAGAATAGCACTGTCTAGTTCTGTGAGATGTGATGGTTGTGCAACCAGCTGCCTGATGGCTCTTTTAACTTCGTCCCACAAATGCTCAGTTGGATTGAGATCTGGTGATTGTGGGGGCCACCTAAGCAAGGTAAAGTCTCCCTCATGTTCTTGAAACCACTCCTGCACAATATGAGCACCGTGGCATGGCGCATTGTCTTGTTGGAAGAAGCCTTCTCCATTGGGATACGCCATCAACATGATAGGATGAACTTGATCAGCAGCGATACTTAGGTATGTTGTGCTATTCAGACGTTGTTCCACACAAATTAAAGGGCCCAAATCATGCCAGGAAAACATGCCCCAAACCATAACACTGCCCCCACCAGCTTGAAGGGTTGTACCTCATGCATGTGGGGTGCATGCTTTCATGCTGTTTCCACCAAATTCTCACTCTGCCATCTGCATGATGCAACTGGAAACATGATTCATCGGACCACATGACTTTTCCAATGCTCGACTGTCCAATCCTTGTGTTCCTGTGCGAATTGGAGTCGTTTTATCTTGGTAACTGCAGACAGCAAAGGTGTTCGAACAGGCCTTCGGCTTCCGTATTCCATACGATGTAGTGTATGGCTAATTTGCCTACAAATGTCAGGTGGTCGTCATAATCTGGCCACTACGTTCAAATATGTCCCACGTTCAAAGACTGTTAAATCGCGTTGTTTACCCATATCTTTAGGAAAAAATCACTTCTACTGTCATGGTAAAAAACCTGCTTCCCTATTTATAATGGTCTGGCCCTCTAGCAACTTCAGTGCGAAATTATAGCTAATTTGCCTACAAACATCAGGTGGTCATAATAATCTGGCTACTCAGTGTGAGTATATATATGTAATAATCTGCCTTTTCCTGATTTATTTTTCAATGTTTATGGAAATTGAACATGACCTAAAATAACTGTTCTAGAATCCAAGATAATCATGACTTTCTGGTTTCAGTATTCTCCACTAAATAGTTTTGTTTCTTAGGTACCTGAATTTCTGAACAAAATGTTCGATGGGTTTTGTTCATCTCAAGCCAAGCCACAGTAATGAACGACTGGCATGCTCATGACTTATAATTGGGATTCGTATTTACTTTTGTGAAACTATCTCCATCTACCTGGCTTGGGATGAGAGTTGGGGGTGGGAAAGAGAATCAGAAATACAGAGGAAGAATGTTTAGTTTAGCAGGTATGTGGGTAGGGAAGGCCATGAGAGTCATCTCTAGTATAGCAACATTGGTGAACATGTATCAGATATAGTTGGCTAAATTTGACCAGTAAAAACTTGCACTTTTTCCCAAAGGGCATTGGAACAGAACTTTAGAAAATAACAAATATGTTCATCATTTACAATGTGCTAGATGCTCTTTTTTAGTGCTTTACACATATTTACTTGTTTCACATAACCATATGAGGAAAATACTGTTATTAGCCCCATTTTACAGATTTAAAAAAACTTAGCTCTGAGAAGTTAAGCAGCTTTTCCAGAGTAAAGGTTCAGGATTTTACTGAACATGGAGTATCGGGCTGTAGAGCTTGGATTCCTATTATGCTGAACTGCCTTGATCTCTTTTTACTGAGAACCATTAAAAAAAGATAGGATCTATATCAAAGTTAGCTAACATCATGTCTTCCTCCAGTTTTCATGGCAGGCATAGTTAATTAGATGCCAAGACTGATTACTGTTCTAAATTGTGTACTTTAATACAAGTATGGATTTACCAGGATTTGAATGTGAAATGAAGCATATTTACCATCCCAGGCCTAAGTGTTCTAATGTTAGGTGGAGGTATTGTTATGCTTCATCATAGGTTTATATCAGCCTGTACAAAATGTACTTCGCAGAACATTGGTTTCCTGGGATATTGCTAAGTATTTTGAGGAAAATAGTGTCTCCAGGTCTTATCAATTTGGAAGATAGTGGATTAATAAGTATTAAACAGTTTTCTTTATTATGGACCTTCTTAGAACTTTGATATGCATTGTGGGGAATGCATATCATGGGTTGTTGCATCTCTGGGTTATTGGGGAAAGTGTTGGATTGGAGTCATTGTTCCTTGTAGTTATTTGATGTTTGCTCTTTTTCATAAATATCTTAAGACACTAGAATTCTGTGGAAGGTATTTTGGGAAACTGATGATTCATGATCTGCAAATACTGTTGGTATTTGCTCTTTCTGAGTCCTTTTCAGTAATATACTGACCAATTTACTTTTGTCCATTTATATTTTTCCACTTTGGTTTTTTTAAATCCTCACCCAAGAATATTTTTTCCATTGATTTTTAGAGAGAGTGAAAGAGAGAGGGAGAGACAGAGAGAAACACTGATGTGAAAGAGACACATCGATTGGTTACCTCCTGCATGCACCCACCTAGGGCTGGGAGCCTGCAACCGAGGTATGTACCCTTGACCGGAATTGAGCCCGGGACCCTTCATTCTGCAGGCTGATGCTCTATCCATTGAGCCAAACCAGCTAGGGCTATTTTTCCACTTTTATACTCTTTTTTTTTTTTTTTACTTTATAAAAAAACTATGTCCTTTATATATTTGATTGCACAAGAGTCAAATAGAAATGTGTAGTAGAAGTTAAAACATCTACCTTGTACTTAATTCTGTAAGTCAATTTATTTTATTTTTTTTCTTCTTTTATTGTCTAAAGTTTTACATATATCTCCTTTTTCCCCAATTAACACCCCCCTCCCCCCAGCCATTCCCACCCTGGGCAAGCCCCCAGTGTCTGTGTCCATTGGTTACTGTAAGTTAATTTTACATACTAGTGTTCAGTTTGTGCTACTCTGTTCTCTATCTTCTTCTTTAGAGCTATACTATACCTTTTGTGATTTCATTGTTGAGGGGCACTTTCTGTTTGTATACTTCTTTGTAAGCACAGTATAAATTCCTAGTTAATTCAAATTGTACTTATTGATTGAGTTAGAGAGAGGACTATCATATGACTTTTACACTTTTATTTATTTCTCTTGCTCATCTTAACCTACTGAATAATCTTATTTTTTCACCTTTGAGGTCTGATTTTTCTGAATTTCTGGGTCCATTGATCATGTTGGCCATGTTGGCAGGAAAGATTTTGAATTATGGAATTTAATTAAAATGGATTATACTTAAGGAAGATTTTAAGAATCTTTAGGAGATGAAATGGAAAACTAATCTTTAATTCTTATCCTTTTTGTTAGACATCAGAGATGTATTCTTCAGGCCCGTTGCTGCAACTTTTAATTCATTCTCAGTCTTTTTTGGATATGCAATTTAAAAATTTTCTCCCTGAAATAATTCTCGGATTATTCTAACTTTCATAAGGATCTCTCTGGATTTCCTGTTTTGTTTCCAACTGTCCTATTCTGCTCTCTTTGTATTTACCACCTTTATAGTTTTTGCTTATTTATATGTGATTTCTGTTTCTCATGATTTCATTTTGTCCACATTGCTTAAGTTTTAGCTTCTTTGTGCCATATTCATGTACTCTTTAATCTTTAAGCCTTTGTGCCTGGTTGATAACTACCTTGTTTTCTTATTATTCATTTTTAAAATACAGAGGGAAGGCATTTGACTGATCCTGTTTTTTTTTAAATGTATGAGAATGTCATAGATCATTGACATAACTATGGTTATCTGACTTTTCCTTAGTTGCTCATTTCTATGTCAGTTGAGTTATAACTGGTGAGTAAAGGGCACCAAATTCAGCAGGTTTTGTAGTATATTAGAAAACATAGTTGATATATCTAGCATTTAAATCATGCTAATTCTGTACCTTAGTTTACACAATTGGGATATTTGCTTTAGACACTGTTGTGCATCTTGCTTATTATTTTTAAATTAAAAAATTTTTTCTTTAATGATTTTGAAGTTATTAATACATTCTTATTGAAACAATTAAAATAATGCAGAACAAAGATGTACAGGGGTGGGCAAAAGTAGGTTTATAGTTGTGAGCATGTGAAACACAGAGGTTAATGAAGCTGTTGTAATAATCATAACCTGCATGTTTTTTTCATACAAACAACTGTAAACCTACTTTTGCCCGCCAACTTGTATAAAAACATATCTCCTACTTGTTTTCTGATGATATTAACATTAATAACCTAATGTGTATCCTTGCACATCTTACTACTTATAACACAGAGGCTTAGTTTACTTTTACTGGTTAAATCACTACATATAGTACTTTGCCATGTTTTTCTTTTCACTCAGGTGTTTATCACGAAATATTTTTACAAGTCTGTAGATATCTATTCATGTTTGTGTTTCCCCAACTTCTTTGTATGTGCATACATATACACATTTATATAAAACCATATGTTAGGTTTCTTGAGGAGAGGGTCCATTTTATTTATTTATTTTTAGAAATTCTTTTTATCTTGTCTATCATTTTCTCTCTTTATTAACCCCCTCCTCCCAATTAACATGGTAAGCCATGTTAACCTGCTGGATATTATTGTATACTTTTTTCCATGCTTACTATTATATACAAATTATATACAAATATGTGTGTATGTGTCTAAATACACACTCATATATGTAATTTTTAAAAATTGGGATCATAATATATAGTTCTGCATTTTCATTTAGCAGTACAATGTGGACATTCCACATTGGGATAGCTTAAATTTATTCCTTTAAAATTATTTTTACATTCCTGAAAACTTTCAAATATATGTGAGAGATTATCACAAAGAACATTGAAGTACTCTCCATCTAGGTTTGGTAATTGTTAATATTTTATCATATTTACATTACCTTTTTATCTTAGCGGGTTATATGTATTACTGTTGCTGTACCATTTAAAAATTAGATGTGGACATAATGACATTTTACCACAACTACTTCAGCATGCATTTCTAAGTCATTTTCCTTCATACCATGATATCGTTATCACACCTAAGAAAATTAATAATATTATTGAATATCTGATATCTAATTCAGATTTTATTTTTTTCAGTTTAAAAAATGTCTTTTATTGCCGAAACTGGTTTGGCTCAGTGGATAGAGCGTCGGCCTGCGGACTGAAGAGTCCCAGGTTCGATTCCGGTCAGGGGCATGTACCTGGGTTGCGGGCATATCCCCAGTGGGAGATGTGCAGGAGGCAGCTGATAGATGTTTCTCTCTCATCAATGTTTCTAACTCTCTATCTCTCTCCCTTTCTCTCTGTAAAAAAATCAATAAAATATATATTTTTTAAAAAATGTCTTTTATAGATGGTGTATATCAAACCAAGACACGTTCAAGGTTTACTCATTGCATTTGGTTGATATGTCTCTTTATCTTAATCTAGAAAAATTTGCCCAGCTTTTTCTTCCTCCTGTGTACCTGTTAGAAGTCTTGCCCAGCTAATTTGTAGAATGTCCCCCCCATCTTGGATTTACCTATTTTCTCGTGATATTATTTAACTTTTTCTTTGTTTTCAGTCTCTCCTGTAAATTGAAAATGAACTGTAGAGGCTTAATTAGATTCAGGTTAAACATTTCTGGAAAGCATGCTGCATAGGTGATGTTATGAACTTTTTTTTTTTTTTTTGCTTTTGGGTCAGGAGAGGAGCCTGGGAAGTGGAGAGGGTTTGGAGAGATGAGGGGAGGGAGTCAGGAGAAGGGGCACTGGGGCTCTGGGAAGGGGCCCACGGAGCTCTATGAACTTTATTATATTGCATTACTTTAGGATACACATAATGTCTAGTATCTCACTATTAATGCCACTAAGTCTGTTTACTTGTTTAAGAGATGAAATAATGAGCTTCTCATTTGATATTACAATCAAATCTTTTTTGTTTGATGTAAATTACTCTTGAGGTTCTTGGGTTATCTTTTAGAGTAGAAAACATTTTCAAAATACTCTTGAGAACAATTACTAAGAGACATAATTCTTCCATTGCAGAGATCCAATTTATTTTTAGAACTGATACTTCATGAATCTGAGGATCTGAAATAACCTGGTTAAGATACATAGAAATTATTATTATTATTATTTTAAAAGTATTTTTATTGATTTCAAAGAGGAAATGAGAGGGAGAGAGAGATAGAAACATCAGTGATGAGAAAATCATTGAATGGCTGCCACCTACGCTCTCCCCACTGGGAATCGAACCCACAATCTGGCCATGTGCCCTGACCAGAAATGGAGCTGCAACCTCCTGGTTCGCAGGTAGATGCTCAACCACTGCGGCACACTGACTGGGTGATCCATAGGAATTAAATGTTTAATTCTCCATAGTGCAGTATTTTATGGATTTGTTTTCTATTAATTTGGTTTCTTGAATTTTTACATGATTTTTATATTGAGCTTCTAAAAATTACATGATGTTTGATACTATTACCTCTTTATGTTTCAGAATGTGCCCATTTACTTTTGGCTCACAATGCTCCAGTAAAAGTGAAAAATGCTCAGGGATGGAGCCCGCTGGCGGAAGCCATCAGCTATGGAGATAGACAGATGAGTAAGCAATATAAATTACAGTTGTTATATAGTCTAAAAATATGAAGTGATGCATTTGAAATATTTTTCATTTAGCATAACTTTCCATGCTCTGAAAAGTGTGCAGTTATTTATAAGCTTATATATGGATTATTAGGAACTTGAACATTGCATGATACATAAAAATAACAGGAATTATGTTTAAAAGTATGTTTTTTTTCTCTTTTAATAGCATCCTGCCCTATTGTTGTTTTTTATCATTTACTTTTTTATTTTTTAATCCTCACCTGAGGATATTTTTTCCATTGATTTTCAGAGAGAGTAGAAGGGAAAGGGGGAGAGAGAGAGAAATAGAGGAGAGAGATGAACATCGATGTGAGAGAGACACATCAATTGGTTGCCTCCTGCACACATCCCAACCAAGGCAGGGATCGAACCTGCAAGTGAGGTATGTGCCCTTGACCGGGAATTGAACCCAAGACCCTTCAATGCATGGGCTGATGTTCTAACCATTGGGAAACTCCGGTCAGGGCTTTATATAATTTAGATTGAATGACTTTTTAAAAATATTGAGAAAAAAATAAAAATAAAAACATTGAGACTTGACTGTCCTTTCTGAGAACTGCTTAATTTTTTGAAGATTAATTGGAACTGAGAATAATCGGTGTATCAATATCAGTTATGTATCTGTCTTAATTACTAAAAGCAAGGAACAAGTGTGTCTGTTTTAGTCTTCAGAGAATTTCCAAAAGATGTCAGATATATTTTTCACAATTTATAGACTGTTCAGTTATACCACTCTCCCTCCTCCTACACCTTTCCCCCCGCCGCCCCCCCCCCCCCAGTTTCATATACAGGTCTTATTTTTGTCAAATATATCTCTCAATAGTTGAATATTTTATAAAATATTGAATGGTAATATTATCTTTCTTTTAGACTTTGAGGCTGAAAATAATCACTTCAGTCTAGCTTTGTAGAAGGAACTATAAAAAAATTTGGCAGTTTTATTTTTAAAAAAGCATAATGTTGGACACTACTGAGTTGTTATTTGGTTTTAATTTTATTTTTGATGCTAAGTTTTGGGCTCTTATGGGTTTTTTCTTATGTTTTAGCTTTACAAGTAATCCACATATTATATCTGTGGAGTTTCTGAACACCTTGGACAACTTTTAATAGTGAAGTTAGATTTGGGCTTAAGATTTAATGTGAGATAAAATTATGATATTGTAACAACTGTACTACTGTGTACATGTATATGTATATGTAAGTTATTCATTGAGAGTTGTCCTTTCTGGACAAACATCAAGGGACCCTTATGAGAGCAAGAAATTGTACTAACCCTAGAATTATTTTAGGAAAAGGATAAAAATATACAGCTCTAAGAAAGTGAGAATTAATTAAAAGTTATAGCAGTTGGTCTGAATAAACTTTGGTCTGATATATTTTTTTTAAAATTTTTGTTGATTTTTTTGGGGGGAGAAAGAGAGAAAGAAATATTGATTTGTTTTTCTACTTATTTATGCATTAATTGATTGATTCTTGTATGTGCCTTGACCAGGGATCAAACCCACACCTTGGTATATCAGTGACACTCTAACCAGCTGAGTTACCCAGAAAGGGTTCTGATATTTCTATACGATTAGCAGAGTAGAGAGGAAACAAGGTGGGCTCCTGGATTTCTGACCCACTTTGAGACTTTTAAGTGACTTTCAAGGATTCTCTTAATCAGCATTAGTGAATATTTATTGAGTCCTTACTATAAAGCATGTGTATATAGTAAGATGTAGAGAATAAAGACATGGTTTCTACTCTTTAGTAATTCATAATCTATGGGAAGACCAGTAAACAGAGTTTTCTAAGAAAATAAATTATTGGACATATAGTAATAAATTTTAATGTAAAAATTGAGGCACATATTAGTTAAGAATGTTATAAAAGTGATTTCTGTACAGTGATATTTAAAAAAAAATTTTTTTTAAAAATATATATTTTATTGATTTTTTTACAGAGAGGAAGGGAGAGGGATAGAGAGTTAGAAACATCGATGAGAGAGAAGCATCAACCAGCTGCCTCCCGCACACCCCCTACTGGGGATGTGCCCGCAACCAAGGTACATGCCCTTGACCAGAATCGAACCTGGGACCCCTCAATCCCCAGGCCGACACTCTATCCAGTGAGCCAAACTGGCTAGGGCTTAAAAAAAAATTTTATTGATTTCAGAGAGGAAGGCAGAGGGAGAGAGAAATAGAAACATCAATGATGAGAGAGAATTATTTATTGGCTGCCTCCTGCATGCCCCGCACTGGGGAAGTCTTCTGGAGCCAGCAATCAGGGCTGGAGCTCCAGAAGACTTCAAAGCAGGGTTTGAGATTATTAGATAAAACCTAAGACTTTTTGATTGGGTGGGAGACAGTAGGTTTTTAGAGAAAAAAATCTTTAGATCAAATGTGGTAATCTTGTCTTAAAGAAGAGATACTGTGTTTAGAGAAGTAAGGGATAGATTAGAAAGATAATTAAATGAAAGAATTGACAATGGTTGATTATCTCCTGGATAGTGATAGAAGTATTATGAGTAACTCCAAGATCTCTATCATGTATTAATGGTGATCTCATTGATTAATTGATGTATAGAATATAGAAGGAAGAGCAATATGGGATTTAAATAATTAGGTGTTAAGCTTGGTCAGTTTGAGTTATGTGTGGCACATCCAGGAAGAACTCTCCAAGTAAGAAGTGGGAAATAATTAGACTGGAGTGTAGAAGGAAGTGGAGGGCAGAAGGTATAGATTTAAGTAATACTTGGAGCAATAGAGCATAGTTCTATATATATTTAAAAAAAATATATTTAAAAAAAAAAGTATTTGAGCTTATAGTGAGGAAGAAAAGCTACTACATTTGGGTAATGTATCTCTGATATTAGAGTTAAATTGTAACAAACATGAAGGTTAACCAGATTCATATAAATTTGAATCTGTAAAGAATCTTTTTTTTTTATTATTAAAATATATATTTTATTGATTTTTTTACAGAGAGGAAGGGAGAGGGATAGAGAGCCAGAAACATCAATGAGAGAGAAACATCGATCAGCTGCCTCCTGCACACCCCCTACTGGGTATGTGCCCGCAGCCAAGGTACATGCCCTTGACCGGAATCAAACCCGGGACCCTTCAGTCCGAAGGCCGACGCTCCATCCACTGAGCCAAACCGGTCAGGGCTGTAAAGAATCTTAATGATTAACTAGGTCATTGGTTCCAGACTATTTGGATTTCACAGGCCAGAAAAATATTTATTTGAGGATTGATGCAGAATAGCTAACATTTTTATTTTAGTGTATAAGAACTTTAAAAAAAAAAAATAACAACTTCACCGAGCCTGCATGGCTCAGTGGTTGAGTGACCTATGAACCAGGAGATCAAAGTTCAATTCCTGGTCTAGGGCACATGCCTGGGTTGAGGGCTCGATCTCCATTAGGGGGCGTGCAGGAGGCAGCCGATCAATGATTCTCTCTCATCAGTCTCTCTCTCTCTCTCTCTCCTCCCCCTCCCCCTCTTTCTTCTTCTCTGAAATCAATAAAAATATATTTTTAAAAAAGATAACTGCTTTCTTCTGTGATCATTTTAAGAAAAAGACATTTTTAAAGCCAAAAATAATAGCAAGAATAGTTCTTGAATTAAAATAATATGTAATCTATAAATTAAAACCATCCTAGTTTCCAATTTTTTTTTTTTTTTTTTGCTGCATATCACTGGAAACTTGAACAATTGGTCACTGAAATGTAGACTTGTATTTGGGAATTATTGACCTAGGTCACGGAGCTAATTTGTTTATTTTTGCTTTTGAGTTTTTTTTAGTGTGTTAAAAATATATGTAACACAGCCAGTTTATAAATGAGATCAGGTCTTATGTTCTTTGGCTTCTAGTCTCAGCCTTTTTTACTGTTCTGAAAGATCTTTAGTAATTTAAACATTGTTCTTTGCTTTTTGGCTTTTTAAAATATATTGGAATTAAAAATATATATATATATATTGGAATTACTGTTAGACCTATGGTTAAAAGTAAGAATAAACTTTACTGTTCTTCAGAATTGTTCTTGGCCTTTTCCTAATTTGGCCTATGTGGACAAAACAAATCTGGTTCAATCTTTTACTGCCATTCTTTCTGTTTCTTAGGTTTTTTTAGATTTTTAAATCCTGACCCGAGGATATTTTTCCATTGTTTTTTTAGAGAGAGTGGAAGGGAGGGAGAGAGAAACATCAATGTTAGAGAGACACATTGATTGACTCCCACAGGCTCCTGACCAGGGTTGGGAAATGAGCCTGCAACCGGGGCACATGCCCTTGACCAGAACCAAACCCAGGACCTTTTAGTCTGTGGGCCAATGCTCTACCTACTGGGCCAAACCAGCTAGGGCGGGGAGTGGGGGGGCAAACTTTTTGACTCGAGGGCCACAATGGGTTCTTCAACTGGACCGGAGGGCCGGAACAAAGGCATGGATGGAGTGTTTGTGTGAACTAATATAAATTCAAAGTAAACATCATTACATAAAAGGGTATGGTCTTTTTTTTCAATAGTTTTATTCATTTCAAACAGGCTGGATTCTCTTTTTTAACCTTCTGTTTTTGTCTGTATTCCACATAGGCTTGAACTAGTTTATAAGACTGCATATTGTAAAATAGAAAAAATAGTATTTTTACATATATATCTATATACGTATATGAAAAAATGTCAGGACCAGGAGGAGAAATCACGTATTGATGTATATATTTTTTAATCTCAATGCACACTTTTCCATCTTCTTATTTTGCTAGACTTAATTCATTCAAGTCTAGTGTTTTCCCTTATTTCAGTAAATGTTAGCGATTAACTGATTTTTGCTAGTCAGTTTTAGGCCATCATTCTAATAAATAAAAATCATATTTACTTAATTGTAGACACAGTGAGTAAGCAATTTATATTGAGGCTTAACAGTAACTATACAGTAGATTTTACTTTATTCTTATTTGACAAATGAAAAAAAAGAAACTTAAGTTTGGGAAAATTTTCTAACTTGTCCAGGTTTATACATAGCTAGTAAGTAGTAAAGCCGGGGTTTGTACTTTAATGCAGTGTTTACATTTGAATCTCTTAACTATTGAGAAAATACTAAGGAGGTCTTCAGGTTTTATTAGATTCAGAAGTTATTGTTAAAGATAGAATAGGATTCATTTCTGTATTTTTTTCTGTATTAGTATTATGTGAAAATACAACCTCTAGTGAAAATTTGAAGATATACAGTACCTGGTAACAATTGTAGATACTTACGTTTTTAGAAAAGTGGTATCCAATGGGATTTTTAAGATCTGCTAACTTTGAGATCTTTTAGATCAGTGTTACAACAGGACATTGCATCGTCTGATTGAGATTGGTAAATCTTGGCTCAGTCAGGTAAATTCATATGGATAATTTAAAACTAGGGAAACTAGTGTGAATAATAACAGCCTTACAAACTTATTTACTAACTACACCTCTCAATATATCTGTATAAAAATCAGTGAAATAAAATTTTATTTGTGAAATAAAATTTTTTAGTATGGTGAAATCTATTTTAAATTAAAAAATTTTTTAATTTAAATTTTAGTTACTGCTCTTTTAAGGAAGCTTAAACAGCAATCCAGGGAAAGTGTTGAAGAAAAACGACCTCGATTATTAAAAGCCCTGAAAGAGGTAGGCTGTATTTCTTTGCTGATTTTGCATTCAAAGAATATTTGTAAGTATGATTTTAAGCATTTTTTAAAATATAGTCTAATTTCTCACTAATTATTAAGGGTCAAGAAATGGTAAAAATCCTGCTTAAGTTAAGCAATAATAGCATAACAAAATACTCTGATTATGATGTATAAATGTACTCTTAATGGGAACCACCATTTACTTTGAACTAGGAAAGTAAATAAAGAATTATTGCTTTCTTAGATGAGAGCTCTAAGAAAAAAGGAGGTAGGTCATAGTTAATGGCAATAATTTTTCTTTGTCCTTTGGATTAAAAGATTTCTAAGAGCTGCAGCCCTTGCTTCTAGCAAGAGCAGTTTTCATGTTCCTTATATAATTCTTTTTGTGCCCTACCTCTTGATGGTAAGATCTGGGAGTGCTGGCATAGAAAGAGAGGTTTATTTTCTGATGTTTTCTTTTGTATTTTTGATGGCTAAAAGAACTGTGGAAGAAAGATAGGCCTGTGATGATGATTATGTCTTTTCTTAGGTATGCCTTTTTTTTTTTTTGAGCTCTGAAGATATATAAATATATATATATATATTTTAGAATATTTGATTATAATAGTTTCTTTAACAGTTATAGTCTTTGGGTGTTTAGTTTTTAATTTGTGAAATAAAATTTTACTCTGTAGTTCTCATATGGTGACACATTATTTCAGATTAAATAAACCTTTGTGTTATTACTTTGCAGAGATAAAAGTTTCTATTTTAATGGGTCATTTTTTTAGACCATTATGAGGTTATATAAATAATCATTTTGGAAATCATTTTTTATAACACTTCTAAAGTTATTAACTATTTTTACAATAATACTTATTGTTATTTTAGTTATGCTGAGAAAAGGAATATTTACTTATGCAAATTTAAATGTCTATCAGTTTCAGATATTTTCCTATGTAATTAAAATGTTATAAAATCTATAGTGGTGCATATTTTCCTTTGTAGATAAATGTGTGCTATTGTAATGTTTTATTTTAAATAATGGACATTATTTTCTTTTTCGCTAATCTAAACATTGAAATTTTCTATTTTTGTCTATAGATCTTAAATGATAACAGATTTTTAAAAAGCAAAATGTTAAGTAGATATAAGAACTATTAACTAAGGTGCATTCAGTAATTATTCATATTTCATTTTCTAGCTAGGTGACTTTTATCTAGAACTTCACTGGGATTTTCAAAGCTGGGGTAAGAGTGTGCTATGTTTTACTATAACATATGTACACACGCAGAATTGCAAATGTAAAAAATAACTATTGTATATACTTGTTAACATAACAAATTTGATACTTGCCCCAGGAAAATTAATATTTTCCATTATGTTGAATGTAATAAACTGAAGTGGTTGTTTGTAAAGCATTGAAGTGGTATTTCATTATCTCAACCTAATTAGTAACTTTTATAATTTTTATTTTAAGATTAAAAATGTCTTACATTTTTAAACAATGAAATGCAGGTTTAAATATTATAGTACTTTAAGGAATGTTCAGAGGAAGAGAGAACAATTATGAGATTATTAGATTACTGAATTAAAGGAAGTTTGATATAGTACTTGGATCCCTGAATGTGCAGAATTTGGTTAACATTTGATTTTGGATATTTTATCAGCTTTCAATCACTTTGGCCACTTTCCCTCTATACTTTATAGCTACTGTCTTTTTTTTCATTTTAAATATATTTTTATTGACTTCAGAGAGAAAGGGAGAGGAAGAAAGACTGAAACATCAGTGATGAGAGAGAATCATTGATTGACTGCTCTTGCACGCCCCCTACTGGGGATCAAGCCCGCAATCTGGCTTGTGCCCTTGACTAGAATCGGGACACTTCAGTCTGCAGGCCGATGCTCTGTCCACTGAACCAGACCGGCAGGGTTATAGCCACTTCCTTAACATACTGTTTGGTTGCACACTGTTTCTATTATTTATGAAAGACCTTAATTCCAAGATATTTTTCAGTCATTTATTTTACCTTAGTAAGTTTCTCTTTTCCCCATTGTTTAAATAGGGAACTTGATCCTAGTGACCTTAACTAACTAAACTGCCAAAACAACTAAATTTTGTTTAAAAGTTTTAAACACATGTAATGTATATATATATGAGCTTACATTTTTTTAAAGCATCTGAATTAATTTTATTATATAAAGATATTTGAATGCTCTATGATACTTACCCCAAAAATAATTGTAAAAATAAATCATAAAGTAATTATAAAAGTAAGATATTGACAAATATGGAAATCACTGTTAACGTTTCATACTAATGTTTCGAAATCTTTTTTTAATGTTTACAAATGTGTGAGTGTGGGTGCACAAATATATGCTTAGCATTCTTTTTATAAAAATATATTTTTATTGATTTCCGAGAGAAAGGGAGAGGAAGAGAGAGATAGAAATATCAATAAGAAAGAATTATTGATCGGTGGCCTCCTACACATCCCCCACTGGATATAGAGCCCACAACCTGGGCATGTACTGTGACCCGAATGGAACCGTGACCTCCTGGTTCATAGGTCAACGTGCAACCACTGACCCACACCAGCTGGGCCTGAGCATTCTTTTTTTAATGGAATTATACTATTATATGATTATACAATTTGTCATTCTTATTTAATATATCACAGGCATCCTACCATATTCATGAGGAAGTAATTCATTTATTTTAACAGCTGCATAATACTTTACAGCATGGATGATTAAGGTTTTCCTAATGTTTTTCATCTCTAAATGTAAAGTTTTAATTCCTAAATAAAATTAGTTATTTCCAAAATTGTTACAATTCTACCTGATCAGGCTAGTTTTGCTTCATCAAAATCACACATGATTTTGTTATTCTGATAGGCCTACCTTGCCTTTTTGCTTTATATATAATCCAGAAGCCCTGGTATAATAGACCACTGAGAAGAAAAGAGGTTTGTAGTGGCTTTGAATAATAAAAGAGCTCCAAGTCAAATTGGTCTAAAGTCAAAATACATTTTTTCACTCTGTTTTTTTAACTTTTATTGAGACCCTATCTTCCTTGGTGATCTTAAAATAAGGGTGTCCCTTGAGTATAATGGTTCTTTAACTGATTCTCTTAGTAATATTAGTGGTTTAAATTCTAAAATACTCCATTTATCTTGCTGAGCATTTTTGAAAGTGACAGTTCAGTTATATAAAGAAATAGAAATGGATGTAATCACTCCTGAAAGTGTACATACATCTATAGTTACAAACACATTATAAATGTTGCATAATCAAATTCATGATGCAACCCCTGAGGTACTTGTTGAAAGTATTGGGGTTTTTTGAGAACTTGACTTTGACACAAAAAAGTCAGCACATCTATTTGTTGCTGATAAAGGATTTTTCTGATATCGTGTCAAACCTATCTCCTGATGGTTAGATAGCATATGTAATTCTAAAAACTAAAACTCATTGACTAGATTTAGCTTAGACACTTTGGATTTAAAAACACTGGATAATTTTTATTATTAGATTCGATTATCAAACTTTATTCTAGAGTTCAGGCATGTTTCTTCTCCTTGTCAAAACCCCTAAAAAAAGGGGGAGGGCAATCCAGAATTTAGGGGGAATCTAAGAAATACTGAGATCCCAGGATTAAGTTTAATTTAAAGGAAGTGGAGCATACAAACTCTACTCTTTCCTGTGCTGTCAGATTCAGTGTTTGGCTGAAAATAGCCTCAGACTTGGTTAAAGTGGGGATAATTGCCCCATCTTTTGCAAATTTTTGTTTTGTTGTAAATGAAATGTAATCATGTTTTTGAAGGAAGCCCTATATATTGTAAAATGTCAAATAATTTACAGTATCATAATCACTACTTCAAAATTAGGATTATGCATATAACATGTTTCAACAGAAAAACTGATAATTTAAAAAGTTTCTTTATCTCATTATCTACAGAATATTCATTCTACCCTATATATTTGGGGTTGTTATTTGCATATTATGAATGGAAAACATTAGGCTCAGAGATGCTAATTAAAATCAGGAAGTAAGTGATAGCAAAACCAAAACTTAAATTTAGAGACTCTTCATTTTTCAGTTCAGTAAATTATGCTACCTTTGGAATGGCATGTTAGACTCTCATATTATATTGAGTTAACTTAAAATATAGAGAGTTTAATTGTTCAGTTTACACGGAAAAGGAAAAAGTCATCACAGAATTGGGAAAATATAAATTGCTCTATTTTTAGAATTCATTTCATAGCAGTATTCTTTTTTGTTGATACTATTCCCTCTTTTGTTTTGTAGCTTTTTTGCCACTTTCCCAAATCCCCAAGCTTCTTTTTTGCATATCCTGATTTTTTATTTTATATAAACATATTTAACATCTTTAAATGCTCTTCAGAAACATTTTCAATTACTACAAGTATATTCCATCATTCTTGTTTTATATTTAAGTGATTTTCTTATTTTCTGCGTTAGATTTTTTTCTTCAGATTTATTTATGAAATAATTTTTGAAATTGTGCTTATGAAAAACTACTTCTAAGCATTTTATTTTCTCTTTGCATTCATTTCTTCCTCCTTTTCTGATTTTTCTAAATTTTGTTTTTATAGGTTTCCATATAATTTCAAAAAAATCTAGTAGATTAGGTTAAATTAATTTCGAATGCTATCTTCTGATCATTTTTTTCATGCTACATCAAATACTTGAGGAAGGAAAACTGGATTTCAATTAATGAGCATGAAAGAAGAGCTTTGACCATTGACATCAATTTACACTACTATTGCTTTTCTCAACTTCTATTGTTTCGTATAAGGGATTTTTTTTTTTTTATCAGAAAATGATTTCTTATATACTTTGATTAGGGTAACTGTTAGTTGGTATTCCATTCTCTTTGGGCAGTAAACTTTTCTTATTTTTGTATAGTAAAATGTCTAGAAAACAGTCTTCATTCCTGGAAATCATTTTAGATTCAATAACCTCTCACGATTTTAAAAAGAAATTGATATGTTAAATGTACTTTTAGTGTTTAGAAAATATTGATACTTCTGAAAAAGCTAACTAAAAAACTAGTCTTTAATTTTCTCTGAAATTTTTGTTTCTTTCTAACCCAGGTTGATTTAGCACCCATTTTAAACACTGAATTTAAAAAAATATACCTCTAGCCCACTGGTGTGTCTCAGTGGTTGAGTGTTGACCCAGGAACCAAAAGGTCAGGGTTCAATTCCCATTCAGGGCACATGTCTGGGTTGTGGGCTCAATCCCCAGTAGGGGGTGTGCAGGAGGCAGCCAATCAATGATGTTTCTCATCTATGTTTCTAGCTCTCTATCCCTCTCCCTTCCTCTGTCTCAAATTATATATATACTAGGGGCCCAGTGCACGAAATTCGTGCACTGGGTGTGTGTGTGGGGGGGAGTGTCCCTCAGCCCAGCCTCCCCCCTCTCACATACTGGGAGCCCTCAGGCGTTGACCCCCATCACCCTCCAATCACAGGATCGGCCCCTTGCCCAGGCCTGACGCCTCTGGCCTAGGCGTCCAGCCCGGGCAGCGGGGACCCGCAGCTGCAGCGGCCCCGCAATCGTGGGCTTCGCTTTAGGCCCAGGCAAGGGGCCCCTAGCTCTTGGGACTGCCAGCTTCGACCGTGCCCAGCTCCCATCACTGGCTCCACCCCTACTTCCTGCTGTCACTGGCCAGGGCGGAAAAGGCACCTGATTCTCCAATCATGGCTGGGGGGCAGGGCAAAGGCGGCCCCAGGGCCGCCTTTGCCCTGCCCCCCAGCTCTTAGCTCCCCCCTGGGTTTCCGATCACTGTCAGTGGCAGGGGGCTGCTTCCTGCTTTCCCTTTTGCCTCCCTGCATTGTGCCTACATATGCAAATTAACCGCCATCTTGTTGGCAGTTAACTGCCAATCTTAGTTGGCAGTTAATTTGCATATAGCCCTGATTAGCCAATGAAAAGGGTATCGTCGTACGCCAATTACCATTTTTCTCTTTTATTAGATAGGATATATATATATGTGTGTGTATATATGTATGTGTATATATGTGTGTGTGTGTGTATACACATATATACACACACATACATATACATACATACACACGTATATATACATATATGTGTAAGACATCTGTCTATCTATCTATCTATCTATCTATCTATCTATTTACCTATCTGTATACATGCACACACACTAACATACACATCTGATGTGATCTTACTTTCAGGAATCTTGAACTTCATATTTTTTTCTTTTTTGGTATGTGGTAGTTTATTATAACCCGATACACAGGTTTATTCATCCATACAATAACTCCTATTTCCCCAAAGTATGGCAGATAATAACTAATAAAAGCTATCAAAAGATAGCTGTGATATGAATGTGAGCACCATGGAATATAGACATCTATAAGTAAACAGTAGGATTTTATAGATTTTTGAAACTGAGGTTCAGTGTGCTTAAGTAACCAAGGTCACATATTTGGGATTCAAACTCAAATTCAGTTATTTAGATTTAAAAATGTCTTTTTCTGTTATACACATTACTTTCTACTATCTATTTACTAGAAGCCTGGTGCACAAAAATTCGTGCACTCAGAAGGGGGCGTTCCTCAGCCCGGCCTGTGCCCTCTCACAGTCCAGGAGCCCTCAGGGGATATCCAACTGGCGGGGAGTGGGCCTAAGCTGCAGTCTGGCCTCCCTCTGTGGGAGGCGACCCCGGCAGGCCAATCTGGGGACAGTGAGTGGCTGGCCCTACCCCAAATTGCCTGCCACTGCCGCTGCTGCCCCCCTCCCCATCACCATCCCCTCCCTCTGCCCACTGGCATGTGCCCGCTGATCTGGAGCCACCTGTTCGCTGGCCCTACCCCCCACCCATTGGTCATTCCACTGTTGGGACAATTTGCATATTATGTTTTTATTATATAGGATTTATTTATTTTAAAATATATATTTTTATTGATTTCAGAGAGGAAGGGAAAGGGAGAAAGATAGAAACATCAGTGATGAAAGTGAATCATTGATTGGCTGCCTCCTGCACGCATCCCACTGGGGATCAAGCCTGCAACCCAGGCATGTGCCCTGACAGAGCATCAAACTGTGACCTTCTGGTTTATAGGTCGATGTTCAACCACTGAGCCACACCAGCTGGGCTATTTTCTACTATTTAATCACCTTATATTTAAAGGATCAGATAGGATTCAGGTCCATCCAGTTATCCATTCAGGAGGCTTTAGTTACCAAAGGGGCATAGTTTTCTCATCCTGTCTAATAAAGAGGGGATATGCAAATTAACTGTCACTCCATCACAAAGATGGCACGCAGTCCCTTCAACCCCACCAGAGTCACCCAGTCCTTTCAGGCCCCCTAGGGGATGGGGGGGGCAGGTGTATGGTGTGGCCAGACCCTCCCTCAGCCCCCCAGCTGCTCAGGACCAGCCCGAGGCACAGGCAAGCTTCGGATGTTGGCTGCCCAGTTGCCTAGGGCTGGCCCGAGGTGCAGGCAAGCCTCGGATGTTGGCTGCCCAGCCAACGCCCAAGGCGCAAGCAAGCCTCAGATGGCGGCTGCCCAGCTGCCCAGGGCCGCCTGAGGCTCAGGTAACCAGAGCCGGCCGAGGCTTGCACTGCCGGCAGTGGCAGCAGCAGAGGTGTGATGGGGGCATTGCCTTTTCCTGATTGCCAGGTCGCCTCCCGCCCCTGAGGGGTCCAAGATTGTGAGAGGGGGCAGGCTGGACTGAGGGACACCCCCCTCCAGTGCATGAATTTTCATGCACCGGGCCTCTAGTCTATAATAATACCGTACAATATGTATCCACAAGGAACATTATATCAACTCTGCTACTGGTGGTGTGCAGGGGTGGTGGTGGGGAATGTGTTGAGCTATACAGCAAATACAATTAAATAATAGATACTTATAGTTGCTCAAAATTGCTTTACGTATATTTTAGGTGGGAAAATACTATTTCAAAAGAAATTATTATAATTTTGATGAATTCCTAAAATGTTCATGTTATTCTTCTAATTAATTTTTACCTCTTCTTTTTAAAAAATATAGTGCCTTTACTTTCCCGAATTCTGCCTTCCGATGCATGTAAAATATACAAACAAGGTATCAATATCAGGTAAGGTGATTTGATTTTTTTTCCTGAGTAATAGAAAATTGAGATTTAGAAGAATCTTTCCCCCTACCCCTCTAGTAATAGCTTACATTAGGATGTAGTATAACTTAAACATGCTGTAATAAAGTCACAACATTTTATCTCATTTGAGACATACTATATACAGATAACCAAAGGTATCAACTCTTGACTAAAACAAAGGTATTATTCTTATTCAACTACAGAATATCTAGAAGGCAAACAGTGAAGAACATGATGTAATACTAAGAAGATTTAAGATGGTCATCTCCTTGATCCTGGCTTTTTAAGGAATAAGGGACACATAAGTAGAAGACCTAATTCTTGTCCTTCTTTCCCTACTCTTATACCCTTCTGTTCCCAATGTACCCATCCATGAATCCATTCATCTGTTCAATCATTTATTCTAGCTAACTTTTTAACACTAAATTTAATATTCTTCTGTTTCCTTTTAAAACTTAAGATTGATGATTGGATCATGTGGAAAATCTGTTTTACTCATTTCAGAATTTTACTTTTATCGTTCCTTATTATCTTTAGCTTTATATTAATGTAGGTATATTTGTAAATTAAGTATATGGAAGTTATATATAATGCTAGTGAATATGCCAACATATATATATATATACACACATATATATGTATATTAGTATATTTATAAATTATATATACATATACAAAATTACATATATATCTTTATACATATCCAGAATATTAATTTGGATATGTAAGAGGTTAGAATTGGAAATGTAAAATATTATTTCATGTATACTGTTGTTTTATAGATGAGAAAGTGAAGTGATTTTTATAGGAGCACTTTGCAAATTAGTAGCTGAGCCAGGACCTCCAACTTCCTATCAGTTCCCACCATGTCACAAGGCAGAAATTTTAAAAAGCTAACTGTATAAAATTCATTATGTAATATGTTGAATTTAGAGGAAGAGATAACCTTTAGTTGGAAGTAGTTCTAGGATAATTATTCTCAAGCAGTAGAATTAAAGTAGAAGTTTATAAATTTTTGTTTTTTAAAAAAATAACCTCTTCAGAAGTTTCTAATTATGATAGTGCTCCTGCACATTAAGTTCATGATAATTATAGAAACCTTGGAAATTACAGAAAAATATACAAGAGAAACTAGGAGAGGATTTGATAATGATGTAGGTTTAATTCAGCAGCCCATTGTTAACAGTATATTATGGATTCATAAAAAAGTATTCATCAATTTAAAAATGTTTAATATAGGCACTTGCCAAAGGTAGTAGCTAATTTGGGAGAATAGTATTTTATTCCATGTGTTATACTTTAAGGTTAGTTTTAGTTTTGTTTGATTTTTAGAAATAGCAAAAAAGGAGGAACTTTCTCTTTTAAAAAAATATATGACTTTTGGAAGTAAATTTTATTATGAATATTATGTAATAAATATAGATAATAAAACCACAAAATGGTTAAAATGGAGACATGAAAATAGGAGCCTGAGGGAGAGTCATTGTTATAGATATGTAGGTTAAGAGGAAGCTGCTTTAATGTAGTAAGACACTCAGACCTAGGGCTTACAAGCAGCTGAGGATGAAGGAGAAATGTGATAGGTTCTAAAGCTCTTATTTCTAAACAAAGTTTATCACATTAATGGAAAGGCTGGATTTTAGGAAGTTTGGCAAAGTTTTTTTGCCTATATGACAAGAATTAACTTTTAAAAAATATGTTAACATTAAATAAAAACTTTCAACTTTAAATGTCAAAAGACTTAGTTTTTTAAAGCATCACTTCAAATAAAGCCGAATTTTAAATATATCAAAGAAATCTTTAAAGTTTACTCATACTTCATGACATGCATCTGATCATGTAAATATGTTCTTTGGTGTCAAGGAGAGATGAATACTTTATTTTATTTTTTTATTAATATTTAAACTTTTAAAAAAATATATTTTATTGGTTTTTTTACAGAGAGGAAGGGAAAGGGCTAGAGAGTTAGAAACATCGATGAGAGAGAGAGAAACATCGATCAGCTGCCTCTTGCACACCTCCCACTGTGGATGTGCCCGCAACCAAGTTACATGCCCTTGACCGGAATCGAACCCAGGACCTTTCAGTCCACAGGCCAATGCTCTATCCACTGAGCCAAACCGGTTAGGGCGAGAGATGAATACTTTAGTAGAAATAGGAAAGTGTGAGCAGCTTTATTGTTGTGAATACTAAAATATTTTCACTATTAATTTTAATAATTTGAGGTGATCTGTACCCATTGACTGAAATGATCATTGCAAACTTTGCCCCATTTCAGGCTTTTCCTGTCTCAAGAGAAGGCTCTATTTCCTTTTTCAGTGCTATTTGGCATTTTTCAAGTTTTTATATCAAAAAATATTTTCTGTTTAAATCTTTGCATTTATATAAAGATTTTTTGTTCTTCATAGCCATTACATGTCAAAAATTAATATTTAGGTTCATAGGCTTAAAGCGAAGGAATAATTAATTCATTAAAATATCATGATACATTTTATCATTATGAGGCATGTGTGATATTTATTAGGCCATATAATAAATCGGGGATATTGCAGAAGATGTATTAGGTAGTCTTATTTCAATTGCAAATTATAAAAGTACAGATGAAATAAAAATTGACTGTTATTGATTTTAGGTGTGACTACATCTAGGAGCTTAAATATTACCATGTAAATCTATCTCTGCCTCTCTTTGTATCTCCTTTCTCAGTATTTTCACCCTTACCCCTTGCAACTCACTACCACTGTCATCCAGGATGGGCAGGAATGGAATGGAGGCAGAGACTGTTCTGGCCACACACCCTTTTTAAAAAGTTTTTTTATGTGGGGTGTAGAGTTTCCTGATAGCTGAAGCTTAGAGTCCAAATAGGGCACTTACATAAATTGATCTGTTTCTTTTTGATACTGTCAGTAGCCACACCTTATAAAGGGAAGGGATAAGCCCCTTTAACTAGCATTATTTTCTCTTATGCCATATGTACAAGCAACAACAGGACATGTTTAGCAGTACAAGCACTAGTAGTGCAATAGCAGGCCACTGGCAGCAGACCAGAAGCCACAATTCAGTTATAAAGCTGCAGACAGGGTTCATCCCTACAGGAGTTGGTGACTTGCTTTTTTTTAGTTCTTCTTGATTTCATTCTGAGGGAATATGTATATTTTATATGGCTCAGAAAAGAGCTCCTTGCACATAGGATAATCAAACTTTCCTATTTGGTCTGGTTCATCCCTGTTACCCTCGTAAAATTATTAATAGGATCACTTTCACTTTAAACAAAAAAGTTTTTTATTGATTTGAGAGAGGGAGAGAAACATTGATCTGCTGCCTCCTGCACACCCCCTACTGGGGATTGAGCACACAACCTGGGCATGTGCCCTGACCTGGAATCAAACCAGTGACCTCTTGCAGAAACCGGTTTGGCTCAGTGGATAGAGCGTTGGCCTGCGGACCGAGGGGTCCCAGGTTCGATTCCGGTCAAGGGCATGTACCTGGGTTGCGGGCACATCCCCAGTGGGAGATGTGCAGGAGGCAGCTGATCGATGTTTCTCTCCCATCGATGTTTCTAACTCTCTATCTCTCTCCCTTCCTCTCTGTAAAAAAATCAATAAAATATATTTTAAAAAAAACAAAAAACAAAAAAAAACCCAGTGACCTCTTGATGCAAGGACGACACCCAACCACTGAGCCACACCAGCCAGGGCTCACTTTTACTTTTAAAAATAACCCTTGTTATTCTTTTGATGCAGTATGTGAGATGTTTCATTTCTCAGCTTTTTTGTTTAGGGAAACCAAGAATGCCCATTCACTTTGCCTTGTTCAGGGTGAAAACGGAAAAGCCTACAAAGTAATGAATTCTTATAATTGCATTAGAACTCAGTAGCTGGAGTGGATCTTTCACAGAGACTTAAAGGTGTTTCCTTGGGCATGATCACCATCATGTAACAAATGTGTCAACCCATTTCTTAGATTAAGGACTATGTTTTGAGCAGTTAGAGAGGTCCTGATGTGATCTACAAAGTCTTCAAAGATTAAAAGACTTTAGGGTACTTGGGAACTTTCCCATTCCAGTATTCTCCCTAATTTCAGCAAGTAGTGATTTGTGAAATTTGAGAGCAATTCATTGGGGTAGACTGTCAGGTCTTGGTTACCAAAGAGCACAATAAATACACTAAAGTGAATCTGTGAGCTTTTGACATAGGAATGATCCATAAGATTTTCAAGCTGTGGAGATGTTGGAAAAGAGAATGCTAATTGAATCTAGGAAGTCAAACAGAAAGGCTGAAAGACTTTGGGATAAGTTAAGCGGGTTACCAAGTGGAAGGATGAAGCAAGTTTTGGTACCTGATGGTTTAGGATAGGGCATAGATATAGAGCAAAAGGCCAAGAATATGGTACATCCATTGCTTTTACAACCTTCTTAATTACTCTGCTGAGTAGTAACATGGTCTTAAAGGAATCAAAGAATATTAGACAGGTTTGCTTTCTTTTTCTGTCCTGAAGTTATTTTTATGGATTAGTTACAGTAAGGGAAATGGTAGGGAACAAAGGCAAAATATTTCAACAATGGGGAAACATCTTTATTAGAGTACATATTCAGAAAAATGAAATACAAGTAAAATGGAATATATTTAAATATCCTTTTGGTGTGTTTTGTTTTTAAATAAGATACTCAGTTGTGTGTGTTTTTCTCTAAATTTGACTTTGAAATATGGTATTAGCATCTTGGTTTGAGTTTAGAAGGAACAAAGTTTGCTTTAATTATTATGGATTGTTATTGAAATTTATTTGTCAGAATTTCTCATCCACATATCTTTCACAGGCTTGACACTACTCTCATAGACTTTACTGACATGAAGTGCCAACGAGGGGATTTAAGCTTCATTTTCAATGGGGATGCAGCACCCTCTGAATCTTTTGTAGTATTAGACAATGAACAAAAAGTTTATCAGCGAATACACCATGAGGTGAGCATTCCTCTAAATGGTTTTTAAAACATGTCTTCTTATGGAACCAAGTGTCAGTGTAATTGTTTCAAAGGGCTTAAGGTATAATTGGGATTGATCCTAAAGCTTTTATTTCCTTACTACTAGTTTTTTATTATTTTATTTTATATATTATCATCTGGTTTTCATCTTGATCAAGCCAGTGAGTCTGTTTGCTCATAATTCACTGGTGATCTTCTAGTTAGGTGAACTCCATTTTCTCTTAGTTCTTATTTGTTGAATCTGCACTGTCCCTTTTGCCATTTATTATCTTACAACCATCGCTTCTTTTAAAATGTTACTGACCATCCCTATCTCTTTATTTGTACTTTGATTCTCTGTCTGTACTCTTATTTTTCCTCACTCTTTGACTGCCTTTCTTTTATCTTTTTCTTCTTAAAGTACAAAATTACCTTCCTTTCATCACATCAGAAATCTATGTTGGGGTTGCCTACCCAACCATCATTGAAAACTATATGCACCATTATCCTCATCCTTTAATTTCCTGAATGCCCCTTTCCCTGCTTTTAGAGATGCTGGAAAGACAAAGCTTTTCTAGTATCTCTATCATTGATAGTACTACAAAATTTTCTTAGTCAACATTTTGTTTTGTCACTTTTTAAATTTTGTTGTTATTTTTCACCACTTCATTTCTGCATATTGTCATTCACCACATCTTATGGTTCCTTCCTCAACATCTCTTAGATTAGAACTTCCTACTACCATATCTGTTGATGAGACCTTAGTTACCTTGTACGTGTACTATTGAAAAGTAGTGTCTTAACTGGCACTGAGCAATGAAGATTTAGATTGGAAGAGGAGAAGGTATTCCTTGTGGAGCACACAGGGTGAGTAAAGTCAGGGAAGTGGGAATAAGAATGGTCTTTTGGGGAAACAGAAAAGAGATCTGAGTAGAGTGAAGTTTTCTCTTATTGAGTATGCGAACATGGTTTATGGCAGGTCTTAAAAGCCAGAAAGGTAACTTAGGATTTGCTGTAGTTAGTAACAAAGTCATAGATTCTTAAATGATTGATATGATCTAAAAGTAATTCAAGTGAATTAATCTTATGCATTTCTTTCACTTTCCCTCCCTTCCTTTCTTAAACATTTATCAAGGACCTAGTAAATGCTAGACACTTCTAAATGCTATGGATAGTGGATCTGTATTAATAGTGTATATCCATTATTATTATATAATTATATTAAGCATTAATTGCCAGCATATTGGAACTATTATTTAAGTACTTTAATTAAAAAGTATTTATCATTAAATTCTTAAAATAACCTATCAAAGTAAGTACTTTTATTATCTTCATTTTTTTGTCTTTTTGCTTTATTGTTATGAAGCATCTTTAAAATTACATATGTTAACGAAGCCAGTATAAACTTTGATTACTTTGTGAAAAGTTGAGTGAGCTTACCCTCTCTCTGCCATGCTGTTACTTAACTGTAAAGAACACCTGGCCCTAAAAGGTAGGATTCATTTTCCCCTGGGGAGGGATTATCTTCATTTTACACATGAGAAAATTGAGGCTTACAAATATTAAATGACATGTTCAAGATCACATAGCTGGTATGCAGAATGGATTGCAAAAGGAAGAGATTGGAGACAGGGAAGTTATGGTTATACAGTTTAGAGGGGATGAGGTTCTAAACTAAGATGGTGTAGTGAATAATTAAGAAAGAGAAATTATGACTTATATTTCCAAGAATGAAATAATAGGACTTGCTAAATAGGTTGAGTGAATTAAGAATTGGAAAGATTTAAGGGTGAGTGTAGTGATTCTGTCTTGAGGAGTGGAATGACGGTTTCCACTGATAAAATTGGGTTATTTGGAAAAGGAAATAAGTTTGGGGTTTTGGATAATGCCCATTTTGAGTCCATTGCTAAAACCAGCACACTTGTTTCAACCTTCTCTTTATTAGACTTCTTTGAAGTATTTGCTATTATTGATAACTCAGTTCTTAAAATTTTCATTTCCTTATGAATTGACCTTCGTCTGTTGTTCTTTTCTCTCCATCTTATTCTCCTTTCCCTGTTCCCTACTCACCTGTTTAATCTTGATTTGCCTCTGATGTGGTTCTCATTTTTACAAACTGGCAGAATAATCTCTTCTATTCTCACAAAGTATGTATTTGTACCGCAGATAAATCTTCTGAGTGGAGACCTATCTACTCAAATGGGATATCATGTATGTCTCCAAGATAACTTCAAAATTTAGTTTGTCTAAAGCTAAACTCATTATTTTCCCTCCAAGCCTCCTTTTTTTTTTCTTTTTTCCCATTTTCCTTCTTTTGGTGAATGACGTCATTTTCTATTCATCCAGATAACTGAGAATTATTTTTGACATCTTTTCTTATACTTCATGTTTTCTAACTAGAGATTATGTGTAGTCATTTCTGTTTCCCTGTGTCTAATAAATATCCCTTTTTTTTTCATAGTTTTAATGCCTCAATTTAGATACTCATTGTCTTTCAACTCGACTATCACAAGTCTTATAAATGATCTTCCTGGCCCCCTTCTGTTCTACTTCTAAATTATCTCACACATTGGAGATAGATTAAATGTTGAAAACAAATTTATGAAACCTGCCTTCTTTAAAGACATTTTAAAGTTTCCTGTTCCTAAAGAGTGAAATCCACATTCCTTAGCATGATATGGTTACTTCTGTGACCTGGCTTTTCCAGCCTTTTTCTTACTTTGCTGTCTTAGATACAGTAGTACTTACCTCTTTGCAATTTTTCAGACATGCCAGGCTATTTAGCGTTTATTTTATTGTTCACATTGTTTCCACTTCCTGGAATGCCCTTCTTCTTGCACCTTCATACTTAAGGGGCACTGCTTAGTGTCACTTCCTCCCCTGCCAGGTGACCATTGTTTTCTTTATGCTTTCGCTGAATATGGTATCAAAGACCCTCTTCTGCTATTTGTTTATGTGGCTTTCTTCCTTTGTGGGGTTAAGCCCCTCACGGTTATGGGGTTCATTTAGTTGTAGTCTCTGGTACCTGATACAGCATCAGTACTTTCTAGGCCAGAATTTGGGAACCTTTCTGTAAAAGTATAGATCAGCGGTTCTCAACCTGTGGGTCGCGACCTCTTTGGGGGTTGAACGACCCTTTCACGGGGTCGCCTAAGACCATCAGAAAACACATATATAATTACATATTGTTTTTGTGATTCGTCACTATGGGTTAATTATGTTCAATTTGTAACAATGAAATTGGGGGTCACCACAACATGAGGAACTGTATTAAAGGGTCTTGGCATTAGGAAGGTTGAGAACCACTGGTATAGATAATAAATATTTTAGATATTAAGATATATTTGCATGCCATATGGTCTCTGTCACAACTACTCAACTCTGCTGTGATTAGTATAAAAGCAGCCAGAGATATTATGTACATGAATGATGAAAAATGTAGTGGATTGGATTTGGCCTGCTGGCCATAGTTTGCTGACTTTTCCTATAGATTCAGATATTTATTAAATAATTTGACCTATTGCATATTAAATGAGAATAGCATAGCTAACTAGGCAGAGGTAAGTGGAAATATGGTACTGAAAGAGAAACCAAAGATTAAGGCTAGTAGTGTAAACATTAGCTGATGTTATAGTATTGATGAAGTCACCAAAGGACTGGTATTTAAGGTATGTATATGTGTGTATTTTATGCCTAAAACTTACAGATAAGCTGGATTTTGAGTAATAATCCTTAAGAAGGAAATACTTGTTTATTCTAATGGGCATATATAAGTAATAACTGTTCAATAAATGTTTGTTGAATGGATGTAATAGTTTTTTTTCCCATGATATGGTGATGATCAGTCTATGATTTATAGAAGAGTTCTGTTCTAAAAGTTTATTTAAAAACAGGGTGTTTGAAGCAAGGCAAATTTCTTCACAGTCTTATATGTAATGTTGTTCTCAAGCTAATACACAAAATCCTAATTGATTGTAATATATTTGTAAGATAATGTCTGACAGTTCTGTATAACCTATGTCTGCCCAAAATTTTCTTAAGAAAATTGTGTTCTGAATTAGTTTGGGTTGCCAGAAATACATTTGTACCTTAGCTTAATATCAAGAGTTTCCATTCCTCACTTGTAAGGGTGAAGGAAATGGTACTATCCCAGTCCCAAGGTATTGCTGTTTTTTCTGTAGATGATAGATTAAGAATTGGACTATATCTGGGTGAAAGTTCAATGGTGAAAAATAGAAAATGGGCCTCTTGATAATCTATAATAATAAAAGCATAATATGCTAATTCGACTGGACAGCCAAACGACCTTCCAGACGAAGCTGGGGCTACGAGGGTCTAGGCAAGCCACCGCAGCTGCAAGGGCCAAGCCCTTTGCATGAATTTTGTGCATCGGGCCTCAAGTATACAAATAAGGAGGTGTGGGAAATCAAGCCTCTCGACCAGTGGTCGGCAACCTGTGGGTCACGAACCCTTTGGGGGTCGAACGACCCTTTCACAGGGGTCGCCTAAGACCATCGGAAAACACATATATAATTACATATTGTTTTTGTGATTAATCACTATGCTTTAATTATGTTCAATTTGTAACAATGAAAATACATCCTGCATGTCAGATATTTACATTACGACTCATAACAGTAGCAAAATTACAGTTATGAAGTAGCAACGAAAATAATTTTATAGCCGAAACCGGTTTGGCTTAGTGGATAGAGCGCCGGCCTGCGGACTGAGGGGTCCCTGGATTGCGGGCACATCCCCAGTAGGAGATGTGCAGGAGGCAGCTGATCGATGTTTCTCTCTCATCGATGTTTCTAGCTCTCTATCTCTCTCCCTTCCTCTCTGTAAAACATCAATAAAAATATATTTTTTTAAAAAAAAAAGTATTTTATGGTTGGGGGTCACCACAACATGAGGAACTGTATTAAAGGGTCGTGGCATTAGGAAGGTTGAGAACCACTGCTCTAGACATTGTAAACTTCATGCACAGTTCTCATTCTCCAGTGAGCTCTCTAGATTCTGCCTTTTATTCTGCCCCCCCCCCCTTTTTTTTTCTACTTGAGACTCTTTGATCCTAAGTATCAGAGACTCTCTCTTGGCCTGTTAAAGATAGAATCTCATCTTTTACCTGCTCACTTACCCTCTGTACCTGATTTCTTAGTCTTCTGCTCCTGAAACAAGCACAAAGCTTTCTCTTTTTTCTCATTTAAAAAGTAATTATTGATCACGTATTATGTGCGAGCACTGGAGAATATGCAGAGAATAAAACCAGAAGTAAGGCTACTTATCAAGTTTAGAAATCATAGGTTGATATGTATGGATTTCTTTTTTCCCCCCAAGAAATACAGAGCAAATCCCTTCTGGACTGCTTTTCTTTCTTCCTTCCCTTCCATCCTTCCTTCCACTTAAGAACTATTGAGAAAGAGAGGCTCAAATGATAGTCGTCGGTCTTTAGATTAAAAAGAAATGAAGTAAGATTCATCTTTGTTGAAAGAAAATGAAACCTTCATATGGACATTTTGTCTCACACCTTTCAACTTAATTCTTTAAGTAATCTTTTAAAATTGCCCTACATACTGTATGTTTCTGTAATGGGTAATCTAGTATTGTTTCAACTACATTATGTATAACAGTGTAAGAGTACAGTATTTCATGTATCCTGTACTTATAGATTCATAATTAGTCATAATTCTAACTTACTTAGATATATGTAGTTTAAAATTCTGTAATTGTTTTTAGAATAAGTAGGATTTAACATTTTTTAGAATTTGTTTCCTTTTTAGGAATTCATAACATTTTGTTATTTTCATGTGTCATGCTAATAACCTTTGAAAACCTAGGTTCTAATATTTAACTTTTACCCCCTCCCCAGGAATCAGAGATGGAAACAGAAGAGGAGGTTGACATTTTAATGAGTAGTGATATTTACTCTGCAACTCTATCAACCAAATCAATTTCTTTCACACGTGCCCAAACAGGATGGCTTTTTCGGGAAGATAAAACAGTATGTACAAATCCAGATTTTTAAACTTTAAAGATTGTTTAGAATTTAACATTGCCAAGATAAGGTGATGGAAATGCAAGTAGCTTACTGAATTGTCTTCAAATAGTTTATTCTCTCCACTTTGTGACCACATAGGGAATTATAATGGTTGGTTACAGAATTGGAACATATTCTTAGAGAAGCCAAGAGGGAAAGTTTAGTTCATTGAATTCCATGTTGGGAAAGATTCTTTTTGTCAGCTGTCTTGTCCTCACATGTTTCCATTATATTTCTAATGCTTTATTCCTTAGGAAGACCACAAAGGGATACACTTTTGAATTCATTTCCCTGGATATTTTTACTTTCTATTCTTAGACTTCTAAACTATTTACTTATCTAATAGCAGTTTCTCAGTATTCCATATATATGACTAAAATGAAGTATGCTTATATTTTTACAATACTGTCATTAAATTAAATTTCATTGAAGGTTTCTCTTTAGTGAATTGTAAATTTTTCCCATAATTACCATTTTACCTGTCAAGAAGAGGTTATGTAAGAATGCTCAAGCCCTAGTCTGGTAGCTCAGTTGGTTAGAGTATCATCCTGATGCACCAAGGTTGCAGGTTTGATCCTCAGTCAAGGAACATACCAGAAGCAACTGGTGAATGCAGAAGTTAGTGGAACAACAATTGATGTTTCTCTCTCTCCCTCCTCCCCCTTCCTTTCATTCTCTAAATCAATAAAGAAAAAGTTTTTTAAAAAATGCTTGAAATATTCTTAGACTTTATTTATTTATATATTTTTATTTATTTCAGAGAGGAAGGGAGAGGGAGCGAGAGATAGAAACATCAATGATGAGACAGAATCATAGATTGACTGCCTCCTTCATGCCCCCCACTGGGGGTCAAGCCCACAACCCTGGCACGTGCCCTTGATCGTAATTGAACCCGGGACCCTTCAGTTCACAAGCCAACACTTTATCCACTGAGCCAAACCAGCCAGGGCTCTCAGGCATTTTTTAAATTAGACACATGAAGAAGCATTTTATAAAATTTTAAAGTCAACAAGTAATCAGATCAGGTAAGGGCCATACTTATTACTTTTAAAAATTATATTCATCTTATATTACACTAGAGGCCCGATGCACAAAATTCGTGCAAGAGTAGGCCTTCCTTCCCCCAGCTGCCGGCACTGGCTTCCCTCTGGCACCTGGGACCCGGGTGCCAGAGGGAAGCTGGTGTCGGCAGCCGGGGGAAGGAAGGTCTACTCCTGCACGAATTTCGTGCATCGGGCCTCTAGTAGATGTATAACTAGATATTTAGAGAGAGAGAAAGAGGGGTGGGTCGGGAGAGATTGATTTATTTTAAGGAATTGGCTCATGTG
The DNA here is from genome assembly GCF_963259705.1 of Myotis daubentonii. Taxonomy (NCBI): domain Eukaryota; kingdom Metazoa; phylum Chordata; class Mammalia; order Chiroptera; family Vespertilionidae; genus Myotis; species Myotis daubentonii. The sequence goes on from NC_081842.1 coordinate 169,092,053, forward strand.
AATGTAGGAACTGGCAAGTCTGAAATCTAGAGCAGTGCGGTAGGCTGGAAATTCAGGGAAGAGTTGATATGGTCTTGATTCTGAAATCTCAGGCAGGGTTTCTATGTTGCAGTCTTGGGACAGAATTGCTTTTCCTTTGGGAAACAGGCTTTGCTCTTAAGGCCTGCAATTGATTGGATGAGGCCTACCACATTATAGAGGGTAATCTGCTATATTCCAAGTCTACTGATTTAAGTGTTAATCACATCTAAAAAATACCTTCATTGAAACATCTAGACTGGTGTTTGATCAAAAGATTGGGCACCATAATCTTGCCAAATTGACGTAAAATTAACCACCACACAACCTTACATATAAAGTTAAATGTTCCCTTTGGCCCCTACTCACAATCCCAGAGCACCTTGCAGAAGGTTATCTATTTATATATCCTTCAGACCCTTTTATTTATTTATTTATTTATTTATTTATTTATTTATTTATTTATTTATAAAATATATTTTATTGATTTTTTACAGAGAGGAAGGGAGAGAGATAGAGAGTTAGAAACATCGATGAGAGAGAAACATCGATCAGCTGCCTCCTGCACATCTCCTACTGAGGATATGCCCGCAACCCAGGTACATGCCCTTGACCGGAATCGAACCTGGGACCTTTCAGTCCGCAGGCCGACGCTCTATCCACTGAGCCAAACCGGTTTCGGCCAGACCCTTTTATATGCTTTCCATAAATAATGTATTTATAGTCATCTGTAACTTTAATTGTTGATACTTATTTTTTCATAAAGTGTTATACTTATTTTTTGCAACTATTTTTTTTCTCTTTAGTATGTCTTAGGTGCTTTTTCTTATTAGTAGTGCTACTTCATTCTTTTTAACAACTGCATAGTATTTCATAATATGGGTATGTTGTAGTTTATTTAGCTAGGCTCTTTTTTTGGACATTTAAATGAATGGACACACATTTTGTCCAGTTTTCTGCCATTATGAATGACGTTGCATTCTTTTACATTCCTTTGCAGTGTCTGTTATAGATAGCAAGAAATAAAATGGCTGAATGATAGAGCCTATACGCTACAAATTTATACTGTTCTGATGGTTTACTTTTAATAAATGCTTTTTATTGTGAGATTTCAAAAACTGATAATTATCACCTGAGCATCTCACAACCAGAGAAAAAATCCTCACTGTAGATCTAGGCTCCTCAGCTTTCCTCTCGAAGCTATTTGGCAACAAATAGTGTATAGGATTCCCAGTTGTGAGCGCCTACACTGCAATCCCCTTGTTGGCGGAGTCTTATTTATCTGTACCCTGTTCTTCTGGACAGCGTTAGAAGGACCCTTCAGAGGAGATAAAAACTGAAGCTGCTGTTCACCTAGTGCTACTGCTAAGCAGCTCAGAGCTCTTGAGCAGCATGTAGGTGGCCTTCTTAAAGCTCCGACAGGTAAGGAGGGAGTCTGATGCTTATGGTTCCCGTTTTGTAGGTAGAAACAGGCGCAGAATGCTTTGCTTTCTGGTTACCAGTAAAGGAGCCACCAAAAGCAAGGTGAACATGGAAACAACTCTAAACACATAGTTTTGGAGTGCCAGAACACAGTAGTAAGTAGGAGACCGAGTGATTTGCATGCAGGTGAAACTGGGAAGCTTGCTTTCCATCATGTTTTTTGAAGTAAAATATTTCAAACTCTGATCTCCTCTTGGGTCTGATTTAAAAGGGTGATGTTTTATGTTGAAGGAAATAACAACTCTCTTCGTAATGTCCCTTAAACCTCTTGAGTTTCCCTATCCCGCATTTCTAATATAAACAGTGGTATTGGTGAGCTGGACTGCTCTGTTATTCTCTCTTTGTTGGAAAGTAGTAACTAAATGTAACTTGAGGTTTGATCCTGTTAGAAAATAGAGTATTGGAACAGGTAATTAATTCTAGGTGTCCTAGAGATTTCTATGTGACTTAGACTATTTCTTTTTATTCCACTTTCTTTTCTATCTATAAAATGGGAACAGTAATTATCCCTGACCCCTCCTTGTTACTTATGATGTTTGACTTTAACTAAATAAAGTTTTCAGATAGCTTTGTGCTACTTGGGAGTAGATTCTAAAGGAATACTCTGTGGTATTTTTATTTAAATTTAACTCATTTTCAGATTAACACATTGTATGTGGGAAACGTATTTATACGTTTTACATATTTATACGTTCTACCAGTGTAGTAGAGCGCAGGATACGTATTAATATGTTTTTTATAGACTAGCGGTAGAATGCGGGTAACGTATAAATACATAAACTAAAGTTATCGTAATTTTACTGAACGTTGTCATTTGCACAAAAAATTAGCAAAAATGGCCCGCGCCACCTGTTAGCGCGCAATAAAAACTACCCGCAAACAATGTGTTAACTGCCATACGTATGTGTGTTTTAAATTTTTCTTTAAAATTTGAAATGTGTAATCCTATATAATAAAAGGCTAATATGCAAATCGAATGAACAGTGGAATGACTGGTTTGCTATAATGCTCACTGACCATCAGGGGGCAGACGCTCAACACAGGAGCTGCCCCCTGGTGGTCAGTGTGCTCCCATGGCGGAGCGCTGCTCAGCTAGAAGCCAGGCTCACGGCTGGCCTGGCGAGCATAGCAGCGGTGCCAGGAGCCTCTCATGCCTCTACAGCAGCACTAAGGATGTCTGACTGACGGCTTAGGCCCAAGTGGGCCTAAGCCGTCAGTCAGACATCCCCCCAAGGGTTCCTGGACTGTGAGAGGGCGCAGACCAGTCTTAGGGGACACACACCGCGTGCCTCCCACCCCCCAGTGCACGAATCTTGTGCACCGGGCCTCTAGTTTAATATATTTTTTAACTTAATAGAATGCATAAGACAGTTTGGTAATTTCAAGTACCAAAGGAATATTTATATATACCTTAATGTTACATAGTTATGGAAAAACATGTATATTACTTTGAAACTTTCTTGTTAATCTAAGGCCACCTTAATCTTTTTATTATGTTGAAATATTTGATTTTGTTTTAGGAAAGAGTAGGAAACTTTCTGGCAGACTTTTATTTGGTGAATGGACTTGTTTTAGAATCAAGAAAAAGAAGAGAACATCTCAGTGAAGAAGATATTCTTCGAAATAAGGCCATTATGGAGAGTCTTAGTAAAGGTGGAAACATAATGGAACAAAATTTTGAGGTATAATTTTCACTTCTAATTTACAATGTTCTAAGGAGAGAGGGGGTAGACTCTATTCCTGGCATTTAGTGAGTTTATATAAGCACACACATAGGTTTTGTTTACTATATACAATACACCTTTTGGTGGTGGTGTTTTTTATATATATTGCCTTTAGTGATATTTTTGTGTGTGTGATCTGTTCTTGGTCTCTGAGGCTTCACTAACAAATAGATTAAATCATTTTATAAGCATGAAACCCAGTATTCATTTTTAATCCATCTTCCTTTGCATATATTCTTTTTCCTATTTCACTAATTGAAATCACTGACTGCTTTGAAGGCCGAAGTAATGGTCCACTTACTTTATGAAATCATTTCTAGCCTATAACTTTGCATAGTGTGCCAAGTTCCAACTAAGTCATGGTAATGTTGTGTGTGTGTGTGTGTGTGTGTGTGTGTGTGTGTGTGTGTGTGTGTGTGAGAGAGAAAATATTTTAACATTTGCAAAGTTCATGTATTAAGTGAATCAGCCATGTAGTTCAATTAAATAAGTATAGGATGTAAAATGTTTGAGAATTCCCCCATTCAATGTTTAAGTTAAAATTGTGATCATGCTAGTTTAGTGTGACCCTATTTCCTTCCTACCAGATCCTCCTTAGATTTTTTCTGGCTTTGGGATAGAGTTGTGCTTCATCAGACTTCATTTTTCAGAAGCCCACCTGGTATTTACTGATATCTTGATAACTAGGAGATACAGGACATGATATACTCAGGAAATAGAAATACATTGAGAGAAAAAATGCTGAGCTCAATTTTGGACAAAGCTGCTTCTCTCACCCATTGTTGACCAGACAAAAAGGCCATTTCTTTGGACTTATATTGTGACTTAAATTTTATTTAGTTATTTTTAAGAAATGATTTTGTTGTGGTAGTTATTGCTACCTTTGTTTAATTTTGTCAGCAAACCATTTTGGGATGAATATTTGGGGGGAAAAAGCTATATAGAATAGCATTTCATGGACCATTTGCCAATTGCCTTCGATTGTCTGATTTATCTGTATTTAAACCTGCAGCATACAACTTAATTTTCTTTGTAAGATGTACTTGAATTGTTAAAGGGGTCTGCAGATGGCATTTTAATAAGTTATAGTTTTGCACATTGAAATTAAAGATATAGTTTAATTTCAGATAGCCACATGATAGAACAAAGTAATACGAATTAAGTTAAATAATTAAGGTTTTGACTTCTGAGCAGAAATAAAACACTTTCTATGTGAATCATAGCCCCTTGAACTTTACAGTTTTTGATGAATATTTAAATCAACTTGTCAGTTTCTATGAAAGATAAAATATTTGCTGGGATTTTGATTAGGATGGTGTTGGACTTTTGATGGGGAAGAATTGATTGATTATATTTGAGAATCCTTTTGGAGTTCAGTTATAAATAGAAGAAATTTAAAGACAATATTAATTCTATTATATTCATCTATGCATACAATTTGATTTTTTTTGAATCTGGAATGGTGCAGGATGAAAAAACATCAAAACAGAATTGGTATTTAATTATAAAAACGATAAAAATAGCTGTGTGGTTTTTTCTTCCAGACACAGAATTTACAAACACAGAGAAAGCAGCATGGAATTGATATCAGTTTAATTATATTCCACAGTGGGCATTAAAGGAGAAAAGAAATACTTGTATGCATTTCATAGAAACTTTTGGAACTACAGTTCTTTTTTTCTTTTTAATTTGTTTTCTTTATTGATTAAGGTATTATATATGTGTCCTTATAGCCCCATCGGCCCCCCTCCCCCCACATCTCCCCACTCATGCCATCACCCCCCTGGTGTCTGTGTCCATTGGTAAGGCCCATATGCATGCATACAAGTCCTTTGGTTGATCTCTCCACCTTACCCCCACCCTCCCCTACCTTCCCTCTGAGGCTTGATGGTCTGATTGATGCTTCTCTGTCTCTGGATCTGTTTTTGTTCATCAGTTTATGTTGTTCATTATATTCCATAAATGAGTTAGATCATGTGATATTTATCTTTCTCTGACTAGCTTATTTCACTTAGCATAAGGGAATACAGTTCTTTTAAACCTAAATAATAAGCTTTTAGGAAAGGTACATATAAATTAACATGCACAGTTAAAAAATAGGTGGTCAAAAGAATAAAGGGAGGATCCTATCAAATTCAAGAGACAATCCCATTGTGATGGGGAATTGTACTTAAAATCTTAATATTAAGTTTTAAAAAACACATAAACCAGTATTGAAAATTAATGGCTGCTTGGTCACAGCTGGTAATATAAAAATGAATCGAGTGTGAAAATAATTATGTGTTATGTCAACTTGCAATTCACATAAACACAGGTTACTCAAATGTATGTACTTTAATGAGTGATTATTATAACAAAACATTTTGTTGGCAGATAACAAAGAATTCTCCAGTGGCCTAATCTGAATTAAGTGTCATAAATTTAAATTCAGCTTCTACAAGTTAAAAATTGATTTCATACGCACCTCAATGAGTTTTCTTTTTTATTTATGTTGGTTTAAAACATTGGAGTTGTTTTTTTTTCTTCACATTCACATAACTTTTATTATAATAGCTATACTAATAAAAGAGAAGCATGCAGATTAACCATCACTCTGCCACTCTGCTACACCCACCAGCCAATCAGAGCAACTATGCAAATTAACCCATCAAAGATGGTAGTTAATTTGCATACGCAAGTGCAGAGCAAAAACTAAAGATGACTGAAGATGGCGGCGGCCACGGAGCTGGAGCGAGCAGGAGGCTCTCAGGAGGCTCAGGTTGCTCCCGGCGACTGAGGAAGCCAAGCTTCCCGCAGGCCCTGGACTCTGCTCAAGGAGTGGCTGGGGGCCGGGGTCGCTGGGGGCAACCCAGGCTTCCAGTCGGCCCTGGGCTCTGCTCAAGGAGTGGCTGGCGGCCTGGGTTACCGGGAGCAACCCAGGCTTCCAGTCCACCCTGAGCTCCGCAGGAGGAGCTGGACAAAAAGAAAGGAGGGGCTGGGAGCAGCCGGAGTTCAAAAGCCAAGCCAAGCCTTGCTGCTGCGGCTGGACCAAAGGCCTGGGTCCCGGGTGCCGGAGGAAAACCGGTGCCGGCAGCCAGGGGAAGGAAGGTCTATTGCGCAAATCTTTGTGCAAAGGGATACTAGTATTTTTATAATTGTCCTATTGATACAAAGATGAATAGAACATAGACCTGTTCTCCAGGCTCAGAGACTCGAATGGGAGATGGTGTGAAGGTAATGCCCAGTGCGCAAAAATAACTTTGGCATTGTTAACATGGGCATTGTGCTAAGTATTTTCATCTCTTTTAATTATTAGTTATTTAATGAGATGAGTGTCATTGCTCCACTTTATAGAAAGGAAAATGAGGTTTAAAGAAATTAATCTCTCTGAAGTCACAAAGTTAGAAGTAGCAAAGATCAGTTCTTGACTCTTAAGTCAGTGGTTCTCAACCTTCCTAATGCCACGACCCTTTAATATAGTTCTTCATGTTGTGACACCCAATGTCATTGTTACAAATTGAACGTAATTAAAGAAAGCATAGTGATTAATCACAAAAACAATATGTAATTACATATGTGTTTTCCAATGGTCTTAGGCGAGCCCTGTCAAAGGGTCTTTCGACCCCCAAAGGGGTCGCGACCCACAGGTTGAGAACCGCTGCTCTAAGTATATTGCTTCTTTATAGTGACCCAAATGCATATTTAACAGACAAAGGTGTAAGTTTTAAAATCTGACCTGACCTTTTACCGGTGTTGATCAAATAAACAGTCTGTGTTTGACTTTAATACAATCTGAGCCCCAATCCCCTAATCTGAATTTATTATCCATAGAACACTGCTCTCTTTTTTAGCTCCTGTACTATTCAATTTTTTTGTTAGCTCATTTGGTCTTTAATAATATAATATTTTGTATTTCTGATTAACTGTTCATGTATGGATTTTTCTTTGAATTGTAAACTCCTTGAAGTCATGGTTGGTTTTTATACTTCATATTCACTTTCTAGCATAATGCCAAGAACATTTTAGATGATTAAAACATTGATGAATGGATTTTATTACTTTGATAACTTATCTTCCTATTTGAGATTTAGAAAAAAATTGATATTAAATTACTGATAGCGCTTAAATCACCATGGAACTATCTTGGCAGTAAACTCTTAAAGCATTTTATTGAAGAGATTGAACAGTTTAATAGTTTAAATAGCTTATTATGATCAACATAATTTGATGAACAAGAATAGATCAATCTAGAGACAAATGGTAGGGGAGGGCGAGTTAGAGAGCAACTAAAGGACTTGCATGCATGCATATTAACATAACCAATGGACACAGACACTGGGGCAGTGGGGTCTTGTCCAGGGTGGAAATGGCTGGGTGGCGTGGGGCAATTGCGGAAAAAGGAGACATATGTAAAACTTTAGACAATAAAAATAAAATAAGTAGTTTAAAATAGCTTTATCTTATATTTTTAAAAATGTCATTTTTCCCCCTCCCTTCTTCTGTGTCTCCCTCTGTCTGTCTCTCTATGTGTTTTTCTCTGTCTTTCTCCCTGTCCCTCTGCCTCTTTATTTCTTTTTGGCAGCCGGTTCGAAGACAGTCCCTTACCCCTCCTCCTCAGAACACTATTACATGGGAAGAATATATATCTGCTGAAAATGGAAAGTAAGTGTTTTTTCTTTTATTTTGATTATTTTGGATTCTTTGGTTTTTAAAAAGAATAATTTGTAAAAGCAGAAATAATGACTGGAGATGGATGAGCTTGAAAAAACAAAAAGTAGAGAAATAGTGAATGGCCTCACACACTATGCTAAAGACTCAGGGTAATGACAGAACATAACATTTGGGTGTAGAATTGTTTTAGAGAGAATATAATATAATCTATAATAATAAAAGCATAATATGCAAATGGACGGAACGGCCGAACAGCGGAATGACCTTCCGGATGAAGCCGAGGCTGCGAGGGCCTACTCTTGCACAAATTTCATGCATTGGGCCTTTGGTTATTAATAGTTTTGTCTGAAGTAATTCTTTGACCTTTTAAAATATGGATTAGGCATGATGTGCACCCTTTGAATAAGTTACAGAGCTTTCTTTTTACATTCTTGCTGCCAATTTACATTCACTAAAAAAACTTATAGGATATCATTCTAAGGAAATACAATGTGAGGGATTGCCCAGTGCCCTTGCATTTTTGAGTTCACTGTATGTAAATTTTTATATTCTGTCATTATCTTGAGTCTTTAGCATGTTATATGAGGCCATTCACTATTTCTCTACTTTTTGTTTTTTCAAGCTCCTCCATCTTCGGTCATTATTTCTGTGCTTTAGCCTATGCCAGACTATTTCTCACTATCCTTACATAAGACATTTGCTTAATATTTTATTACTAATATTTACTGGAGTACCTAGCACATAGTTTGTATTCAGCAAATATTTGTTGAATAAAAAAATGATAAATGACAAACAACTATTTTGAATGAATCAATAAATAAAAAGTTTTTTCTGGCCAACCATGTGAGATACTTAAAGTATAGTTCTTTTTTTTTTTTTTTTTTTAAATATATTTTATTGATTTATAGAGAGTTAGAAACATCGATGAGAGAGAAACATCGATCAGCCGCCTCCTGCACATCTCCCACTGGGGATGTGCCCGCAGCCCAGGTACATGCCCTTGACCGGAATCGAACCTAGGACCACTCAGTCCGCAGGCCGACGCTCTATCCACTGAGCCAAACCGGTTTCGGCTTTAAAGTATAGTTCTTATAGAAAATAGGATTTTTCTTCGGCAGAGAATAAAAGATTGCCTACTCTCATCTTTAGGAAGAAGTTGCAGTGATTATTATTTTTTGTATTGAAGGTTTATTATACTTTTCTAACTTTTCCAAAATGTTTCCATTGTACAGTATTCTATAGTGAATGTAGAATTCTTTATTCTCTTTTTAAAATATATTTTATTGATTTCAGAGAGGAAGAAAGAGGGAGAGAGAGATAGAAATATCAATGATGAGAGAGAATCATTGATTGGCTGCCTCCTGCACACCCCACACTGGTGATCAAGCCCACAACCCAGGTACATGCCCTTGACTGGAATCAAACCTGGGACCTTTCAGTCCGCAGGCCAACACTCTATCCACCAAGCCAAACCGGCTAAGGCTAGAATTCTTTATTCTTCACATAATTTCTTATTGGTTATGCTGAGAACTACAGACAGTAAAAGAGATTGAATTGAATAAGTGATTTTAAAGATACACAGTGTTACAGTTTTTGTGTGGTTTGCTTTGTTCCTAAGAGTGCTTATTAAATTATATCAATGTGAAATTTGATCATTTTTCTGAACTTTTATACTTTGTTATCCTTATTTCTTATACATGTCTCATTTTCTTTTATCAGAATTTTATTTCTATGCTCAGAGTAAGAAAATTTGAATCTGTCATTGGAAAAGGACAGATTCTTCTTAAGATGATAAGACATGGAAAAAGTTTACTAATATATATATATTTTTTCATTTTAGAGCTCCTCATCTCGGTAGAGAACTGGTGTGCAAAGAGAATAAGAAAACATTTAAAGCCACAATAGCCATGAGCCAGGAATTTCCCTTGGGAATTCAGTCGTAAGTTAGTTACTAACTATACAAGTTTATCAAAGAAGCTACTAAACCTTAAAGACTTCAATAATATTTGTATCTGAGTGGTTCATTTGAAGCCTTTGACACGCAAAAGCAGTTAGTCATTGCTTTGATAGTGTGTGTACCCTTCTTGAAATTTTTTAGTTCACAAAATAGTAATATTTTTATTATTTTAACCAGATAAATGTTTGTATAGTTTTTAAATTATAATTATAAGAATAATACATACATACATACATTTTTGTTGCATTTTTTAAAAAATATTTTTTTTTAATCGATTTCACAGAGAGAGAGGGAGAAATAGAAACATTAATGATGAGAGAGAATCATCGATCAGCTGCCTCCTGCACACCCCCTACTAGGGATTGAGCCCCCAACACAGGCAAGTGCCCTTGACCGGAATCGAACCTGGGACGCTTCAGTCTATAGGCTGATGGTCTATCCATTGACCAAACTGGCTAGGGCAGTGGTCAGCAAACCACAGCTCGCGAGCTACATGCAGCTCTTTGGTCCCTTGAGTGTGGCTCTTCCACAAAATACCACGTGCGGGTGCACACGTACAGTGCGATTGAAACTCCGTGGCCCATGCACAAAAGTCGGTTTTTGGCCTGGGCGAGTCTATTTTGAAGAAGTGGCGTTAGAAGAAGTGGGGGGTGTCAGTCGGTTGGGCAACGGGATACGCAGCACAGGGGAAGTGTGTGTGATTCATGCACGAGTTGAGTGAGCCAGTCAGCAGTCTCATTGTGCAGTGGTTAGTGCTAGTCGCGTCTGCAAAACGCGTGTGGGTGATAAAAGTAAAGTTTATTAAGTTAATTTTAGGGAACGTTGTGGAGTGGAAGAAGTTGTAGTATCAAGGACTGAGAAAGGTATATTGAGATGGTTTGGACATACAGAGAGGATGAACAAAAGGAGATAGACGAAACAAGTATACAAGACGAGTGTGGATGGGAGAGTTGGAAGGGGTCAACCTCAGTGAACGTACCTCAATCAGATTGAGGACGTTTTTAGCAAAGGCCAGCTTAGGAGCACCCTAATTAAGTTAATAACAGTGTACCTACCTATATAGTTTAAGTTTAAAAAATCTGGCTCTCAAAAGAAATTTCAATCGTTGTACTTTTGATATTTGGCTCTGTTGACTAATGAGTTTGCCGACCACTGGGCTAGGGCAATACATATGTTTTATTTAATATCTAATACAATGGGGTTTATCGAATAAAAATGATAGCTTACTTTCACCTTAGTAATTGTTATAGATGATAACTGCTATATTTTTATCTAGAATTTTCTATGTTTTTGCATTTTTATAAAAATGGCATATTCTACATTTTGTTCTGCGAGTTTCTCTTTTTTTCTCGTTTAAAAGTGAGTATATCTTGCAATTCTTACAGTAATTACTTTTTAGTGTCTCTTTTTCTTCTTTCTTTGTTATTTTGCAGTGTTGCTTTATTGTCATTTGTTTTATTCCCCTGATAAATATATTGATTGTAGTTTGTCACTATTATAAACAATACTGCAGTAGACATCTCTCAAACTGTACTCATCAGATGCTCATAAAATTTTTAATTTAGAGTACTTTTTAAGGTGCTCGGGGGGATGTTGTCTGATTCATGAGTCAAAGACTAATGATCTTCTTAAAAAATTCAATTAGCAGACTGAAGCCCCAGGCTATTTTCCTTTCCTAGTTCCTTCCCCTATTACTCTGGCCTAGTACAGTAAAAGAAATCATCATAGAATAGAGCAAGACCTACATTTTTCTACAGTCTATATATGTCTCATAGCCCCCAATAGCCTAACTTGAGAAAAGGAGATAGAATGTGCTATACAGCCTTCAAGCTATAGATCAGGGATGGAGATAGATAGTTCCCATAGAATATGGGAAGGGAGTTATTCATACATACATACATGTCTCTATTATTATCATATATTAGACCCAGTTGACTAAAAAATGTACCAGTATTTTTTATTTAAAATGTATTATTATATATTTTTTTACCTTTTTTTTCATTTATTTTTTTTGTTTGAGAGTATTACAATTGTCCCCCGTTTCATCCCCACCCCTGCTTCACCCCCATCAGACTGGCTCCTGCCTTTACTGCACTATTGTCTGTGTCCATGGGCTACGCATATCTATCTATACTAATAAAAGGGTAATATGCTAATTAGACTTGGGAGACCTTCCAGACATCCTTTCGGACAAAGCCATGGTGGCAGGGCCAAGGCAGAGACAGTTAGGGGTGATCAGGCCAAGAGGGGAGGGCAGTTGTGGGTGAGCAGGCCAGCATTAGGGGGCAGTTGGGGGTGAGCAGGCTGATGGGGGGGGGCAGTGGAGGGCAGCGAGGCCAGTGGGGGTGGCAGTTGGGGGCGATCAGGCTGGCAAGGGGGGGGGCAATTAGGGGTGAGAAGGCCAGCAGGCAGAGTGGTTAGGGGCATTCAAGCAGGCAGGCAGGTGAGCAGTTAGGAGCCAGTGGTCCCGGATTGCGAGAGGGATGTCCGCCGAGGGGTCCCAGATAGGAGAGGGTGCAGGTTGGGCTGAGGGAACCCACCCCCCCCATGTACGAATTTCATGTACCAGGCCACTAGTATATATATAAAAGCTTAATCAATCTTCCGACTGTTCAACCATCTGACCGGTAGCTATGATGTGCACTGACCACCAGGGGTCAGACGCTCAATGCAGGAGATGCTGAGCTGCAGTGACTTGGCAGCTGCAGTTCTCGGTTGATGCACCCGGAACCAGAGAGGAGGGAACCTGATTCTGGGGTGCGTCACCTGAAAACCACCCTCTCGCAATCCGAGACCCCTTTGGGGGATGTCGGAGAGCCACTTTCGGCCCGATACCTGTAGGCCAGGCCAAGGGACCCCACCTGTCAGAGGGACCCCGCTCACTGCGCAGATGCCCTTTGAGCCAAGGCGCCGCTGTAGGTGTGGCCAGCTGGGGGGGACCACGGGAGGTTGGCTCCAGAGCGTGTCCGGCCCGTCTAGTTCAATCCTGCCCCAGTGGCCACCTTCTAATTAATTTCATTTCAGTGTGCATAAATCCGTGCATCGGGTCACTAGTACTTGTGTAAGTTACTTGGTTAATCTCTTTCTGCTACCCCTCTTCCCTACCCTCTGAGATCTCTCAGTCTGTTGCATGCTTCCATGTCTCTGGACCTTCTTTGTTTGTCATTTTATTTTGTTCATTAGGTTCCACATATAAGTGAGATCATGTGATACTTGTCTTTTTCTGACTGGTTTATTTTGTTTAGCATAATAATCTCCAGGTCCATACTTGCTGTCTCAAAGGAGAAGAGGTCCTTCTTTTTTTTATAGCTGGGTAGTATTCTATTGTATAAATGTACCACAGCTTTTTTTATCCACTCATCTACTGATGGGCACTTGGGCTGTTTCCAGATCTTAGCTATCCTATATAATAAAGAGGTAATATATAAATTGACTGTCACACCCTTGCACAAATGGCCGTCCCCATGTGGTCAAAGATGGCTGCCCCCCATGTGGTCACAGTATGGCCACCACAAGATGGCCAGCAGGGGAGGGCATTTGTGAGCGATCAGGCCGGCAGGGGAGGGCAGTTGGGGGCAATCGGGCCAGCAGGGGAGCAGTTAGGCATCATTCAGGCCGGCAGGGGAGCAGTTAGGGGTGATCAGGCAGGCAGGCAGGTGAGCGGTTGGGAGCCAGCAGTCCCGAATTGTGAGAGGGAAGTCTGACTGCCGGTTTAGGATCGGGCCTAAATCGGCAGTCGGACATCCCCTGAGGGATCCCAGATTGAAGAGGGTGCAGGCTGGGCTGAGGAACACTCGCGTGCGCGCGCGCCCCCCCCCCCCCCCCGGTGCATGAATTTCGTGCACTGGGCCCCTAGTCCAATATGATAGCAGTAATATGCAAATTAACCCTCATGCCCTCAGAAGATGGCTGCCTACGACCAGGTCAGCAGGGGTGTTAGTGAGGGATGACCAAATGACTGAACAGCAGGCTGTGTGGGGCGACTAGGCCAGCAGGAGTGTTAATGAGGGACGACCAAACGACTGAACAGCAGGCTGCATGGGGTGACCAGGCTGGCTGCGGGGGCTGTGATTGGCAACCAGGCTGGCAGGGGGGCGGGGGTGTGTCCAGGTCGGGGGGGGGGCAGTTAGGGGTGACCAGGCTGGCATGGGGGGCAGTTGGGAGCAATTAAACTGGCAGGGGGGCAGTGAAGGGCAACTAGGCCAGAGGGGGGGCAGTTGGGAGCAACCAGGCCGGCAGAGGGGGGCAGTTGTGGGCGACCAGGCCGGCAGGGGAATCAGTTAACACATTGTATGCAGGAAACGTATTTATACGTTTTACTTATACGTTTTACATTGACTGGTAGTAGAGCGCGGACATGTATTAATACGTTTTTTATAGACTTGCAGTAGAATGCAGGTAATGTATAAATACGTAAACTAAAGTCATCGTAATTTTACTGAACGTTGCTATTTGCTCAAAAAATTAGCAAAAATGGCCCATGCCACCTGTTAGCGCGTGATAAAAACTACCCGCAAACAATGTATTAAGGGCAATCAGGCCAGTATGCAGAGGCAGTGAGGGGTGATCAAGCCTGCAGGGGGGAGCCGTTAGGGGCGACCAGGCAGGCAGGCAGGTGAGCAATTAGGAGCCAGCGGTCCAGGATTGAGAGGGATGTCTGATTGGAGAGGGTGCAGGTGGGCTGACGGGACCACCGCCCATCCCGTGCATGAATTTCGTGCACCGGGCTTCTAGTCGTAAATAAATAACGCTGTTAAGAGCACAGGGGTGCAAATATTCTTTCTGATTCTTAGGATATATTCCCAGAAGTGGGATTGTTGGCTTCAACAGCAATTCCACTTTTATTTTTCAAGGAAATGCCATATGGTTTCCATAGTGGCTGCACCAGTCTGCATTCAAACCAAAAAGCTTCTACACAGCAAAATAAACCATCCTCAAAATGCAAAGGGAACCCACCGTATGGGAGAACATACTCTCCAATGATACATCAGAAAAGGGGTTAATTTCCAAAACATAAACTATGCATACAACTCAACAAAAGGAAGATAAACAATCCAATTAAAAAATGGGCAAAGGATCTAGAGATGGCCAAGAGACATATGAAAAAATGCTCAAAGTCACTGATCATCAGAGAGATGCAAATAAAAATATGCATCAGTTTTATATTCTCATTAAGAAAAATGTGGTTAATTATAGGATATTATCAGCTTTAGGAGTTATCCCAATTTCAGAGATGTTAATATATGAAAAAATGGGTATATTAGAACTTGTAAGTGTGGCATTTATAACAATGTCCCCTGAAAAAATGTTGAAAAGGAACATAGCATATAAAAGCCAGACAAATAATTCATTCTAGAATAAATTTTTTTGTAAATGCTGTAGAAAACCATAAAAATACTGAAATGAATAAACTAGATCACTCTAGATGAGATGACAATAGAATGAAATCAAAAGGAGATTGTAAAGGTAATGAAATAAATTAAGCACTAAATATCACTATTGCAAAATAGCTACTTTAGAAATAATAACAAACAGAATATATGTGGCAAAAAATTAAATTTTGTTAGCTCATAGTGAATGCACTAAAAGAATAGATTAAAATAATTAGAGAAGTAATATTTATGGGAGACAGAGATGGTTCAACACAAGTATTCTTAATGTTCCACTGATATAGAGAGCTTCCAAAATGTAACCAAAATACCATTCTAAATATAAGAGAAAGTTTCTCTGTAAGGAAAACTGTATCTGTAGCATAACATTAGGGTCTAAGAAAATTTGATAAAAGGATGATTAGTAACAATAATTATCCCGATGAAACTATTTGACTTAAACTTTAATAAAGAAGTTTAATGGCCCTGAGACATATGAAAAAATATGCATTCAAACCCAAAAGCTTCTACACATTAAAGTTTAATGGCCCCGGTGTGGTTCAGTTGGTTGAACATCTGGTGCACCAAAATGTTGCCAGTTCGATTCTTGGTCAGGGCACATGCCCGGGTTGTAGGAGGCAGCCAATCGGTGGTCTCTTTTATTGATGTTTCTGTCTCTTCCTCTCTTTCCCCTCGCTCTGAAGTCTAATGGCATTCAAGCAGAAAGGGTCTAAAATACAGCCTGGCATTACATTTTTTCACATCTTAGCATTTCTGAGGCAAAGGAAGTGTGATCTGATAATATATCTAGCTAAGATGTCATTTAAATATAAAGGCAATTAAAAAAGAAGTATTCAAGAAATATAGCAGCAATGGGCCATTTTTGAAAGAAAAATAATATTACTTGAAAATAATATCCATCAAATCTCAGAGGAAAGGGGGTGGGTGGCAGAGATCAACCAAAGAATTTGAGTACATATGTGCATAACCAGTGGACATAGACAATAGGGTGCTAAAGGCCTGGGGTGGGGGCAGGAGTGGGCTAGAAGGGGTCAGTGGGGGGGGGGGGGGGGAAGGCAGCATATGTAATACTTTCAACAATAAAGATTTAATTAAAAAGTAAAATCCATCAAACCAAAAAAATGACTAGTGCAGTACTGAATGCTAGGAGACATTATGAAATTGTAGTTCACAGGGGAAGAAACATAAACTGAAATGTTATGCCAGCAAAATTTCCTTTTAAGTATGCAAGAAAACACTAATTTATTAAATTTGAAAGAAATCAAGGGATACTGAGCACATAAAAGCACTTCATGCACAAAAAATTAGCAGTGAAATTTAGACACCTAAATAGTGAAGCGACTTAAAGAATTCAGGAATGTATAAACTTCAGGAAGAAGAAGCCTTGAATCCATTTAAATATGGACCTAAAATCAAACAACTGTGGAAATTATGCTTGTACTGTAACCGATAAAAGTCACAAACTCTGACACAGTAAAAAGAATAATAATAATAAAAAATTCAAGAGAAAGGAGGTATCATTTCCTCATCCTTAAGTTTGAAGCTTATGGTCATAAAACAACATTAGGACACAAAGAAATCCATTTGAAAAATGAAAACTTTTTTCTCTTTCCATTTCTCAGAATATTGAATGTTTTGGAAGTAATAGCTCCCTTCAAGCACTTTAACAAGCTTAGAGAATTTGTTCAAATGAAGCTTCCTCCAGGCTTTCCTGTAAAACTAGGTAAGAGAAAAATTGCTTATAATTTCCATGTCTATTAGAAATATGGTATTGTTTCCTAACATTTAGTAAAAATATGATTTGAAGGAAAATGGATTTCTAAGTTTTGCTAAAAAATTTTAAAGTTTTTCTGTAATTAAATGCTTTGATATTCATCCTTTGTCAAATGTATAAAGTGCCTGATTATAGTTTTAATTCTACTAGATTTCTTTCTTTTCCTTTTTAAAAAAGAATATATTTTTCTTGATTTCAGAGAGAAAGGGAAAGCGAGAGAGAGAGCTAGAAACATCAGTGATGAGAGAGAATCATTGATTGGCTGCCTCCTGCGTGCCCCACACTGGGATTCAAGTCTGCAACTGGTTATGTGCTTTGATCGGGAATTGAATCCTGACCTCCTGATTCGTAGGTTGTTGCTCAACCACTGAGTCATGCTGGTTGGGCCTAATTCTACTTTATTTAAATTAAATGTATGGGATATGCAAATACTTCATACAAGAGGGTGTGGGTGAACTTCTGATGCACTGTGATAATGAGTTTCTGAACAGTGGGAATGTTTCTGGAGTCACTATTTACAGATACAGTAATAATCATACATTCTATTTTCAAATATTTTTTTGGTAATCCTCACCCAAGGATATTTTTCCATTGATTATTTCTAGAGAGAATGGAAGGGAGGGGGAAGACAGAGAGAAACATCTATGTGAGAGAGACATCGATTGGTTGCTTCCAGCACATGCCCTGAACAGGTCAGGGATGGAGCCTGCAACTGAGGCATGTGCTCTTTACCGGAATCAAACCCAGGACCCTTCAGTCCATGGGCCGATGCTCTATCCACTGAGCCAAACCGGCTAGGGTTATTTTCTTTTTTCTTTTTTTTTCTGAAAACAAGTTTTATTTAAATAAGGGTTTAAATACATAACATAACATAACATAACATAACATAACATAACATAACATAACATAACATAACATAACATTAAAACTGAAGGAGGGGAAAAAGAACACCCCAAAAATCTTTTTTTTTTTTTTTTTTTACTTCACATGGCATTGGGCAGCTGTTGCTAGGAAGTTGCAAGCTCTATAGCAGTGATTCCCAAAGTGGGCGCTACCGCCCCCTGGTGGGCGCTGCAGCGATCCAGGGGGGCGGTGATGGCCACAGGTGCATTTGTTTTAACTTTTTTTGTATTACCTTTCTATTCTGAGTTCAATAAATAGTTTCATAATTTCAAACTTCAATGTTTCTAATTTACACCTTTCTTTACTATATTTTACGAAAAAGGTAGAAACATTAATACATATATCTTTCTGTTTAATTGCTATTAAAATTTAAAACAAATTAATTTCCAGGGGGCGCTGAGTAATATTTTTTCTGGAAAGGGGGCAGTAGGCCAAATAAGTTTGGGAACCACTGCTCTATAGCTCTAGCTACATGACTGACACTTCAGTTTGAAATTTGTTCCCTTGTCAAAAGTTTAACTCTGATAAGAAGGTTGGCCTCAAATTACAGTGTTTGGACAACAATTAGCTAGGATCTGTCTGGTCAAAAAGACCTTAGTGGCAAGCCAGAAATCCTTACACCTCACTGGAGGGAAGGTGGCAGGCTGCTTGCTCGAAGCTCCATCACCGGGTCAGGTGTAGATCTGTGATTACGGAAAGCTCCCTCTAGTGGTACACATGCCGCTGCTGCCTTACCCCTCTCAGCTTCACGGAAGGCTGCTCAGGCGGTGGTGACATTCTCTGAGGGCAGGGGACTCTGGTGAGGAGCTTTGGCCAGACATGGGCTTGCCTGAAACATAATGGTATTGCTCCGTTTCAGGCTGGACATTGCCAGGCACCTACTGCTTGACCTCTGTTTAAATGAGGAACTTCAAGACTATACAGCATGGCTCTTTTCAGTTTATTGCATGAAGGAGTTACACTAGTCCAAGTTAAAATCAGACCCCAAATGGTTACATTATACAAGCTGTGAGGTTTTTAAACTTGTGACAAGGGACAGAAGGGAAATTCTACTCATTGCAAAGAAACCCTCACTTAAGCTTCTGTGAGCCAAAAGCACTTAAAACCCATGAACCTTCAGCTGGTTGTCCCTAGCCAGTCCAATCTCGATGAGTCCCTGGCATATGTTCTTGCGCTGGTCACCCTGCAGCTGAATTACTTCTCCATATTCTGGATGCTCAATTACAGTACCATTGCAGGCAAATTTCTTCTTAAAGGCCTTCACTAGTTTCTTTTTATCATAATCATCAGCAGTCCCTTGGACAGTAGTAAGGGTCTTCCTGCCGTTTCTCTGTTGAATTCTTATATGGATATAATCCTCAGTGCCAGCGGGAAGCAGGTCATCACCCTTACTTCCATCAGCAAAGGGGTCGAAAGAGTGGAGGTTCTGGATAGTAGACATACAGTCCGATTCCTTTTCCTCGGTAGAAACGGCCTGCGGAAGGCTGCGGCGGGAGAAGGCGGGCAGGGGGGACGGAGTTTCGGGAAGCGAGGGGGGCTTAAGGGGGAGGTTGCTGAGTCCTCGGCAGCAGCTCAGTCACTGGGCTATTTTTTTTTTTAAAGGGGAGAATGATGATTTTTATTTTTTTTAAATATATTTTATTGATTTTTTGCAGAGAGGAAGGGAGAGGGATAGAGAGTTAGAAACATCGATGAGAGAGAAACATCGATCAGCTGCCTCCTGCACACTCCCTACTGGGGATGTGCCCGCAACCAAGGTACATGCCCTTGACCGGAATCGAACCTGGGACCCTTGAATCCACAGGCCAACGCTCCATCCACTGAGCCAAACCGGTTAGGGCCGGCTAGGGTTACTTTCAAATATTTAAACTTAATTTTATCATCATGATCTTTAACAATAGTAAAATCTCATATTTAACTTCTTAACTATATCAGAAAACTGGAAACGAGATTTAGAAGTTTCTTTTGGAGTTTAGGCTTGGATTTAGCATAAATTTAAGCTTCAGGAGAAGTTTAACTCCCTTCTCTACTGACTTTAGGCTTTGTTCAGGAGAGTCTTCAGTACATCCATCAATTCAGACATCAGATGTTTAACCAGTGCTTGTTACTTGCCAGATGCTTTTCTAGGGTGAGAGTTAGTAAAAGTCCCTGCCCTCTAAGTGTTTACATTCTAGTGAGGGAGAAAAATAAACATATAGTGAATATAACCTTGATATAATTCCTCAGATCTATTTTATCTTGCTTCGATCAGTATTACTGAAACCACACTTTACTGTGCTTATTGATATTCATATTATTACTAGAGTCCCGGAGCACAAAATTCGTGCACGGTGGGGGCGGGGTGTCCCTCAGCCCAGCCTGCACCCTATCTAATCTGGGACTCCACGGGGGATGTCCCACAGGGATCGGGCCTAAACTGGCAGTGGGACATCCCTCTCACAATCCAGGACTGCTGACTCCTAACCACTCACCTGCCTGCCTGATTGCCCCTAACCGCTTCTGCCTGCCAGCCTGATCACCCCCTAACCACTCCTCTGCAGGCCCAGTCACCCCCAACTGCCCTCCCCTGCAGGCCTGATCTTGCCCCCAACTGCCCTTCCCTGCAGGCCTGATCTTGCCCCCAACTGCCCTTCCCTGAAAGCCATCTTGTGACGATGTGAGGGTGGCCATCTTGTGATGATGTGTTTGAATTTCATGTAATTTTATAGACACAAATATTTTTACTTTCTGGTGTTTCTTTTAACCATTTAAAAATAGAAAATCATTTTTTAGCTCACAAGCCTCACAAAAAGAGGCCAGGCAATGGGCTTTACTTTGCTGATACCTGGAATTAGATAGAACAGCATCTGCACATAATAGGCACAAATGAATGATTTTCCCTCCCAGAAATAACTGGAAACTGTGTAATCCTTATGTTGATTTCTTTGTGTAATCTTTATGTTAATTATGTTTAAGTTTTTTGTTTGTTTGTTTTGTTAATCCTCACCCAAGGATATTTTTTCCCATTGCTTTTTAGAGAGTAGGAAGGGAGAGAGACAGAGACATCAGTTTGAGAGAGACACATCGATTGGTTGTCTCCCTCAGATGCCCTGACCAGGGCCTGGGATCTAACCTGCAACCCAGGTACATGCCCTTGACTGGGAATTGGACCCACAACCCTTCAATCTGTGAGCCAACAATTGGTAACCTCGGAGTAACACTGGCTAGGGCTCATGTATTTTGTTTTAGAATGAAAATAAATTAGCTCAGGGTCTGAATAATATATATACTATAATTTGAAGAAAAGTTATCACATTGCAAAAATTACAAATATAGCTAGCTGTCCCTTTGCCTGAAGGAAAATAAAAAGACTGGTGGAATCTGGCATTATATGTTAGATTGGAAAGCAATTGAAATGAGTTTTTTGATGCTTCCATGTCTTTCTCTTCTTACTGTTAGAAATAAGGCGAGCCCCAAAATCAGGGCTCCTGGTAAAACACAACGCACACTCGGGAGCCAGGCAGCAAGGCAAATATCTTCACTCCTGCAGGAGGGTGCACATTCACATGGTCTGGGAGCACATGCACACTGGGTGGCGGTCTGCTCAGGCTCTCATGCCTGGCGCATGTCATCTGTTCCTCACTCTTGGTTGGAAGACCTTAGGCTCACACTCTTGCGCGATTGGCTAATTTAAACAAAGAGGTTGACCTTTGCTGTTTCAAAATGGCAGCCCCTCATGGGAGCCAAAATGGCAGCCGCCAAAACTCTCTTCTTTGACAGAAAAGATTGTTTATTCTCACATAACCAATAACTAAATCCTTCCTCAAAGCATCATACTCAGTAATAAACATATATTAGGTAGGATTGGTCTGGTGCTTGAATAATGTGTCTTTTTTTAATTTAAGGAGTATGGATGTCTCTAATAGTATTTTTAGTCTACTAGAGGCCCAGTGCATGAATTCGTGCACGGTTGGGGTCCCTCGGCCTGGCTGGCGATTGGGTCCGATCAGGGCCATCTCACCCATTCTGGGGGTTGAGGAGGGACTGCGGGAGGTTGGCTGGCCAGCCTGGGGAGGGACCGCGGGAGGTTGGCTGGCCAGCCATGGGGAGGGACCGCGGGAGGTTGGCTGGCCAGCCATGGGGAGGGACCGCGGGAAGTTGGCTGGCCAGCCATGGGGAGGGACTGCGGAGGTTGGCTGGCTGGCAGCAGGAGGTTGACTGTGGGAGTGCACTGACCACCAGGAGCAGCTCCTGCGTTGAGCGTCTGCCTCCTGGTGGTCAGTGCATGTCATAGTGACCAGTCGTAACAGTCACTTAGGCTCTTATATATATAGATAAGTAGATTAACATTTCATTTTACAGTATTATTCTTGATTATTCTCTCTAGATATACCTGTGTTTCCTACGATCACAGCCACTGTGACTTTTCAGGAATTCAGATATGATGAGTTTGACGGCTCCATCTTTACTATACCTGACGACTACAAGGAAGACCCAAGCCGTTTTCCTGATCTCTAATGACGCGAGCATGACGCCATCTCACCAAGGAAAGCAAGAGCGTGCAGAGACCCCACAGGGAGGCGAAGTAGGAGGGACAGATGCTTTCAGTGAAGAAAAGGGAATTTCATAGAACTGACACATCAGTGATATGACATAATGAAATGGGCCTCTAATAAGTTTCCTGATGTGCCATTTTCAGTCTTTTTAAATATATACATATTATAGTGTAATAGTTTGACACCTTAATGACCCTAAGTACTTCTTATGTAAAACAGCTATGAGTGCTGTGATTTGTTTTTAAAGATTTTTACACTTCTTGTTGAAATATATATGCATATATATCTATATCTATATATATAGTTATATCTAAAACACTCCTGGACCAGTAACATAAATTAAATGTCTTAAGAGATATGAAGCCCTTTACAGTTGTCATCTTATATTCACACACTGACCACCAGGAGACAAACGCCGAACGCAGGAGCTGCTCCTGGTGGTCAGCGCTCTCCCACAGCCAACCTCCTACGGCCGACCAAGGTGACATTTATAAATATTCCTTCCAACTTTGTTTTCATAAAATGTAAACTATGTAACTTTATGTATAGTTCAGTAATTTGAATGTTTGTTCAATATGATGAACTAGAAAGGAATGCAGTTTTCTGTAGATGAATGAACCAAATGGTAACCATTAAACAATTGCATTTATATGTTGCAATACATTTCAGAAGGAGCATTCACTCTGCAGGGAATAAGGTACCTCCTTTAGCACCTTAGTGCAATTCATTGTGGTGCTATTTGTTTTTACCTGAATTCTTTCTTCAATGGTAAATGTTTGTTACTAATCTTCCTTTCATAGAACCTCTATTTTTTTTCTAAACTTGAGTTTTAAAGCCTTTTTTGTGTTCATAATAGGATATGACTAGCATGTTTAAGGATAGTCCTCTTCCAAATCTCAGCACTTTAAAAATATTCCAAAATTTTAAACTTGCTTCCTAATAACTGCACATCATTCTGATTATTTTGTTTGTTTTTAGTGTTCATGTCAGTTTTAACTCACATTTTGGACTCCCTACATATTTAATGCTTTCAAAGTAAGGTAAAAACATTTTATATGCTAACAGAATATATTTGTTATAAGTTAAATTCCAAAAATGTACACAAGATTGATAATTCCTACTGTTTATTTTTTTAAGTCACAAGAAAATATTTATTGGTTTTAATTATCTTCAAAGTGTTAAAAAATCATGCATTACTCATTTTCACACTTAAAATTTTTCATGTTTATTCCAAGATGGTTTGATGGTCCAAGAATGAAAATAAATTAGGGAGAATAAGGTATGAGACATAATATGTTACGTTATATTTAAGAAATTAGCTAAAGAAATGCTTTTTAAATGTATCCTGATGAATGTGTGAGAATGCATTTGTCAGGTTTTTTAGAGTGACCCGTAATTTAAACATTTTCAAGAATTTTAATTAAGCTGAATGAGTTTAGAAACCTTTATTGAAAAGATGATTATTTACAAATCCAAAGCATCAATCATAAGAAAATTTTTATAATAAACATCTTTAAAGCTGCATCTTTCATGCTGGTAACATAATTGCATATGTTGACATTTTATTAAATACATTTTATAATAAAGAAAAATAATCATAGTTAAAAATTCAAAGGCCATTTACTACCTGGTGTGGGTCTGTTGAATTTTGTGAGAAGAGTTGGAAACCCAGACTAGGTTTATTAAATACAAGTTGATCCCAATTATTTTGGGAATCCTTATAGATCAAGTGACTTAGAAATTGAATTATCTTGTCAGTAATTATGTGAGGTTTGAGACACTGAATGGTAGTTATCACTGTTGCTTTTAGGCTCCCTTACTCTTTGGGAATGTTATATTTTCAGGATTATACTATAGATTTTTCACAAGTACAGACAATTTAGTGGGGGAAAAAACATGGAAAATTGCAACTTGGAACTTAACAATTTCCTAAAAGCTGTGAATATTTTGCTGGGGTACACTGGAGGTAGGAAGACTACTGAAAACTTTTGCACTTGGATTTTGTTTTTAACTCGTAACTTTTTCTTTCATAAAGGATAGTAGAAAGAGATGATCCATTCCAAATGTCTTTTATTTGATCATAAAGGACAAGCAAATGTCAGTATCTCTTATAATGGTGAAAACAAGGAGTTATTAATGCAAATAAACTTTTCACATTAAACTTTTCAAAATGTGCCTTTTAATCCAGTTAATGAATGAAGCGATATTCTGTGTTTCAAGTAACTAAATCAAAACACCATATCCTATATAATAAAGAGGTAATATGCAATTTGACCCTCACACCGTAACACCATCACAAGATGGCGGTGCACACAGCGGGGGTGGAACCAGCTGCTCCGCGCACCGGCCACCGCAATTCCTGCGGCCCCTTGGGGGGGCGGGTTCCCGCTGCTGCTCTGCATGGCTTCCACTGGGGTGACCAGGCCAGCACATGAGGGCAGTTAGGGGTGAGATCAGGCCAGCAGGGGAGGGCAGTTGGGGGCGATTGGGCTGGCAGGGAAGGACAGTTGGGGGCAATCAGGATGGCAGGGAGCAGTTAGGCATCAGGCCAGCAGGGGAGCAGTTAGGGGGTGATCAGGCTGGCAGGCCATCAAGCGGTTAGGAGCCAGCAGTCCCGGATTGTGAGAGGGATGTCAGAGGGATCCCAGATTGGAGAGGGTGCAGGCTGGGCTGAGGGACACCCCCACCCCCCGCCACCATCCCAGTGCATGAATTTTGTGCACCAGGCCTCTAGTATTTTAATCCCACATGAAAATCTAGATTTTGTAGTGTAGGTCCATAAAATTCTGTCTTCTGTTTGTGATTGAAGAAAATTAAAACTTGGGGGCCTATGAAATAGTCACCTTAAATGGCTATTTTGAAGAGTTCAATATTTCTGCCAACAGTGTGGCATCAAAAGGTCAGATTCTTGTCTTAAAATAATTTTTTTTAAAATATATTTTATTGATTTTTTACAGAGAGGAAGGGAGAGAGATAGAGAGCTAGGAACATCGATGAGAGAGAAACATCGATCAGCTGCCTCCTGCACATCCCCTACTGGGGAAGTGCCCACAACCCAGGTACATGCCCTTGACCGGAATCGAACCCGGGACCCTTCAGTCCGCAGGCCGACGCTCTATCCACTGAGCCAAACCGGTTTCGGCTTAAAATAATTTTTGAGAGAGAATTTGCTTCATAGAGAATTGTCAGATTTCATAAAAAGGAAGCATAAAGCAGATGCTCTGATTATTGTGAACCTAGGAACATATGGTCTGGAAATTAACACATTTCAGAGAAGCTAATAGCTGACGGAAGCTGAAAAACAATTTTGTTTCTGCTTTGAATTGGTATTGAGCCCCACTCACACTAATAGAAATGACTTTTTATAGTGTTATTCATGGACAGTTTATAATTCACACCTTGTGAGAGAGTAGTGAATAATGATCTTTAGTGACCCCTTCTTATTTTTCACTAAGTCTACAGAATTGATCCTGTTTCAAGGGGACAAAAAAGGTCTGGACTAAACGCTTTCATATTGACTTAAGGATTGCTTCCTTTTGCTCATTTATGTTCCTTTTATTTGCAAATAGCATGAGTAAGAAAGTTACAGTAGAACACTAGGTGAATTTGAAGTCCTGCCTTTAAAATTGAGTGAGAGAATTATTAATTAGTATGGAACACATTATGCCTCTGATGTTAACTCCAGCAAGAGGAATCTTAACCATGTTTTCTAAAATTAAGAAAATGCATCCTTACCAAAGTTTTTATATTTGGAAACTGTAAACTTTCAAAGACAACTGACAGTAAAACTTGCCCAAGAGACAAAAGGACAGAGGAGATATTACACTACTTGTAAAGTGCAAAGTTAATACTTTTACAAAGCATTTTATGTCAGAAATCTGGGGCAGTAGTATTTTAGATTGTCATCTAAAAATGTCACCTCAAGTATTTTGGCAATTTTAGGTCATGTGACCCTCTACAGTACTATCTAGTGAAGAACTTCTAAAATTATCTTATTTTAGTATAGTACTTTTAGTCATAATGGCACCAATGATACAGTTACAATTTCACTTTTGCCACAACACCTGCAAATACATAAGCAAAATCTAAGGATTTTAAAGAAAGGTACTTGGAAAGCATTCCTGAATTTCATCGTTTTACAGATGAAAATAACTTGCCTAAAGTAAAAAACTTTGTGTAATAAAAAACAGAAAACCCCCACCACTTACTTACCTGTACCTCCCATAGCATTCTTGATCACTAAAGGTGGCTGACAATGACTGGCTGGGATGCTCTAATAAAAATGGGTGGTGTAGGAGTTTTGGAAAGCAGAAGTGAAGCAGAAATTTTGTAGCTTACCTGCTGGCCCCTTTGGGATGAGGTAAGAGCAAGGCCTGCAGTTACTTCACCTTCTCTTCCTTCAGCTTCTCAGACCTACAGGCCAGATATGTGAGTTTAGCTTCATGATGCAAAATCCTGGCTTCCGCCATGCCACCCAGGTGAGAAGCAATGAGACCTGAGTTCTAGCCCATCCTTGTGGATTCCAGCTTGTGCTTGTGGTTCTAACTTACTCTTCCCTCTAATTATCCATCTTCCCTTCTCAACTGCCTGCAGGCTTCAACCTCCAGCATCATATAAAGCCCATAAACAGATTTGAAACTGGTTAACCAGCTCCCATAATTAAGGTCAAATCCCTGTAACAAACTTTTTTTTTTTCATAACATACAACGATGTTTTTTATTATGTATGGGTTTTAGAAATTATTTCCTTGATCACTTCGTACACAGGTAAAAATAAAATGTACTGTTTAGCATATTAGAACTTGCAAAACTGGTCATTGCCAACAGCAAGGAAAATTATCCCTAAAACATGCTTAACCAGGAGGCCAATTCATCTGCCAACCTCCAAGAACATGAAGATGAACATGATAGACTGCCCCGCATCTGTGCCTTCATTCACTACCATGCGGTAACCCTTCTTTAGGCCCAGATCAGCAGCACATTTCTTGCCAACAATCATTAAATGTCCAAGAAGATTTTCATGATCATCTTCTGCTACAGAAATCTGGGATATATGTTTCTTAGGTATCACTAGAAAATGCGTTGGTGCTTGAGGGGAAATGTCATGGAAAGCAAGACACGGATTGTCCTCAGAAATGATTTTGGCTGGGATTTCCTTGCCAATGATTTTCCGAAGAACGTGTCCCCACCAGGCCAAGTGGCTTGACCGCAAGGCTGCTGGGGGTGCAGCCCGAGTGGAGGCTGTAACAAATCTTTTTCTCTTTTGAATGCTGACTGGTAAAAAAAAGTTAAATCTACGTGCTTGTCTTCTAAAACAATTTAAGTAAGCAAATCTTAACTTCATTTTTGTGACCGTTAACCTTCAATTCCTTATGCAAAAATCATCATACTTTATTTATTTGTTTATTTAAATGTGGCAGTTTTTATTTTTTATTTTATTTTATTTTTTAAATATATTTTATTGATTTTTTACAGAGAGGAAGGGAGAGAGATAGAGAGTTAGAAACATCGATGAGAGAGAAACATCGATCAGCTGCCTCCTGCACATCTCCTACTGGGGATGTGCCCGCAACCCAGGTACATGCCCTTGACCGGAATCGAACCTGGGACCTTTCAGTCCGCAGGCCGATGCTCTGTCCACTGAGCCAAACCGGTTTCGGCATGTTGCAGTTTTTTAAAAAAAAATTATATATATATATATATATATATATATATATATATATATATATATATATATATATATATATAAAATATTGATTTTTTTTATAGAGAGGAAGGGAGAAGGATAGAGAGTTAGAAACATCGATGAGAGAGAAGCATCAATCAGCTGCCTCCTGCACACCCCCTACTGGAGATGTGCCTGCAACCAAGGTACATGCCCTTGACTGGAATCGAACCTGGGACCCTTCAGTCCCCAGGCCGACGCTCTATCCACTGAGCCAAACCTGCTAGGGCCATCATACTTTATTTAACTAACTAGCTTTTTTTTAAAAAATACATCATGTAACTAATTTTAGTATCACTAATTTAGTGACTGTGCACTGGAAAAATAACTTTTACAAAGTGATATTTTGAAAAGAATGAGAACATGTCACTTCCCCAATTATTTTTTTTTGTATAAGAGAACATTTATTTGGTACATCACAGGTAGAAAAATTTCTAGAAGTGGACTTAGGAAACAAGTTACAGAGGTAAAGGAAGGTCCCATGGAACTTGGAGTGAGGCAGTTAAAGGTAAAGTGCGTGGGGCAGGGAAGAGGAAGATGGGAAAGGCATGGGCGAGCTTCGGGAAGGAAAGCACCTTTCCCAATTATTTTTGTAAGGACATTATTTAAAAAACTAGAGGCCTGGTGCACAAAAATTTGTGCACTCGGGGGAGTCCCTCAGCCTGGCCTATGCCCTCTTGCAGTCTGGGACCCCTCGGTGGATGTCCACCTGCTCGCTTAGGCCCGCTCCCCAGGGGAATTGGGCCTAAGTTGGCACTCAAACATCCCTCTGGAAGCCTGGGAGCCCTCGGGGGAATGTCCACTTGCCAGCGGGGAGCAGGCCTAGCTGCAGTCGGACATCCTTAGCACTGCTGAAGAGGCTGGAGAGGCTCCCGCCACCACTGCTGTGCTGGCAGCCGTCACCCTGGCTTGTGGCTGAGCAGAGCTCCACCTTTGGGAGTGCACTGACCACCAGGGGGCAGCTCCTGCATTGAGCATCTGCTCCCTGGTGGTCAGTGTGTGTCAGTAACCAGTCATTCCCAGTTGTTCTGCTGTTAGGGTCAATTTGCATATTACCCTTTTATTATATAGGATAGAGGACTGGTGCACGGGTGGAGGCCAGCTGGTTTGTCCTGAAAGGTGTCCTGGATCAGGGTGGGGGTTCTGCTGGGCTGCCTGGCCAGCCTGGGTGAGGGGCTGATGGCTGTTTGCAGGCTGGTCACACCCCCTTCAGGGTGGGGGTCCCCACTGGGGTGCCTGGCCAGCCTGGGTGAGGGACTGATGGCTGTTTGCAGGCTCGTCAAGCCCTCCAGTGGTGACCCTCACCCCATGGGGGTTTGGCCAGCCTGGGTGAGGAGCTGAGGGCTGTTTTCAGGCTGGCCACAGCCCCTTCAGGGTGGGGGTCCCCACTGGAGTGCTTGGCCAGTCTGGGTGAGGGGCTGATGGCTGTTTTCACGCTGGCTAAGTCCCCTGGCGACCGAAGCTCCCAGCCTCTCCTTTTTTTTAATTGTTTTATTCTGGGATTTATTTATCTTCTATAATTGAAACGTTGTAGCCTTGAATGGAGCCCATTTCCTGCCAGGGCAGGCGGGAAGTTTGGCTTCCTCCATTGCTGTGGGCAACCCAAGCCTTTTGCTCGCTCCAGCTCCGAGGCCATGGCAGCTGGAAGCAGGTATCTGGGATTTATTTATCTTCTATAACTGAAACTTTGTAGCCTTGAGCAGAGCTCAGGGCCAGCAAGGCAGGCAGGAAGCTTGGCTTCCTCCATTGCCTCCAAGCCTCCTGCTTGTTCAGCTCCATGGCTGCCGCCATCTTAGTTGGGTTAATTTGCATATTTGCTCCTGATTGGCTGGTGGGCATGGCTTGTGGGTGTAGCAGAGGTATGGTCAATTTGCATGTTTCTCTGTTACTAGATTAGAGGCCTGTTGCACGAAGAGATTTGTGCAATAGGCCTTCTCTTGGCTGCTGGCACTGGTTTTCCTCCTGCACCCGGGACCCAGGCCTTTGCTCTAGCTGGGCTCCGGCTGAAGCCGCCTCGGAGCCATTAGGCTTCGCTACTCCGCAGATCCCAGGGCCGTGAGGCCTCGCTGCTCCGCCTGGCGCCAGGGTGTGAGGCCTCACTGCTCTGGCCCCGGGCCGTCAGACTTCGCTCCACCGCTTGGAACCTAGTATGCAAATTAACCTCCATCTTTGTTGGTGGTGAATTTGCATATCGTGGTGATTAGCCAATGGGAGGCGTAGCGAAGGTACGGTCAAATACCATGTTTGTCTATTATTAGGTAAGACTAGTGGCCAGTGCACGAAATTCATGAATGGAGGGATGGGTTCCCTCAGCCCATCCTGCATCCTCTCTAATTGGGTCCCCTTGGGGGATGTCCGACTGCCGGCAGAGGGATCAGGCCTAAACCGGCAGTCGGACATCCCTCTCGCAACCTGGGACCACTGGCTCCTAACTGCCTCTGCCTACCTGCCTGATTGCCCCAACCCCTCTGCCTGCCTGATCACGCCTAACCTCTCTGCCTGCCTGATCATGCCTAACCTCTCTGCCTGCCTGCCTGATCACCCCTAACTGCCCTCCTGCTGGCCTGATCTCGCCCCCAACTGCCCTCCCCTGCAGGCCAATTTAGTTCTGATTGGTTGGTTTCTATGCCAGTCAGTGTCAAGCTCTGCCTCCTAGGCAGCCATTGGCTCCTCACAGCACCGAGATTTGGTTCTGATTGGTTGTTCATATGTCAATGTCAAAAGCTCCACCTCCTAGGCAAGCATTTACTCCTCATAGCACCCAGATTCTGTTCTGATTGGTTGGTTCCTATGCCAGTCGGCATCACTAGGCTTATCAACAGGGCCTGATCAGAAAGGCAGGGCTGATCAGCAGCCCGGGTAGAGGCCTGGAGAGAAATGGAGGCATGTGGGAAACTGCCTATTGTCTTCACTAGCAGTGAGGTATGGACAGAGAACCTGGAAGGCTGGTGACACTTGAAGCCCTAGCAAAGGTCAAAGCTGTGCACCCACTGTTAGTCCAGACAATGGTAGCTGAAGCAACTTCCCCACCAGATAGTCATGTAAATCCTTTTCTTTTTAATCGTTACATTCTTTATTAGTTAAGGAATAACAAATATGTCCTCATTAACCCCCAACCCCCTTCCCCCCCACTCTCATGCTCTCATCCTGCTGTTGTCCATGTCCATTGGTTTGGCTTATATGCATGCATACAAGTCCTTTGGTTGACCTCTTCCCCTTACCCCCACTGTCCCCTACTTTGCCTCTGGGGATTAATAGTTTGATTGCTGTTTCTCTGTCTTTGGATCTGTCCCTGGTCATCAGTCTATGTTGTTCTCTATATTCCACAAATGAGTGAGATCATATGGTACTTATCTTTCTCTGACTGGCTTATTTCACTTAGCATAATGCTCTCCAGTTCCATCCAAGCTGTTGCAAAAGACAAGAGTTCTTTCTTTTTTACCGCAGGGTAGTATTCCATTGTGTAGATGTACCACAGTTTTTTAACACATTGTATGCGGGAAACGTATTTATACGTTTTATGTATTTATACCTCCTACCAGTGTAGTAGAGAGCGGGACACGTATTAACACATAGTTTGCGGGTAGTTTTTATCATGCGCTAAAAGGTGGCGTGGGCCATTTTTGCTAATTTTTTGCACAAATGGCAATGTTCAGTAAAATTACGATAACTTTAGTTTACGTATTTATACGTTACCCGCATTCTACCGCTAGTCTATAAAAAACGTATTAATAACATGTCCCGCACTCTACTACCAGTCAACGTAAAACGTATAAGTAAAACGTATAAATACGATTCCTGTATACAATGTGTTAATACGTTTTTTATAGACTAGCGGTAGAATGCGGGTAACGTATAAATACGTAAACTAAAGTTATCGTAATTTTACTGAACGTTGCCATTTGCGCAAAAAATTAGCAAAAATGGCCCGCGCCACCTGTTAGCACGCGATAAAAACTACCCACAAACAATGCGTTAATCCACTCATCTGCTGATGGGCACTTAGGCTGTTTCCAAATCTTAGCTATGGTGAATTGTGCTGCTATGAACATAGGGGTGCATATATTCGTTCTGATTGGTGTTTCTGGCTTCTTGGGATATATTCCTAGAAGTGGGATCACTGGGTCAAATGGGAGTTCCATTTTTAGTTTTTTGAGGAAGCTCCATACTGTTCTCCACAGTGGCTGCACCAGTCTGCATTCCAACCAGCAGTGCAGAAGGGTTCCTTTTTCTCCACATCCTCTCCAACACTTGTTGTTTGTTGATTTGTTGATGATAGCCGTTCTGACAGGTGTGAGGTGATACTGCATTGTCGTTTTGATTTGCATCTCTCATATAATTAGTGACTTTGAGCATGTTTTCCTATGTCTTTCGGTCTTCTGTATGTCCTCTTTCGAAAAGTGTCTATCTAGGTCCGTTGCCCATTTTTTTTATTGGATTGTTTATCTTCCTATTATTAACTTTCATGAGTTCCTTGTAAATTTTGGAGATTAAACTATTATTGGTGATATCATTGGAAAATACGTTCTCCCATGAAGTGGGTCTTCTTGTTGTTTTGTTGATGGTTTCCTTTGCTGTGCAAAAGCTTTTTATTTTTATGTAGTCCCATTTGTTTATTTTCTTTTTAGTTTCCAATGCCCTAGGAGCATTATCAGAGAAGAAATTCCTTCGACATATGTTTGCTATTTCACTGCCTGTGGATTCCTCTAGTATTTTTATGATTTCCCGTCTTACGTTTAAGTCTTTTATCCATTTTGAGTTTATTTTTGTGTATGGTGTGAGTTGGTGGACTAGTTTCATCCTTTTGCATGTATCTGTCCAATTTTCCCAACACCATTTATTGAAGAGACTGTCTTGACTCCATTGTATGCTTTTGCCTCCTTTGTTGAATATTAATTGGGCATAGTGCTTTGGGTCAATTTCTGGGTTCTCTATTCTATTCCATTGATCTATATGTCTGTTCTTGTGCCAGTACCAAGCTGTTTTAAGAACAGTGGCTTTGTAATACAGTTTGATATCTGGTATTGAGATCCCACCTACTCTGTTCTTCGTTCTCAGGATTGCTGCAGCTATTCGAGGTCTTTTTTTATTCCAGATGAATTTTTGGAACGTTCGTTCTAGATCTGTGAAATATGCCATTGGTAATTTAATGGGGATTGCATTGAATCTATAGATTTCTTTGGGTAGTATGGACATTTTGATGATGTTGATTCTACAAATCCATGAACACGGTATGTTCTTCAATCTGTTTATGTCTTCCTCTATCTCTTTTTTCAGTGTCCTGTAGTTTTTCGCATATAAGTCTTTTACCTCCTTAGTTAAGTTTATTCATAGGTATCTTAATTTTTTTGGTGCGATGGTAAATGGGATTGCTTTTTTAGTCTCCCTTTCTGTAAGTTCACTATTGGTGTAAAGAAATGCCTTAGATTTCTTGGTATTAATTTTGTATCCTGCTACATTGCTGAATTCATTTATTAACTCTAATAATTTTTTGATGGAGTCTTTAGGGTTTTCTATGTACAGTATTATCTCATCTGCAAATAAGGACAGTTTTACTTCTTCTTTTCCAATTTGGATGCCTTTTATTTCTTCTTCTTGTCTGATTGCAACGGCTAGTACTTCCAGTACTATGTTGAACAGGAGTGGTGCGAGGGGGAATCCCTGTCTTGTTCCTGTTTTTAGGGGAAATGGTTTTAGTTTTTGCCCATTGATTATGATGTTGGCTGTGGGTTTGTCATATATGGCTTTTATTATGTTGAGGTATGATCCTTCTATTCCTACCTTGCTGAGAATTTTTATCAAGAAAGGGTGTTGAATTTTGTCGAAAGCTTTTTCTGCATTAATTGATATGACTATGTGGTTTTTATCTCTCAATTTGTTTATGTGATGAATCACGTTTATTGATTTGCGGATATTGTACCATCCTGGCATCCCTGGGATGGATCCTACTTGGTCATGGTGTATGATCTTTCTGATGTATTGCTGGATCCGATCTGCTAGAATTTTGTTGAGTATTTTGGCGTCTATGTTCATGAGGGATATTGGCCTTATAATTCTCTTTCATTTTGTTCTCTCTACGGTATTGGTATTAGGGTGATGCTGGCTTCATAGAATGAGCTGGGAAGTGTTCCTTCTTCTTAAATTTTTTGGAATAGTCTGAGGAGGATATGTTTTAGTTCTTCCTTGAATGTTTGGTAAAACTCCCCTGTGAAGCCGTCTGGCCCCGGGCTTTTGTTTGCTGAGAGGTTTTTGATGACTGCTTCAATTTCTTCCATCGTTATTGGCCTGTTGAGATTTTTAGAATCCTCTGGATTGAGTTTTGGAAGATTGTATTTTTCTAGGAATATGTCCATTTCCTCCAGGTTGTCTAGTTTGTTAGAATAGAGTTGTTCATAGTATTTTTTAAGAATTCTTTGAATTTCTGAGGGATCTGTTGTTATATCGCCTCTTTCATTTCTGATTTTGTTTATTTGAGTCTTCTCTCTTTGCTTCTTGGTGAGCCTGGCTAGAAGTTTGTCAATCTTGTTTATCCTTTCAAAGAACCAGCTTTTGCTTTCATTGATCTTTTGTATTTTTTTTTTTTTGGTCTCTATGTCATTTATTTCTGCTCTGATCTTTATTATCTCCTTTCTTCTGCTCACTCTGGGCTTTTTTTGGTGTTCTCTTTCTAATTCTTTGAGTTGTAGAGTTAAATGATTTACTATCATTTTTTCTTGTTTTTTGAGGTAGGCCTGTAGTGCTATAAACTTCCCTCTCAGTACTGCTTTCATTGTGTCCCATAGATTTTGGGTTGTTGTACTGTTATTGTCATTAGTTTCCAGGGTGTTTTTAATTTCTACTTTGATCTCACTGGTAACCCAATCATTATTTAGTAACATGCTATTCAGCTTCCAAGTGTTTGAGTTTTTTGGATTGTTTTTACTGTGGTTTATTTCTAATATTATGCCCTTGTGATCTGAGAAGATGCTTGGTATGATTTCAATCTTCTTATATTTGGGGAGACTTTGCTTGTGACCCAATATGGGGTCTATTTTTGAAGATGTCCCATGTGCACTTGAGAAGAACGTATATTCCGTGGCTTTGGGGTGAAATGTTCTGAAGATGTCAATTAAGTCCATCTGATCTAGTGAGTCATTTAGGATTGCTGTTTCTTTGCTGATTTTTTGTCTAGAGGATTTATCCAGTGATGTCAGTAGTGTGTTTAAGTCCCCTACTATGATTGTGTTGTTGTTGATCTCTCCCTTGTTATTTTCCAGGAGGTTTTTTATGTATTTGGGTGCTCCTGCATTGGGTGCATATATGTTTATAAGGGTTATATCCTCTTGTTGTATCGATCCCTTTAATATTATGAAGTGGCCTTCCTTATCTCTTGTTATAGCCTTCACTCTGAGGTCTATTTTGTCAGATATAAGTATTGCTACCCCAGCTTTTTTTTCATTTCCATTTGCCTGAAAGATATTTTTCCATTCCTTCACTTCAGTCTGTGTGAGTCCCTTTTTCTGAGGTGGGTCTCTTGTAGACAGCATATATATGGGTCATGTCTTTTTATCCATTCAGTCACTCGATGTCTTTTGATTGGTGCGTTTAGTCCGTTTACATTTAAAGTTATTATTGAAAGGTGCGTGCTTGGATTCATTTCTATTTTCGTGCCTGTGTTCTTTCTTACCTTTATATTTCTTCTTTTTGCAGCATTCCTTTTAGCATTTCTTGCATTGCTGGCTTGGTAGTGATAAACTCCCTTAGCCTTTTTTTTTGTCTGCAAAGCTCCTGATTTCCCCTTCAATTTTGATTGATAGTCTTGCTGGATAGAGTATTCTTGGATTCAGTCCTTTCCTTTGCAACACTTTGTATACCTCCTTCCATTCCCTTCTAGCTTGATGTGTTTCTGTTGAGAAATCATTTGATAATCTGATGGGGGATCCTTTGTAGGTAACTCTCTGTTTCTCTCTTGCAGCCTTTAAGATTCTGTTTTTGTCTTGTACATTTGCCATCGTTATTATGACGTGTCTTGGTGTGGGTCTTTTGGTGTTCATCTTGCTTGGGCCTCTCTGTACTTGTGTAACTTTTTTCTTCCCCATATCTGGGAAGTTTTCTGTCATTATTTCTTCAAATAGATTTTCTGATCCTTGCTGCTCTTCTTGTCCTTCTTGCAGCCCTATTATGCATACGTTACTTTGTTTCATGTTGTCCCAAAGCTCCCTTAGGCTCTCCTCCTGCTTTTTAATTTTCTTCTCCAGTTGCTGTTCAGATTGAGCTTGTTTCTCTGCCTTATCTTCTAACTCAGTAATTTGGTCCTCTGCTTCTTCTAGTCTGCTGTTGAAACTTTCCATGGTGTTTTTGATTGTAGCTACATCACTTTTCATTTCTTCCTGATTCTTTTTTTTTCTTCCTGATTCTTGCATAGGTTGTTGATTTTCTCATCCATTCGGTGAATGAATTGTACAACCATTATTCTGAATTCTTTTTCTGTCATGTTGCATGCTTCAACTTGATTAATTTCCTTTCTTGGCGACTCCTCATTGTCTTTCCTCTGGGTGTTGTGTCGTCTCTTCATTCTGATTACCTCCCGATGGTTCAAACGTCGAATTGCGTGGGCCTGGGCTGTGTGCAGTGGGAGCCTCACACCACCCTAGTGTCACTGAAGAGCTCTGACACTAAGATGTGTTGTTGTTGTGGGTTGGTGGGAACCAGGCTCGCTCAGAATCAGTGTTGCCAGCGCTCAATGTTGCCTCATGCGTGCCCTTAGAATCAGGGACCCTGCCTGCACTGTGCTGAAACAGAGACCCCCTGGAGCGTGCTGAAAATCAGCGCCCTCTAGCGTGTGCCAGGAGTCAGAGTTCCCCAAGAATCCAGTATCAGAGTCTCTGTTGTTTGCACGACCTCGCATTGAGAATCAGGGTCCCTGTGTGCCATTGCACTAAGAATTGGGGTCACTGGCTCTTAGTATGAATGCACAGGGAGTCAGGGATCTCAGGCGCAGGTGATAAGAAACACAGTCAAGTCACTGGTGTTTGGTTCTGCCTTCTGCGCAGAGAATCGGGGACCCTGGGCCCGAGCTACGTGGGACAAATTCCCGGTGTTTGCACAATTGCTTCTAGCCCAGGGCTCCTAGAGCAGGCAGTGCGCGCAGGACCAGTTCCCTTCCCGGTGTTCTCGCGTTTGCTCCCAGCCCAGGACTCCTGAAGTAGGCACTACGCGGGACCAGTTCCAAGGTGCTCGTGCAATTCCAGGTTAAAGTTCCTGTGGCAGCACTGAGACCCGGGCAAGGGGTGGGTTTATCAGTTACTATGGCGCTGCCCCCACACCTGCAGGAAGGGGGATGGGCTTTGTTACTCACGGATCTGCTGAGGGGATTTCTGAACTTTTGGTGTCCACACGTCTGTAGCTGTGGTCACAGGTCTCTGTCCCCAGTGGCTGCAGGGTCCTGGTATGTGTCTGAGATCAGACTGGGTGGTGCTGAGGCCAGGATCCTAGTCTCAAGCAGCTCTGTTTTCCAAGATGGCATGGTCGCTGTGCCCATGCTGGCCTCCCAGCCCTTTTTTTGTTTTTTTAAATTAAATCTTTATTGTTAAGATTATTACAGTTGTTCCTCTTTCCCCCTCCATAACTCCCCTCCACCCGTTTCCCACCCCACCCTCCACCCTCACCGCCCCCCCCCCACTGTCCTCATCCATAGGTGCATGAGTTTTGTTCAGTCTCTTACTGCATCCCCCACATCCCTTCCCCCCCCCCATAATAGTCAGTCCACTCCCTTTCTATGCCCCTGATTCTATTATAATCACCAGTTCATTCTGTTCATCAGATTATTTATTCACTTGATTTTTAGATTCACTTGTTGATAGATGTGTATTTGTTGTTCATAGTTTGTATCTTTACCATTTTCTTCTTCTTCCTCTTCTTAAAGGATACCTTTCAGCATTTCCTATAATACTGGTTTAGTGGTGATGAATTCCTTTAGCTATTTCTTATCTGTGAAGCTCTTTATCTGACCTTCCGTTCTGAATGATAGCTTTGCTGGATAAAGTAATCTTGGTTGTAGGTTCTTGGTATTCATCACTTTGCTGGCCGTGAGTCTGTTCCAAGCTCCGCTTGAGGAGGCATCCGCCAGGCCCCTCCCGAGGGCGGGGTCCGTGGCATCTCCTGCCCAGTCTGCCCTCGCGCGGAGACCCTTTCTCTGGGAACTCACCTCCACGCAGCTCAGGGAGGGCCCTGTTAGGGCCGCGCTTGGCCCTAGTCTCAGACCTTCCCAGGGGACATGGGGTAGAGTGACGAGGTGCACTCAGCGCGTAGCCCCACCAATGAGCTTCCCTCCGCCCTGGTATTCATCACTTTGAATATTTCTTGCCACTCCCTTCTGGCCTGCAAAGTTTCTGTTGAGAAATCAGCTGACAGTCGTATGGGTATTCCCTTGTAGGTAACTGGGTTTCTTTCTCTTGCTGCTTTTAAGATTCTCTCTTTGTCTTTTGCTCTTGGCACTTTAATTATGATGTGTCTTGGTGTGGTCCTCTTTGGGTTCCTTTTGTTTGGGGTTCTCTGTGCTTCCTGGACTTGTAAGTCTATTTCTTTCACCAGGTAGGGGAAGTTTTCTGTCATTATTTCTTTAAATAGATTTTCAATATCTTGCTCTCTCTCATCTTCTGGCACCCCTATAATTCTGATGTTGGTACGCTTGAAGCTGTCCCAGAGGCTCCTTACACTATCTTCGTATATTTGGATTCTTTTTTCATTTTGCTTTTCCAGTTGGGTGTTTTTTGCTTCTTCGTATTTCAAATCTTTGACTTGATTCTTGCAATCCTCTAGTCTGGTGTTGGGAATCTGTATAATATTCTTTTTTAAAAAAAATATATTTTATTGATTTTTTACAGAGAGGAAGGGAGAGAGATAGAGTTAGAAACATCGATGAGAGAGGAGCATCGATCAGCTGCCTCCTGCACATCTCCTACTGGGGATGTGCCCACAACCCAGGTACATGCCCTTGACCGGAATCGAACCTGGGACCTTTCAGTCCGCAAGCCGACACTCTATCCACTGAGCCAAACCGGTTTTGGCGGGAATCTGTATAATATTATTTCAGTCAGTGTATGCTTAATTTCTAGTTGGTCTCATTAGATTTCTTGTAGATCTCATTAAGTTTATTGGCAGTTTCTAGAAAATTCTTGAAAAACCTTAAAAGTGTGGTTTTGAACTCTATGTCCAGTAGTTTGCTTTCCTCCATTTCTGTCATTTGTGTCCTTTTTCTTTGTCTCCGCATTTTTTATGCTTCCCTGTGTTGATAAAGTGGTTTTCTGTGCTGAGTGTCCTCTAGGGCCCAGTGGTTCAGCCTCCCCAATTACCTGAGGAGGACACTCTTGGTGCACCCCCTCGTGGTCTTTGTGCACAGTCTTGTTGTAGTTAAGCCTTCATTGTTGTAGTTATCACTGGGAGGAATTGACCTCCAGGCCAATTGGCTGTGAGAATCAGCTGTGTCTGCAGTGGGAGAACTTCTGTGCTGGAGACACCCCTCTGGGGCAAGACTTGCTTCAATGGGGCTTTGGTGCTCACTGAGTCTGCCCCCTGAGTGTGTCCTTTATGGTTCCGCGGAGCTGCAAACTGGATGGTCCCTCTCTGACCTCTGGGTTTCCTTGCTCCTGGATCTCTAGGGAGGTGCTAATCTAGCCTTTGCCTGAGGCTATCCAGCAAAAGCCTCTGTGCAGGGCTTGGGTGGGGCGGGGTCCCAGGGGATCAACAGAGCGGAGAGGGCAGTTATGGCTGCTCTCAGTCCTGCCCTCAGAGGCCCTGCTTCTCAGTGTCCCGGCAATCGCTGAAAGCACCCCTGCGAGAAAGCTGCCCTCAAGTTCTGACCAATGCCAGACAGCTCAGTTTCTCCCGTGTGAGTCTGGGTCCCCAGAGACTTGCCTGGAACTGGAGCTCAGAGCTTGAGACTCCCTCCCAATTGAAAAAGACAACTGTGTCCTCAGCCGCCATCCCTCTCTGCATGCACCTCTGTACCTCTGTATTTTACTTCCACACTGCACCTCCTCTGAGTCTTGGTATGCTTTTCTCTTTCCTTCTAGTTGTAGAATTTCCACTCAGCCAGCCTTCCTGTGGTTCTGAATGATGTCCGTTATGTCTTTTAGTTGTATTTTTGAAGTGGTTGTTCGAGGCAGCAAACTCCGGTGTTTACCTATGCCGCCATCCTTTTTTCTCTGTAAATCCTTATTGATAAGATAGTCTGTTACTGGAACTTGCCTGCTTAAGGGCTATGGGTGTAGCCCAAACCAATAAAAGGTTGGCGAGGCCTGAGCACCAGTGGAAGTCCTTCCCCTTGAGTTGGACTTACCCGTCTGGCCCCCCAATATTTCCAAATTATCTCTTGTCTCTTCTCTTTCGTGTGCGGCTCCTCTTCCAGATCCTGAACCCTGAACCACGTGGGACGTGGGGGGAAACATTTACAACAGCTGCTGGCCAGACTGGGAGAGAGAGCCAAGTGCTGATCTAAAGTTGCCACAGAGCAACCGTCAGTCCCTGCTTCTCTCTTCAGGCCTCTCTCTGGCTCTGATTTGCAGCCCCCTCAGCAGTCAGTGCTGGGGCACTGTCTGCAGCAGAAGCAGTCAGCAACTGGGTTGCTATGGCAACCCAGCAGCACTGCCTACAGGACTGACTTCTGGTTGGTTGAGCCTCAGTAGTGACTGGTTATGACCCATCCTATATATTAGGATGTTTGGCCTGGATGGTTTTGTTCAGTGGTTGAGTGTTGACCTATGAACCAGGAGATCAAGGTTCTATTCCCAGTCAGGGTACATGCCCGGGTTGTGGGCTTGATCTCGATCCCCAGTAGGGGGTGTGCAGGAGGAAGCTGATCAATGATTATCATTGATATTTCTGTATTTCCCTCTCTGAAACGAATAATGCAGTGGGGCCTTGACTTATGAGTGTCCCGACTAACGAGTTTTTTGAGATACCAGCTGTCTCTCGGCCGATTTTTTGCATTGAGTTGACAGAGTAATTTGAGTTAACGAGTTCCTTAACGAGTTCAGTCTCGGAACGAATTAATCTCGTAAGTCAAGGCCCCACTGTATATAAAAAAAGTTCATCATTCTGTGAATTTTTATATTGTAATAAGTGTATATATATATGTATTTTAAAATAAACGTATTCTTAAGAATATTCCCACAGATGAAGAATTTAGTATGGTACACGTGTGTTATTTTGCTAAAAAATTTATATTTAAAAAAATGTATTTTTATTGCTTTCAGAGAGGAAGAAGAGGTAGAAACATCAATGATGAGAATCATTGATTGGCTGCCTTCTGCATGCCCCCTACTGGAGATTGAGCCTGCAACTGGGCATGTGCCCTTGTTTGGAATCGAACCCCACAGGCTGAGGCTCTATCTACTGAGCCAAACCCACTAGGGCTGCTAAAGAATTTCTAAATGAATTTCACATACAATGAAAATGGCAACAAAATTAAAACTGAGTAAAACAGATGAGTAAATCTACAACTCCAGAATTAGTCTCATTTAGAAAGGACCTATGCTAATAAAGCCTTAGGAATAGACATTCTGGATGCTCTTTAAAGTCCCAGTAGCATTTCCATAACATCCATATTTAACCAAAGTAAACACAATTTAAGTACTGATTGCATGGCCCTGAGGCACTTAATCTAGAACTCAACCAAAGTGTTATTGTTTGCTAGAGGAAAAGTTGGCTTGTATATTTTCTGTGATACCCACACCAGAACTTTATTCAGTTGTAGGATGCAACTTGAAGTAAAATTAGTTTGTACTGTTCTAGTAGAAGCCCTGTTTGTTCTTTCCCTAAGTATCTAACATTTACACATACTGTCCACATACAGACACTGCAATCACTACCAGGAAGATTATCATCCAAAACCCATCGTCAAAAAATGAGAAGAGCAACATAGCCTTCTCTCTTCATCTGCATGCAATGTATTGTAGTGCTTCTGCTAAAACATTACCCTAAACTAAATTATAATTCTGAAAAGCTCCATAGCAGGTACCAGGCAACACAAGCCTGTATCTCTCCGCTCCAACCCGTCCTCCACCCCACCCCCTGCGGTGACATTATCAACTACATTGCAGGATAGGTATTAATCTCATTTCACAGTTAAGAAATTCAAAGTAAAAGATACAGGTCTCCTCAGCTGCAAATGAAACCAAAACTCATGACTAGACTCATAGCCACTACCTCTCATTCACTGCTATAGAATTTAAGCAAATAAATAGGACAAACATTTTTTTCTAACAAAACCACTTTTATTTTTTTAATCATTTACTACTAAATACAGAACAAAACTTAAGTGTGGAGGCAGTCAGTATTCACTTGGTTTCAACTGATCGTGTTAAAGGCTTGTGTCCTGTGCAACCTTACCGCTGTGCATAAAATGTTCACTGAAAAATAACCTAGGTATGGGTTCCTGTCACTGCATTTTACATCAGTGACACTATTTTACAGCCCAAAACTTAATCCCTTTTGAAAAGTTAAGTATATTTGTATTCAGAGATTACAAGTGAGGAAACAGACTAATACTAGGTTTAACCAGGTGAAACTGCCAACATTTTACTTGTTTTGATTTACAAAAACGGCAGTCATATGGTTCAACCATCACCTACTAAGAAAGTTTTTGTAGGTTTAAGTAAATGTCACTTCTGTTCAACAGTTTTAAAATGACTATTAGGGCCATTATTAGAACTTCATAACTATAGACAAAATTCCTTTGGATAAAATCTTTAAAAAGTTACTTACTATAAACTGTAAAAACAATGCTGCTTTCTATATGGCATTTCAATTTTAAAAGTTAAAAAAATTATCAGACTTGGATAAGAGCTATACTTCCAAGTCTCATTTCCCCCTTAAACCCAGCCACTCTACACTACTCATTTCATAAATGAATAAATATTTAGTATTGTACATTAGATACATACCATTGAATTGCTATACTATTCCAGCAAAGGCAAATATTTCACTGAAAATATAAATTTAGTAGATATAGGTGGGATCATTTATCCTACAGTTACTTTACTCAACCCAATTCCTATACCCAAAATATGAGAAATTTATACTAAGAAATAGATTGTTTTAGAAATTAAAGCAACTTTGATAATTCTGATGGTAACTAATCACTACAGTGATGGATTGTATAGTAAATATGTAGATTGTAGGGCAAAGGACTTGATTTGTAAAATGAATGAGGTAAATGTCATACATTCAACAGCTTGTAAATAAATACAAATACGGTTTTACAGGAACATGAACATAGGTTTAAGGGTTTTATTATCAAAGACTTGTAAAACAATTTCAGAAACTGTACATCAACATGGCACAGACTGTAGCCTACTTTTGTTTTTACTGCACAAAAGTGAAGCTGGAAACTCCTGTAACTAAGAAAACAGTTGCCTAAACTACTTTGCATTTAACATGGAATCACTGTGGGCATAAGATTACTACTGCAGTAACACAAATTTATTGGTTTTATACAACTTGAGATCAAATAAAAAGTACATTATCAAGTACATTTGTCTCACTTTAAAAGCATATGGTCAATTTAAAATGCACTACCCCCTTT
Source organism: Myotis daubentonii (assembly GCF_963259705.1). NCBI lineage: Eukaryota > Metazoa > Chordata > Mammalia > Chiroptera > Vespertilionidae > Myotis > Myotis daubentonii. Next base: position 169,135,775 of record NC_081842.1, read on the forward strand.
TTCCAACATTGATATTAAAACAAATTAATAAAAGTGAAAAATTGAAAATTAGGACAAGAAATAAGTCTTTTACAGATGGACTCAGGATAGGCAGATAGCTTTCAATGATGTAGGTGTGAAATAAATTATTTCAGGGAAAACAATTCCCAAACACCTTATGAAAAAGTATACAACTCTACTTCAAAATATGCTATTTACTCACTGCCAAAGACAGTTTTATTTCAAATTTTGTTTCTGTAATTAAAGCCTAAGCAGCCATCAAAAAAGGTTAGTGCATATATAACCTTTCAAAGTTAAACAAAAGCCACAAAATTTCAGCCACAAGGCTTAAAGGATTATCTATTTCAAATGCTTATTTCCAGATGTAACTATAAGAATGTTAACTTGTCATATCAACGAACAAGACCATAAGTAGATCCATCATGTTGGAGGATTTTAATGACATTGAGGATATTCCTGTCACAATTAACATGCAATCAGTGCATTCCCTACAGGGCTCTATTACGGCAATGAATCAAATTCTAGAAATACTATAAGTGAACTTACTTAATAAAGGAGATTATACAACATAAACAATCCATGCCTGCTGTAGATGCATGCAGCTTTTCACTTCTGCTATGAAGCAGCACCAGAATAGTCAAGCTGCTTGGTTACTCAATCAGATTTCACCACATCAAGAATTGGTTACCCACATAGCATTTTCTAAAAACTTTTGGATGTAAATAATATCAATTACAGGAGCGTTATAACCATTTGTAGCTCAGAGCTGTATACATCTAAGGTTTGAGATGAACAAATACAGCATGAAGATATCACACAAAGGAATGACACTGATGCATGTATACAGGTGGATTCTCATGGAGGCCATATTCAGTCACTCATATCCATGTCTTCTTCATGATGATCATCACCATTCACTTTGGATTCTCTCAGGGGATCACCAGTTCCCTTTTCCACAGAACATTCTTTTGTTTTGGGGGAAACTGGTTCTGTTGGTTTCTTCTCCTCTTTTTTCTCTTTCTCGCTGTCATACCCCTGTTCCTCTTCATCATAATCCCGTGTAACCTGCTTTGCCAAGGAGAATAATAAAAGTAAACGTCTTCACAGAAAAATCACTTCTTATAAGTACTAGTACCACCTAAAATACCAAAATAAATTAGTATGTAAACATACTTTTACATCTTTATCACTCTCAGATTTTCTTTCCCGATCCTTTTCTTTATCTTTACTTTTCTTCTTCTTGCTTGTTGATCGTTCTCGTTCATCTCTGCCTCTTTCTTTGTCTTTATCTTTCTTCTTCTCCTTTTTATGCCTAGGATAACAGTAAAATGTTCTCAAAGAAAAAAAAGATGCTTTAAAGGATACGCTTGAGAATTTTAACCTGTAAGTATAGCAATAAGTTTTAACTTGTTTAGATGCTAAGCTTGACCCAAGTTCACATGATATAAAGAGGGTACAGGGCCCTGGCCGGGTAGCTCAGTTGGTTAGACCATTGTCCTGATACACCACTAAAGTTGCAGGTTTGATCTCGTCAAGGCACAACAGGGGTGGGGAACCTTTTTTCTGCCAAGGACTATTTGGATATTTATAACATCAATTCCTGGGCCATACAAAATTATCAACCTAAAAATTAGCCTGCTGTATTTGGTCAAACATTTAATTAACTTACCCCTAATGCCTTGGCAAGGCCAGACCAAAATTTAGCAGCACCCGCGGTCTGGACGTTTCCCACCCCTGGACATACAAGAAGCAACCAATAAATACATAAATAAGTGGAATAACAAATTGATGTTTCTATCAAATTAATAAATAATAAAAAAAGACTAGCCCAGCCAGTTTGGCCCAGTGGTTGAGTGTCGAACTATGAACCAGGAGAGGTCAAGGTTTGATTCCTGGTCAGGGCATATGCCCGGGTTGCAGTCTCAATCCCCAGTGTGCAGTGTGCAGGAGACAGCCAATCAATGATTCTCTCGCCATCACTGATGTTTATATATATCTCTCTCTCCCTTATCTGAAATCAATGAAAATATATTTTAAAAAATATATAGCAAATATCCATTTTCAAAACACTGGACACAAGCCATGCTCAATAATAGAAGAAAACTAATTTGGTTACAGGCATAAAATGCTCAATCCTCCACAGTGTTTATTAAAACAGTCTCAAATCGTAAGAGAAAAATAAAAGCACATTCATAGCATTTTAATGGAAAAAAAAGTTCTGAAAATTAGAAAGAGTACACCTAAATCATTAGCATTCTTACCTCCTAGGGGACGGTGAGCGAGACAATTTTCTTTTCGGAGACCTGGGCTTTTTAGGAGATCTTGTGCCACTCCTGCTTCGTCGACGTCGTCTCTCTCTAGGACCACAAATGTACAAACTAGACTTTAAAATACAGACACATCATAGCAGATATGTCTATGATGGAGCTCCATTAGGAACTCAGAGCATTTTCAAATACAGTTTTGAGCTGAAGAATCAAATGAGTAATAATAAACCACAATTCTTTTTCAAACCATGTCCCTTTCCTTTAATGCTCTCAAGAAAACCCTCATTTCCAGCAATTCTTAAATTACATTATCATAACATCAGATTTGTTAAACTTGAGGAAAGATTAACAATCAGTTTTTGATTCATATATCAGTGTCCAGAAGAGGTATAGGATCGTATGTTGCAGATACTAGTAAAATAAAAAATTACTCTTAAATTCACTGGGTAAAATTTAGAGAACTAAAGTTAATGTTAATGTAGGATCAAATCGATTGCCTATACTCCAGCAAGCCATGTCCCCCAACACTGCTTTGAGCAATCATTGTTTAAGAAATATAGCCCTTTCCCTCTCTTTAAAACAGGGTGCAGAGCCTTTTTTCTGCCTAGTGCCACTTGGATATTTGTAACATCATTCGTGGGCTATACAAAATTATCAACTTAAAGATTAGGCTGCTGTCCTGGCTGGTGTGGCTCAGTTGGTTGAGCGTCAGCCATGCACCAAAAGGTTGCCAGTTTGATTGCTGGTTAGGGCACATGCACAGGTTGCAAGCTAAAACCCCGGTGGGTGGTGGTGGTGGGGAGGTTTGGTTGCAGGAGGCAGCCAATCAATGTTCTGCTCTCACATAGCTTTTCTCTCTCACTGCCCCTTCCTCTCTCTTGGTGAGATGTTCCCCACCTGTGGTTTAAAATGTAGCTTAAAAAAAAATTCTGCTGGTTACTATTCTCAAAAGCTATTAGGACGTGTAAGATTACAATTTAGGCACAAAATAAAAATAAAACCCCATTAATTTCAGTTGTCTAGCTTCCATAAAAGCTTTAGGAAAAAAACCCCCCACAAAAAAACCACCAAAAACCAACCAAACAAAAAATTACCTTTACAACCCTGTGTGGCACCTCCCCTCACAGTCCTGGAAACATTACACACAACTTTTCATTCGTCAAATATTATCAAGGTGATCCAATAATTAAGCAGTGTAAAGTGCTTATGAATAAGTATATTAAATAAAGGAACAGGCAAAAACAACAAAAAGAAAAAATAAAAGGAAAAAAATAGCCACTAGTTAGCAAGGTAAGAAAAATAAATGCTGCACACCCCACCTTTCCCTAAGACCTAGTTTGTCATTTTCTTAAATACTTACACATGGTTTCATTTTCTGTTTTAAATAGTTGCCTCTCCGTATCTGCAGGTTTTACATCTATGGATGCCAGAGGGTTAACTGTATGCATTATTCTGTGCCATTTAATAAAAGGTGTGCCCCCCAAATGTATACACATATTTTGAATAATTATAAAGGCAGTGTTTATAAAATACATTTCATTTTCAAAATTGAGGCATCAGCAGTTAAACTGTGCATACATCTTTTGGGGACACCCTGTATAAGGGACTTGAGCTTCTTGGATTTTGGTTCCTGCAGGGGGTTCTAATATAATTTACATTTTCTGAAAATATTCCTCACCCTGAGAAGAAACCCCATAATAAATTACCTTTAGGTATCACACCCCAACCATTAATCTACTTTTTGTCTTTATAGATTTATCTATTCTGGACACCTGTCAATGGAATCCTACAATTTATGGTTCTTTGTGACTCACTACTTTCATCTAAGTTGCCAAGGCTCATCCACCTGGTAACATTTATCAGTACTTTATTCCTTTTCATTGCTGGATAATTCATTGTATAGCTATACCATTTTATTCACACATGTTAGTTAATGAACATCTGGGCTGACTTTCTGGTTATTATGAGTAATAACACTGCTATGAAAATTAGTGTACACAGTTTTGTGTGTAACATTTTCATTTCTTTTGGGTATATCCTTAGAAGTGAAAATACTGTGTCAAAACTCTTAATATTTTAAAGGAATTACCAACCGTTTTCCAAAGCAGTTGCACCATTTTATATTCGTGCCAGCAACATACAGAGTCCCAGGTTTTCCACATACTTGCCAACACTAGTAACCATCTGTCTTTTTTAATAATAACCATCCTAGTGTCTGTGTTTTTTGTTTGTTTTTTTAAATATTATTTTATTGATTTCTTATAGCGAGGAAGGGAGAGGGATAGAAAATTAGAAACATCGATGAGAGAGGAACATTGATCAGCCGCCTCTTGCACACCCCCCACTGGGGATATGCCCGCAACCAAGGTACATGCCCTTGACTGGAATCGAACCCGGGACCCTTCAGTCCGCAGGCTGACGCTTTATCCACTGAGCCAAACTGGTCAGGGAAGTGTCTGTGGTTTTGATTTGCATTTCCCTGATGACTAATGTATATCTTTTCATGTTTATTAGACACTTGCATATATTCTTTGGAGAACTGTCAATTCAGATTCTTTGGCAATTTTTTAATTAGGTTGTCTTACTATAATTGAGTTGTAACAGTTCTTTGTATATTCTAGACACAAGTCCCTTTTTGAATATATAATCTGTTACTTTCTAGCACTCTGGGTTGTCTTTAAATTCTTGACAGTATTCTTTGAAACAAACGTTTTTAATTTTTATGACCTCCAAAATTTACATTTATCTTTTGTTATTTATGCTTTTGATGTCATATCTAAAAACCATTGCCAAATTCAAGGTCATGAAGATTTACTTCCATTTTAGGTTTTACATTTAGGTCATGCATCCATTTTGAATTAATTTTTGTACATAGAGTGACCCTCCTAAGCATTTAATAATCAATGTAAGAAAACAATCACTACAGCAAAATGTGTAAACTAGATTGGAAGAAAATGGAGTTACTAAGTATGACCAGCCCTTACTAATCCTACAATAAAATCCCAATATGCAAATCAACCAAACAGCAGAACAACCAGTCGCCATGACATGCACTGACCACCAGGGGGCAGAAGCTCAACGCAGGAGCTGTCCCCGTCTGGGGGCAGCTCCTGCGTTGAGCCTCTGCACCCAAAAGGGAGGCAACCAGCGGTGGGGACCCTGATCGCCAGCCAGGCCTAAGGACTCTACCCTATATATTGGGAAGAGTCTCTTAGATTTAAAAATTAAAACCTGACAAGGCTACTCTAACACTGAAAAAACAGGATGACGCTGTGATGACATTCAAGGACTTTGGCTTGCACATTTTGTAGTCAGCCCTGATTCTGACACTTGTAACAACTATGTGACAAAGCCAATTACTTAACTTCTCTCTGCTTCAGTTTTTCCACCCATAAGATGGGGGAAATGGTACTACTGCCTCAGAAGGATCATGTTAAGTACTACTTTTTATAATCAGGGCAAAAAAATGTAGCTGCCCATACAACAGCAAGATGCCTTTCACCTGTATGAAAAGTATGGTCACTGGCGCATGCAGCATCCTGGATTGCGAGTCATGTCTGACTGCCCTGAGGGCACAGGCCAGGTTTAGGGTCCCTCCCCCGGCTGTGCACGAATTTCGGGCACTGGGCCTCTAGTTTCATAAATAACAATGTTTATATACCATTGCGAAAAACACATTCCTGTGGAGTAAAGTTAGCAACATTTAATTTTCACACTATGGCAGAATTACAAGTCTAAGAATGACACAAATTAGAACTTGACTACTTGCTATTATTTTATCAACAAAACCCTATATATAGGGGGAAAAACTCTTGACTATTAACGTGGACATTTAAAGCATGAATTACTATGTAATAAAAATAAGTTTCATGTAATAATTCAAATCAGGATACAAAATGCATGTAGCAAACTAGAAAATGACCTCTGTTGAACTCCATATTACGTCAAATTTACTCTACACAGGCATTCGCCAACCAGTGGTCCACATGGTCCAAAAGGTTGGCAACCGCTGCTCTACACTAAGCATGTCAAACTCACCACGAATTTGACATGCTTGCTCTACACCATAAATAGTAAGTAAAAAGAAAAGAACTTTAGGTTATTCTTCACAAGTTGCCTCTAAAATTTGTTAACACTGAAGTATGTACAGAGGTGGGCAAAAGAAGTTTTACAGTTCATATGGAAAACAATACAATAAGTAATAATATGAGAATAAATTTTTCTGTACTCACAACTGTAAACCTACTTTTGCCCACTCCTGTACGTACTAGAAAACACGCAATGCTCACAATCTATTGACATCCTTGCAAATAGTTTTAAGAAATGCCAAGAATTTATAATGTCTTACCTGCTTGCACTTCTGGACCGTCTGGCTGTGCTATAACTTTTTGGTGGTGTTTTGGAACGTTTCTTTTCTTTGTCTTCTTTCTTTTTGTCTCTAATAAATGAACATAATTTATGAATGCATTAATAAGTTTCACCTAATAAAAACTTATATAGTACACCAAATAAACACAAAAGAACAGTGAGATCTAATTCCATTCTTAAAATAAAATGAGCATTATTCTGATACTAAATATAGAAATATAATTCGAATGGTATTACTTGTGATTAAAAATTTTTAAGAAAAAAATCCTACTTTTCTGGTATTCTACAGAAAACTTCTCTCCAATAGAGAGCATAGACTATAGAGAGAAAATGATAAAGGATGTTGGCCAGTTTCTTGATTGACTGGTACAAAAACCAATCCTATCTAATAAAAGAGAAACATGGTAATTAGTGTACGTCTACTACCCTTCCCATTGGCTAATCAGCAAGATATGCAAATTAACTGCCAGCCAAGATGGTGGCCGGCAGCCAGGCAGCTTGAAGCGAACATGAGGCTTGCTTGCTTCAGTGACGGAGGAAACCAACGTTCCCCGCCTGCCTTGCCGGCCTCTGAGCTTGCAGTTTGAAACATTGTTACAAATATAGTAGCTAAACAAAACCCCAGAAACCTGCTTTCAGCCAGCGGGGATCTCAGAGCTGGAGTTGAAACAGTGTTTCGATTATAGAACACAAAAAAACCAGATACCTGCTTTTAGCAACAGAGGCCTCAGAGCTGGAGCTAAAGCTAAAGCTGGCCAAGAATAAAAAAGAAACAGAAAAAAAGGAGCAGTTGGGAGCTTCAGTCACCCGCCAGCCTGAAAACAGCCTTCAGCCCCTCACCCAGACTGGCCAGGCACCCCAGTGGGGACCCCCACCCTGAAGGGTGTGTGACCAGCTGCAAACAGCCATCATCTCCTCACCCAGGCTGGCCAGGCACCCCAGTGGGGACCCCCACCCCGATCCAGGACACCTTTCAGGGCAAACCAGCCAGCCCCCACCTGTGCACCAGGCCACTATCCTATATAGTAAAAGGGTAATATGCCTCCCAGCACCAGGATCAGTGTGACAGGGGGCAGCACCCAAACCCCCTGATCGCCCTGCGGCTCTGTGTGTGACAGGGGGCGGGGCCACAACCTCCTTATCCGGCCTGCTCTGTTGGTGACAGGGGAAGGCGCCCCAACCCCGATCAACCCTGCTCTGTGCCTGATAGTGGGGAGCTCCCCAACTCCCTGATTGCCCTGCGGCTGTGTGTGTGACAGGGTGCGGCGCCCCAACCTCCCCCACAGGCCCTGCTGTGTGTGACGGGGTACAGCCATAACCTCCCCATCGGCCCTGCCCTGAGTGTGAGAGTGGCGGCGCCCCAACCCCCTGATTGGCCCTGCTCTGTGGGTTATAGAGGGCGGTGCCCCAACCCCCTGATCCGCCCTGCTCTGTGCATGACAGGGGGGAGCTCCCCAACCCCCTGATGGACCCTGCTCTGTGCGTGACAGGGGGCAGAACCCCAATCCCCTTGATGGGCCCTGCTCTGTGCGTGACAGCCCTGCTCTGTGCGTGACAGGGGGCAGCGCCCCAACATCCTGATTGACCCTGCTCTGTGCGTGACAGGGCGTGGCGCCGCAACCTCCCCATCGACCCTGCCTTGAGTGTGACAGGGGACGGTGCCCCAACCCCCCAATCGGCCCTACCCTGAGCGTGACTGAGGGTGGCATCGCAACCTCCCAATCTGCCCTGCTCTGTGCATGACAAGGGAAGGCGCCCCAACTCCCCAATTGGCCCTGCTCTGAGCCCGACCAGAGGCTGCACCTAGGGATTGGGCCTGCCCTCTGCCACCCGGGAGCAGGCCTAAGCCAGCAGGTTGTTATCTCCCGAGGGGGTCCCAGACTGCGAGAGGGCACAGGCCGGGCTGAGGGACCCCCACCCCCCCGAGTGCACAAATTTTTGTGTACCGGGCCTCTAGTAGTTTTAGTAATTGTCTCTAGGCTCTTCAATAGTCATTTTTCTCTCAAGTGATTTGTTTTACAACCCACCATTGGTCTATGTCTTCTGTCAGGCCAAAACCCATTATAATGCACTATCAAAATTAATTATTAGTATTCTTCCAAAGCACACACTCATGTTAACCTCTTTCATGGACTTAGCCGACTTTCTACCTTTGTTTCTGCTGCTAACTATTCTGGGCTACTTGGTGCTAGTAGAAAAAATATCACATCATAATCAACTGGTACTGTAACCTTATCCATTCTAAGTCTTTTTACAGATTATTATGAATTGACTTTTATTCCCCTCAGCATGTTGTTTTTTTAAAAAAATATATATTTTGTTGATTTTTTACAGAGAGGGAGAGGGATAGTTAGAAACATTGATCAGCTCCCTCCTACACACCTCCTACTGGGGATGTGCCCGCAACCAAGGTACATGCCCTTTACTGGAATCAAACCTGGGACCTTTCAGTCCACAAGCCGATGCTCTATCTACTAAGCCAAAGCGGTTAGGGCTCAGCATGTTTTTTAAAGGAAGTTATTATTTCTTTATAACAGTGTCTCTATTACTTGTGCTCAGTCTTCTCCTTCTAGAATCCCTATGATACAAATGTTGTTTTGTTTCATGGTGTCCCAAAGTTCCCTTAAACTATCCTCCTGATCTTCAATTTTTCCTTTTGCTGCTCTAATTGTTTTTTTTCCTACCTTGTATTTCAAGTCACTGATTCTATCTTCTGCACCACTTAATCTACTTTTGATTCCTTCTAATGTATTCTTTATGTCAGATATTAATCTTCATTTCCAACTGATTCTTTTTTTAAAATATATTTTATTGATTTTTTACAGAGAGGAAGGGAGAGGGATAGAGAGTTAGAAACATCGATCAGCTGCCTCCTGCACACCCCCAACTGGGTATGTGCCTGCAAGTAAGGTACATGCCCTTGATAGGAATCGAACCTGGGACCCTTTAGTCCAGAGGCCGACGCTCTACTGAGCCAAACTGGTTAGGGCCCAACTGATTCTCATTTATGGTTTCTATTTCCTGTTTCATGCTGTTGTAGTTCTAAGTTTCTGGAAATCCTCACAAAGTTCCTTGATCATCTTTATAACCATTACTTTGAACTCTGTACCTGACAAATTGCTTGCCTCCTTTTTCACTTAGCCTCCTTTCTGGAGATTCCCCCTTTTATTTGTGTGTTGGTTGTCTCCCCATTTTTGCTGTCCCTTTGTATTTCTTTCTATGTATTAGATCAAATTGCTAAGCCTTCCAGTCTTCATGGGATGGTCTTATGTAGTAAGTATATTGTGCAGTCTCTCAGATCTCTTGAGTTGGGGGCGGGCGGGCTAGGAATGTCCCTTGTGCAATTTGTTATTTCCTATTGTAATTGGGTCTTGAATGTTGTTGTCCCATTCGTGGGAAGAATCTCCTTTCAGGATGGGTGAATGTGAGGCCACCCCCATACACATTATGTCGTGCAGGTGTGCATCTGATCACGAACGGTCTTGGACAACAGCTCTCCCACCAGGCAAAGGTCTTTGTTTCTAAGCTAACAGCTTGCCTGAGATCAACTGAGAACACCTGTTCCCTGTGAGGAGATTTGCTACAGAAATACTCCCCCCCACCCCCGCTTTGGATCACCATTTTCACCAAGACTATGGACAAAGGGATCAATACTGTATTTGTTGAATGAGAAATCCCTTACATCCATAAACAGACATATACATTCATCCTTAACTATTCCACAGTTTTAGAGATTAAAGTGTCTCTTGTTGCTCTAAACCAATTCTCCCATCCCTTCCTTCCTTGGTCACCCTGTTCCATCAGTCACCCCTTATCTTCATTCAAGTCATTTTATTTTGTTAATCCTCACGGAAGGATATTTTTCCATTAGTTTTTAGAGAGTGGAAGGGAGGTGGGAAGACAGAAAGAGAGAGAAACATAGATGTGAGTCACAATGTTTGGTTGCCTCTCACACATGCCCTGACCAGGGCCAGCTATCAAACCTGCAACTGAGGTATGTGCCCTTGACTGGAATTGGACCCAGAATCCTTCAGGGCATATGTGGGAGGAAGCTTGTTTGTTTGACTGAATTAAGAGATGACCCACCTTGTAAAACACAACTAAAAGCCTTGTTACAGTCTCAAACAGTCAGCAAAACTATCCCAGAATTTTATGTTCCCAGTTGTTACATGTTTGCCAAGAATAAATTTTGTTGGTCCCCTTCTGTCCTTTTTAAAAATTACATAATTAAATGAATAGGTAAAGTAGTATAAAGAACTGCTTCTAAAAAAATGAGGCAAATATTTTAGAAAGAGATAAAGGACAGTTGCTAAAAGAAATATTGTGAAACAAAGTGTGACAACTCTACATAGGAAAAAAAAAACTAGGCATTTTTCAAGTGACAGAATTCTCTTGCCACTTTAAAGGTGGTTCAGAAGAAAACAATGATTTGGTAAATGTTACTCAAGGCTATCATGCTAATTTAAAGTTTCACTTTAAATGAAAAAGACTTATTATTGAACACATATTTAAGTCAAAATGTTTGCCTTTGATTGACAAATTATATATTTTTATTGATTTCAGAGAGATAGGGAGAGGGAAAGATAGAAACATCAATGATGACAGAACCATCAATCAGCTGCCTCCTGCAACCACCCCACTGGGGATCAAACATGCAACCTGAGGAATCCAATCTCGTGGTTCATAGATCAACACTGAATCACTGAGCCATACCAGCAGGCAATATATTTGCTTTTTAATAAATCCTCACTTCAATTCTCTACTGGTCCCAAATCATGGGATAAGAGACTCTAAAATATGGCATATAGTCAATTTTAATATATAACATATATTTATTGATTTCAGAGAGGAAGAGAAAAGGAGAGATAGAAACATCAACGATGACAGAGAATCATTTCTTGGCTGCCTCCTGCACCCCCCTACTGTGGATGAGCCCCGAACCCCGCATGTGTTCTGACCAGGAGTCAAACCCTGACCTCCTTGGTTCATAGGTCAATGCTCAGCCACTGAGTCACAGAAGCCAGGCATTAATAAATATTTTTAAGTATTGATGATGAAATGTGTAAAGATGAATTAAAGCATGGTTGTCTGTCATAAACTCCTTGGCATATCACAAGGGATGGTTGGTAGCACTAAATCCTTAGTGGTGGTTGAATGGATAGGAGGAAATAAAGGAAAGTAGTAGGATAGCTAAGAATTTCTACTACACAGAAATCTTACCTGGATCTTCAGCTATAAATAGAAATCTGAAGTTTAGAAAGGAAACAAGAAAAACAAATGCTAGACTCATCAAACTTTAGTTTCTTCCCCCTCTATTGGTATTTCCCAATACCATCGCTTTTGTCTTTAAGTAGTACAGTATTTGGGGTCTTGAGAACTCTAAATTTTGTCTTCCCACCCAATGTTAACCGTCCACTATACCTGTTTTTGGATGTGCTCCTTGACCTTCTACCTCTCTCTCTGGAATGAGATCTTCTCCGTCTGGGACTTTTGGATCGTCGCCTACTCCTTGACTTAGAATGTGACCTCCTTCTAGATCTGCTTCTTGACCGCCTAATGAAAGAAAGCCAATACATGTACTTAAATAGGAAAGGTTAGTTGTGTTTATGACTATATCACTTAGTATCAGATAAAAGACTTATAAGTTTCATTAAGTGGGGACAATTTACTACCAGTTATTTAGTCCAAATAATAAACATTTTTATTAGCCTAGAAATATGAATACCTTTTGTTGAAACTATCAAACTAGTCCTATGTCCATTGAAACTACAATAGCAAATGTAAAAATACTGCTAGAACATGAAAAAAAAAGATCAAATTAAAAAAAACCCTGAATGATTTGCATTATCTTCCTCAGTATATAGCACCTTAGCATGTTATTTATTGATTCTTCACTATTGCATGTTAAATCTATCACTTACCAAATATTCATATATGCTTACTACATGCTTTATAAATACTCATAATGAGCCTATAATGTAGGTATCATTACTCCCATCTTATAAATGAAACCACTTAATATTGCTTCTATAATTTCTAATTTTTGTTCTCTAAAATATATCCTACTTCTTTAATTTGCAATTTAAGAGCAATGCAGGCCTTCTTTATACAGATTTATATAATTCAGTACAAACTGCCTTATTCTCACTACCATTCCTTCCTGTCATGTAAAAGAAATGTCTCTGTACCCTCTTCATTCCACTCCTCCCCCCAAACCTATAGTTTCTTTCTCTCCCAGAATTTAGGTAAAATTAACCCTTTTGATGTTGTCATTAATCCTCCTTCCTGTAGTTTACTCCCTTCTACATTAAGATTAAAAATAAACTGCAATATTTTGCTTAGACTTAAATCATTTAACTTTTAGTGACGATTCCACCTTTCTCTGAAAATTTTCAAATATATTCTAAACCTTTTGCCTTCACATTTTCAAGGTGCCAAAGGACGGACATTTTATAAATGGAAATTATCTCATTTATAAGCCAGCAAACAACTGAGTGCATTCATTAACTAACCTCTTTCAGCCTACTACTTTAGCAAAGAAAAATAATAGCACTTCCATTACAGAACATTTGTAATTTAAAAGGAATTAAAAAACTCAGCACTCTGGCCTTAGTATAAGTATGTACATTAAATACTGACCCTCTTCTTCTTGCTTATGTATTAACAAAATTTCTGTTGCCATCATTTTCTAAAATAGCTGTTTCAAAATTCATCACTGGTGTTTCATCAAATCCAACGAATTTTTATTTTAATCATCTTATATTTGACCATATTACGCAACTATTTACTAAAACATTTCCCTCTTAAAAACATGTCTATATCCTAGAAAATTTTCATGTAATGCTTACCTTTTTGTAAGTTCCATAAGGACAGGAAGTGTGTATATCTTACTGACCACAAACCCTTGAGAAATTACTAGTGTGTCTGACTTAAATGAAAGGTATGAATATAGGGTGTCCCCCCCAAAATATATACACACACTTTGAATAATCATAAAGATTTTTTTGGGGACACTGTATTTTGATTCTAATATAAAATATCAGATTCCTCACTTTCTTGAAAAAAAAATTATTTTAAATATATTTTATTGATTTTTTTACAGAGAGGAAAGGAGAGGGAGAGTTAGGAACATCGATGAGAGAGAAACATCGAACAGCTGTCTCCTGCACACTCCCTACTGGGTATGTGCCCGCAACCAAGGTACATGCCCTTGATCAGAATTGAACCTGGGACCCTGGAGTCCGCAGGCCGACGCTCTATCCACTGAGCCAAACCGGTTAGGGCAAAAAATATATATATATATTTTTTTTACCATTGACAGTATTACAGATGACCTCCATTTCCTCCCCATGTCTCTCCCCCTGCCCAGGCTTTCACCACACTATTGTGCGTCCATGGGCTGTGCATAACCTATCTAATAATAGACAAACATGGTAATTGACCATATCTTCGCTACGCCTCCCATGGGCTAATCAGCACGACATGCAAATTAACCGCCAACAAAGATGGCAGCTAATTTGCATACTGCAGGCAGGGCAGGACAGCGCCATCCTGCCTGCCCTGCTGCCTTCTGGGCCTGCTATCTGCGACCTGACCAGGGGCGGCTGGGCAGGGCAGCAGTGATCGGCCAGCCCGCCTGGGTGTCCTGTGTGCGACCTGCCTAGGGCAACCCATGTGCAACCTGATCCGGGGTGGGGCAGGATTGGCCCTGCCGTGTGCAAGACCTGGGGAGTCGGTGCAGGCACCAAGGGTTCAGGCTTGCCATCTACCACCCAGGAAGTGGGCCTAAGCCAGCAGGTGGTTATCTCCCGAGGGGTCCCAGACTGTGAGAGGGCACAAGTGGGGTTAAGGGACACCTCCCTCCCCCGCCAGTGCACAAATTTTTGTGCACCGGGCCTCTAGTAGTATATAAGTTCTTTGGTTTATCTCTTTTCTGTCATACACCCTCTGATGTATGTCAGTATGTTCCATGTCTCCATGGCAGGGGACTTATTTTGTTGGTCAATTCATTTTGATTCTACAATCCTTTTAGCTAAGTTGAATCACCTTTTTCCTGCTTTTGAATGTATACAGAAAAAATATAGATGCAGAAAACAAAACCATATGCCCATTCTTACACGGGATTTTTCCTAAACCAAGTGATTAATAATAGTTTTTAAAAAGCCAATAAACAGAAATACCACATCAATCTATTTATTATAAGGTCCTGAAACAGTTATCTTTCAAGAATAATGTACAACAGAGCCATTTTAACACACTAGTTTATATGAGCTTTTAAAAATCACAAAAATAGAGACTTGTATATAATGTATCTAAGTAAAAAAGCTTATTGAAAAAAATGGCCAATTTTATATGCTAGGATGCTTAAGATATTACAAGCTATAATAATTATCTGTTATGAAGTGTTACTGCAAGTGTCCAAAACACTTTGTTCAAGGAAATACATGCTTCAGTTATTTCCCATTAATCATACATATCAAAGTAATTCAAACTAAATGTTGGGAGCCCTGGGATGTACTTGGTACTATATGTAAAAAACATAGGTTCTCCTTTTTAAGTGTTAAAACTAAGCTATAAGAGCACTGACCTGAAAGATAATGGAATTCTAAGTAGTATCAACATTGCATGTAAGAACAAAGAAAAAGGGGTCCTTCAAGTGGAAATGAAGGTATCAGAAAGAGCATTAGGTAGAAAAGAACATCAAGAGTAAAAACTTGAAAGCATAAAGAAAATGATTATATTCAGGTAAGCAGTGCTGTGGTTAACTGTTTTGGAGTGGTAAATTACAAGTGTGAAAAGAAAAACTAGGTTGAATAGTAAAAAAAACCCTGAATGCCACTCTAAGGTTTAACACCTTCAGGCAATAGGGAACTTCTCAAGGTTTAATAGGTTGTGATATAATTCTAATTTAGGTTTTTAATAGACATCTTTAGGAAGAATAAAACAGGGTGGGGGAAGATAGGTAAAAGGAAATCAGACAGTTATACCACATGTTAATATTCTGCTATGGACTGAATGTTAGTGTCCCTCCCAAAATTCTTATACAAAGCTTAATCTCCAGTGTGATATTTTAATGTGGGGTCTTAGGGAGGTAATTAGGTCAAAAGGGGGCAGCTTTCATGATTAAGAGTAATGTCCTTTTTGAAAGAGATCTTAGAGACCCCTTGGCCCATTATAATACGAGGACACAGCAAAAAGATAGCCCAGTATAAATAATAGGTCCTCATTAGACACCAAATTTGCTGGCACCTCAATCTTGGACTTCTCAGCTTCCAGATCAGTCACAAACAAATCTCTATTGGTTATAAGCCACCCAGTTTATAGTATTCTGAGTAGAGGAAGAAACTGGATGAGAAATGACTTGATAATGTCATGGGGTCCATGAGGCCAAAATTATTTTCAAAATAGTAAGATTATTTGCCTTTTTTACTGTGTTGACATCTGCACTAATGGTAAAAGTGCTGGCATCACCTTAGCACAAACAAAGGTAGTGGCAGCTGAACTGCCTTGTAGTCACTGTATTCTTCACAGGCATTTATAGTAAGTACTAGCAGTAAAAGAAGAAATAAAAATGTCACTCCCCATATGGATGTGCACTGACCACCAGGGGACAGCTCCTGCATTGAGCGTCTGCCCCCTGGTGGACAGTGCATATCATAGCAACCGGCCATTCTACCGTTCAGTCAATTTACGTATTAGCCTTTTATTATTATTACTAGAAGCCCGTTGCATGAAGATTTGTGCAATAGGCCTTCCTTCCCCTGGCTGCTGGCATCGGTTTTCCTCTGGCATCCGGGACCCAGGCCTTTAGTCCCGCCACAGCGAGGCTTGGCTTCTCCACTGCAGCTGCAGCGGAGAAACCAAGCCTCTTCAGTCTTCGCTCTGCGCCTGCATATGCAAATTAACTGCCATCTTTGTTTGGTTAATTTGCACAGTCACTATGATTGGCTGGTGGGCATAGCGGAGTGACACCAATTTGCATGTTTCTCTTTTATTAGTGTAGATATAGAATGTCCCTATTTTCCCCCTTTTGCCCCTTCTACCCAGCTCTTGCCCCCCACTTCTCTCTGGCTATCACCATACTGTTGTCTGTGTCCATGGATTGTGCATATATTTTCTTTGGCTAATCCCTTCTTTAAATTTTTATTTTCAGATAAGTGCTAATAACTGCACTATTATATATTCTCTATTATATCATTTAGAATTAACATATTTTTTAATTGAACCCTTGTAAATTTTAGCACAATTTAATAAATTATGCTAGAAGCAATTAGATTTTTCATGTAATGCAGATACATTTCAATTAATATTTTATTAAATTTTAATTTGAAATAATCTCATACATGTAAAAAAAACCCTATAAAATACTACAGCATATTATATGTACCCTTCACCCAATTTCTTAGGTGTTAATAATTTAAACATAACCATTATACAACTAACAGAATTTGGAATATATTTTTCTTATAATCTCTTTAATGTTACTTAAGCCATTTACTTTGTTTCTGTTAATCTTCACCCAAGGATATCTTTCCATTAAATTTTAGAGAGAGTAAAGGGAAAGGGAGAGACACATTGATTGGTTGCCTTCTGCACATGCTCAGATAGGGACTGGTGATCAAGCCAGCAACTACGGTACATGCCCTTGACTGGAATCGAACCTGGGACCCTTCAGTCCAAGGGCTAATGCTCTATCCACTGAGCAAACAGGCTGCAGCTTAATTCATTTACTTTTAATCTATATGTGTCTTTATATTTAAAGTGGGTTTTGTTTTTGATTCAGCCTCATTATCTGTCTTTAATTGGTGCATTTATGCTACTGACTTTCAGAGTGCTTACTGATAGAGTTACTGCCATATTTGGCAGCTTCTGGGGCTTTTGGGGCCCGCCAGCGGCCTGGGACCAATCTGGTCCCGGGCGGCAGGAGGTCAGCTCCTGGGGCTTGCAGGGCCGGCCTGCCTAGGGCCCGGGACTGGATTGGGTCCCGGGTGGCAGGCACGTGGCTTCTGGGGTTGCCCATGGGGGCCTGGATGGTGGCTCGTGCTGTCCCGCCTGCCTGCAGTATGCAAATTAGCTGCCATCTTTGTTGGTGGTTAATTTGCATATCTCGCTGATTAGCCAATGGGAGGCATAGAGAAGGTATGGTCAATTACCATGTTTGGATATTACTAGATAGGATACTGCAAATGGGAGATGGCGATGTAACCACGAAACGACATATGTTGAGTCCTACGTAACCTGAGGACTGCCTGTATAAAGTTCTGAGCTTTTAAGAGAAAATTTTGGAAAACTTGAACCCACCATTTTGAACTGACAGCATTTTCTGATGAGATTTGTGGTGGTAGCACCAAATGCCATTTTTGTTGTCATATAACAAAACATGTCAACATTTGAAAACTTGCATAAAGCAATGAATTGATTATTTTGCAAATCACCAACACACAATTTTACAAAAGGATGTTTGGGAAAAAGATTCATTCAAAGTTTAAGAGGGTATGAAAGGTTCATTTATGGTTTCAGATTCCCTACTGCAGCTATCTTTTAAGAAACTATCACAGGTCAAGTTTTGGTGGTATATCAAAGAACACTAGTTGCAGTTTACCTGGAAAAAAGTACAACTTTTTCCTTTTCCAACTGCCGGGAGCCGGTCCATGCTTGCTGTTTCAAGGGACCTGGCATATATGGCATACGGTTCTTAATATGTTTGCTCACCTTCTTGGCGCTGTGTTTTAACCAAGGTCACCTCTCCGAGAAAGGTTGAATCCCCAGGTAGGGATTTTCCCCTGAAGTTAGGGAGGGAATAAAACCCCTCAACTAAGTGCCAGGCGGGTAATTAATCCCTTTAACTACGAACAATCATGCTTAAACTACATAATCTTTTCTCCCTGGAATGGAGATAAGAAACGCCCTAACCTCTATAATAGAGATTGATAGGATTGAATCAACTGGTATAAATACAGTTGTAACAAGACAGAAAGAGGCAGAACTTAGAACAGAATCAAGAAGACAGAGCCTACACAGAGCCTAGAGACAGAAGAACTTCGCTGGAGAGAGCATGCCGGAGGATCCTGGAGAGGGACTGGCCTCGGAGCCTAGAGACAGAGCCTAGCAGGAGAACATGGCAAGGGATCCTGGACTGAACCTGACTACAGAGATTGGCAGGAGAACCTGACTGGAACCTGGACACTGAACCTGACTGGAGAGCCTGGACAGAACCTGGCTGGAGAACCTAGCGAGGGAACATGGCTACAGAACCTCGCTGGAGATCCGAAGCAGAGCCTCTCTGGAGATCAAGACCAGAACTTGGCTGGAGATCCTGGCTAGGCTGCTGATCAACTGAACGCTGTCTCCGTGTCATTCCTTCTTCGCCGACTCCGTCCACACCTTTGGGGACCCCTGGACCTGCTGGGGCTGGACCCCGGCATCCAACGATGTTTTTGTGAAGCCAGATTCTCTCTCTCTCTCTCTCTCTCTCTCTCTCTCTCTCTCTCTCTCTGTGTGTGTGTGTGTGTATATATACATAGTTTTTAATCCTCACCTGAGGATATTTTTTCCCATTGATCTGTAGAGAGAGTGTGGAAGGAAGGGAGGGGAGAAGGAGAGGGAGAGGGAGAGGGAGAGACATCAACATTGACATTGATGTGAGAGACACATCGACTGGTTGCCTCTCACTTGCACTCAGACCAAGGCTAGGGATCAAACCTGTAACTAAGGTACACGTCCTTGACTGGGAATCAAACTTGTGACCTTTTGGCTTGCTGGCTGATGCTCTAACCACTGAGGAAAACCAGTCAGGGCAGATTTTCTCTATATAACCAAAATTTATTGAATGTAGAATCTTGTGTGTCTATATTATAAATGTTAAAGAGATTTGCAAAAAGTACAACAGTCACTCTTCTAATTTTTTCTTTAAAAAGTTTAGTTTTGCTTGGCTGGTGTGCCTCAGTGGTTGAAAGTCAACCTATGAACAAGGAGATTATGGTGAGATTCTTGATCAGGGCACATGCCCAGGTTAAGGGCTCCATCCCCAGTAGAGGGCGGGAAAGAGGCAGCCAATCGATGATTCTCATTATTGATGTTTCCATTTCTCTCCCTCTCCCTTCCTCTCTGAAATCAATAAAAAAAACCATATATTTTTAGAAAGTTAGTAGTTTCTAAGTTGTGTTAACATGAATGGGTTTACTGTCATTTTTCAATTTTAACATGGCCGCCCTAGCTGGTTTGGCTCAGTGGACAGAGCGTCGGCCTGCGGACTGAGGGGTCCCAGGTTTGATTCAGGCCAAGGGCACATGCCCAGGTTGTGGGCTTGATCCCCAGTGGGGGGTGTGCATGAGGCAGCCAATCAATGATTCTCTCCTTATGTTTCTATCTCTCCCTCTCCCTTCCTCTCTGAAATCAATAAAGATATATTAAAAAAAATTTTTTTTAATATGGCCGACATTAATAGCTATGATCAATATAATCAAACACTATTTGGGGTTCTCATATTTTCTATTAAGTATAAAGAGGTCCTAATACCAGCAAGTTTGAGATCTACTGGTTTAGCAAACCTTACAAATTTATACAGGGATGTCATGTGGAAAAGGCAATAAATTTATTTAGTCTTACTCTAGATATGATAAAAAGTTATAGAATCATTTAATGTATCCAGTAAAACAAAAAACAATCTCAAAAGAACAGCAAGTGGTGTCATTTGCAAATATTCATGCATTAGAGAATCAATCTATAGGTTGCATGATGACCTTCCAACTTAAGTCTTAGGAGAGACTAGAGAAAAGCAAAACTAGAATTCAAGTCAAAGTTTCAAGTAAGGGTCTTCCCATAGTACTAATTTAGTGCTCAAGTCCCAGTGCCTTTCTCCTGCCCCTGAATGTTTTTGGGTTTTAAAGTACCAATCACCTACTTAGGACCATACCTTTTCTCCATTTATGCATGTGTGAAGATTATTTACACACTCTGCTAACAGGATTGGTTACTAAAACACAGTTTAACCAGAAGATGCAAGGTGAAGAGTCAGTAAATTATGAAGGATGTGGCATACCAAATTCATCTTTGTACAACTGAATACCAAAAGCAATCTATCTAACCTGTGTCTAGAAGATGAAGGAGTCCTCCTCCTCCTAGAGCGTGATCTTGATCTTGAGTGCCTTCGTTTTTCTTCTTTTTTATCTGGATTTAAAAGAAAATAAATCTGGATTTTAAAACCATCAAATAGATTAATCTGATTCAGGAATTAATGTAATCTCATTTAGGAATTGGGTAAGAATTTCATCATCTTAATTTTCAGCATTTACATTAATTCCTTAAATATTGTAAGTGATCATTTTACAATCAAAACTTTGAAGCTTACTGAAGTGACACAAATTATCCAGGGTTTTGATAGATTCAAATTAGACTTCTGATTTTGGCTAGCCAAATGGACAATTTCATTTTCTAGACTCAGGAGTCTGATAAGTGTTGTTCATAAAATAATCTATGAAGAGTTACCTTTTTCACCCTTTATTCTTTAAAGTTTTATAAACAAGGAGTCCCTTTTTCCACTCCCAGGTACTACTTTCACAAATTTCACTGAGATTAATATGTTAACCCTTTGGTCCATGAGCAAACATTCTAACCACTGAGAAAACCAGCCATAGCCTCATAATCTGTCTTTCCTCTTCCTTACCAATGTTTAACTGTGTAGAGGAAATAGATCTAGAATGATCTGTCCCATTTCCTAGTTTTTAAATAACACATAACAAGAGAAATAAAGCCATTACACTTATGAGCAATCATCTCAGTGAGAATGAGTCCTCTTTCACATTCAGAGCCTTTCATTAACAGAATTCAAATTACTGTTAATGTCATTATTAATAATTTAAAAAACAGTGGAGAAAAAAATTCATACAGAAACCACTTTTAGTCATTCTGATTATAAGTTTTCACTGAACACAATTACAGCACGGTATTCTAGCTTTGGTGTCAGTGATCCAGTTGTGTACTGAAAGTATCAGGTCCCGTTTGACATGTTACCTTGGGATAACGTTTTGTTAAATGAGGCAACACACATAAAGCACTTAGTATTAACTCATCCAATATTGTATATAAATTATTTTTCAAAAGCTCTACCTACTAAAAATTCTTCCTACTTACTAAGAAGTAACAGTGAAAAATAAAACATTATTTAATAGGGGAATCAAAGATTGAAACACAGGCCAACAATAGGATAACCATTCATTCCATCTCAAAAGATAATCTGCAAAAAATAAGGTCTGCTTTTCTTTAAACAAATGGCATCAACAGAAGCATCATCTCTTGGTCAAATAAAAGACTAAAATCAATTAGGCTATCCCCATATAACAAACATGAATGATAAAAAACAACCCCAAACTATAAATTAAAAAACAAACAAAAAAATCACACTAATTATTAGATAATCCTAGGCCAGCCGTGGGCAAACTACGGCCCGAGGGCCGGATTTTGGCCCGTTTGAAATGAATAAAACTAAAAAAAAAAAAAAAAAAAAAAAAAAAAAGGCTGTACCCTTTAATGTAATGATGTTTACTTTGAATTTATATTAGTTCACACAAACACTCCATCCATGCTTTTGTTCCGGCCCTCCGGTCCAGTTTAAGAACCCATTGTGGCCCTTGAGTCAAAAAGTTTGCCCACCCGTCCTAGGCTCTACTAACATTTAGGAATGGATCATTTGAAGCAGGGGTGGTGCCTGTCCTGTATGGTGAAGGATGTTTAGCAATATCCCTGACCCTCTGCCCATGAGATACATTTGGTACCAGCACAACTACTAAGTGTCTCTAAATATTTCCAAGTATGTCTGGGTGTCAACTCCAACCGGTCCCCCCCACACACCTACTGAAAATCACTCCACTAAATGATTTTCTATCAGAATTTGAAAAAATTACTAGAGTATTAAGTCAAAAACTTTTCAAACTAAAGCACTAATCATATTTGCAAACAATCATGTAGTTTAATATTCAATACAAGTGCATTAACATATTTTACCTGGTTCTATGGCAGCAGATATTAGGGACTGTGCTTCTCGTACTCTCTTCATGGCTTCCTCTATTTCTTTACTAGAGGTATCTGATTTCAGACTTGGTGAAACAAGACCAGCAGCTACATGATTCAACCTGAAACAGAACCAAGAATTGAGATAGGAAACATTTTAAAATGCACAACAGCATTTCAAGTAAATACGTTTCATATAACATTTTACATTTTAGTAAGACATTCCTTGGGAAAAAGGGGGAGGATTCCATTTTTTTTTTTTTTTTGGTAAAACCATACATAATATAAGTACCCTTTTGAATATTTAAATGCCACCTGCATTTTAAAGACTCAGGATATCTGAAATAAGAAAAATGCCTTCTTAAACCTGAATGAACATTCATCCAATTTCCATAAACACATTTTGTGAAATGCTAGTACATGGAAATATGCTAATGCTAAAGATTTTTGAATAATGAAACTTTTCTTCATATGACTTAAAATCATAATTCTGTCGGGGAAGAGCATTTTAAGTTTGTGGAAGAAACTGGGGCAGAGGCTGATGGCACAACCAAGTTACTCATGAAATTCCTGATCGGAAAGGCTAAAGATACACTTTTAAAGGGTTTATACATGTGAGAAAAAATTAGACACCAAATTTAGGACAGTAGTCATTTGTGGGGAGAGTGGGAAATGTAACTAAAAATGGGTACGCAGGCAATTTCAACTTTATTGATATTTCATTTTATAAGCTGGGTGACAGGTATCCGCTTGAACTTTATCTCGTTTTTAAGAAAAAAGTCCACAAAGTACTACAGCGAAATAATCCTGTCTTCCCTTTTCCCATACTCTTCCACTTATTGATAGTGACTTCCACCAAGGAGAAAAAGGTTTCAGTTCAAATTTAACATACTGACAAATTACAATGAAAGTAACTATGACTTTGTTTTATGTATACCAAGTAGGAAATAGAAAAGTGACAGCATGAAGAGAACTTTTCAAAGCACCTAAAAGATGTTGGCCATTATTATGGTGACATATGCCAGTCCTTGGCTCTAGGATTGTTTTTCCCTCATTTATGTCTCCTAACTCCTATTCATCCCCTAGGGCTTAGCTTCTCTGATCTTCAAACTAAGTTCTTGTAATAAGTTCTTTCCATAGCATCCCTGTGCTTCATCTAGTTGGATCCACATGCTTTAAATAACATCTCCCCTCCAAACTAGTGTATAAATGCTATAAAGATACAACTTTATAGTAGGCATTCAATATGTACTTTAAACGAATCAACTAAAAATAGTGTTTAGCGCTTTCCCCATTATTTTGGTATAAGTTATTTACAATCATTTTGAAATACTCAAATTACACTAACACAAAATCCTCTTATTGATGGACTCACCACTGGATTTTTCTGTTTCTAGAAAACTGAATTACGTATTGCATGCCTTGAGATAACTTTCTTTTTAGCTATCAAAACACTGTTCTCTAGACATTCAAATACTATATCCATATCATCAATGGAAAAACAGAAAAAAACCTTACTTGGGATCAACAGTACTCATAAGCTTCAGCAACTGATCTGCAGCAAGAGACTAAAAAAAAAAACACCACAAAACATAACAACAGTGAGAATACATGAAGCAATAATGATTTCCTTTTATTTTTCTCAGGATGTTGAAATGTCCTAGGAGACCCTGGCAAACCTACAAAAAGTAACATACCAGGCACATCAATGACCAACAGAAATACAATGCCAGTCGAATGTCAGTTAAGTTTTCCAGTAGCCACATTAAAAAATAAAACAAGAAACAGATGACATTAGTTACTATAGTACTGATTGGATACTCAAAGGTGCTTTATCCAAGTTAAATATCCTAGAGGCCCGGTGCATGAAATTCCTGCATTGGGGGGAGTGGGGGGGGGAAGAGGGTGTCCTCTCAACCCAGCCTGCGCCCTTTCACAGTCTGGGAGCCCTTGGGGGATGTCCGACTGACATGGATGGGGAACAGGCTCCCGACACCGCCGCTGTGCTTGCCAGCCATGAGCTTGGCTTCTGGCTGAGCGGTGCTCCCCCGTATAAGTGCACTGACCACCAGGGGGCAGCTCCTGCATTGAGCGTCTGACCC
The DNA here is from genome assembly GCF_963259705.1 of Myotis daubentonii. Lineage (NCBI taxonomy): Eukaryota > Metazoa > Chordata > Mammalia > Chiroptera > Vespertilionidae > Myotis > Myotis daubentonii. The sequence goes on from NC_081842.1 coordinate 169,160,520, forward strand.
CTGATGGTCAGTGCATGTCATAGTGACTGGTCGTTCCGCCACTGGACCAAAACTGGCTCTCCGATATCCTGAGGTGTCCCAGATTGTGAGAGGGCACAGGCCAGGTCGAGGGACCCCACTGGTGCATGATTGCGGCTGGGGAGGGACCGCAGGAGGGCTCCAGGGTGTGTCTGGCCTGTCTTGCTCAGTCCCAAATGGCTGGACCCCAGCAGCAAACTAACCTACCAGTTGGAGCATAATAAAAGCCTGATATGCTAAGTGTCTGGTCACCCAGTTGGCTGTTCAACCAATCAAAGTATAATATGCTAATGATATGCTAAGACCGCTCAACCATTCACTATGATATGCACTGACCACCAGGGGGCAGATGCTCTGACTGGTAGGTTAGCTTGTTGCTGGGGTCCAGCAGACAGGGACTGAACGAGATGGTCTGGACATACCCTGGATCCCTCTCGCGGCCCCTCCCCGGAGGGCCAACCTCCTGTGAATTCATGCACCAGGCCTCTAGTGAAGATTATAAAACTGAACAATCTACTTTTTATAGAAAAACTAAAGGCCCAGTGAACGAAATTCATGCACTGGTAGGGTCCCTAGCCGCTGCCTGTTTCCAGCCAGGGCTTCCCTCCCTTCCCCTAGCCGCCTGCAGCAGCTACCGGCCAGGGCCTCCCTCCCTTCCCTTGGCCAGCCCTGTCCCCACCCCGTGGTCATACTCCTGGAAGAACTCAGGTTGAGGGGACAATTTGCATATGCTTTTATTATACAGGATTACCTCCTGCTTATTTAAGACTTTATGACGGAAAGTAATGCTTAAAAGAAACATGTAAAACACAACTCAAAGTACTTAGTCAAGATAATAAATCAAAATATTTTTACAAAGGATGTCCAAAAAGGTTCAGCCAAATTACAATGCGAGAAAATTTCCAAGTGAGCAAATGACAGAAAAAAAAAGTCTCCATAACATATGATGTATTAAATTTCTGTGAAACTACTCTCTACTTTGAACTATGTAAAATGAAAAATTTTTGCCTTGGCCAGGTGGCTTAATTGGTTGGAGCACTGTTCTGTATACCAAAAAAAGTTGCAGGTTCGATTTGTGGTCAGGGCGCATAACCTAGGTTGCAGGCTGGATCCCTGATTAGGGTGCGCACAGGAGGCAACTGAGTGATGTTTCTCTCTCTCTAAAAGTCAACAACAGCCAAAGCCGGTTTGGCTCTGTGGATGGAGCGTCGGCCTGCGGACTGAGGGGTCCCGGGTTCGATTCCGGTCAAGGGCATGTGCCTGGGTTGCGGGCACATCCCCAGTGGGAGATGTGCAGGAGGCGGCTGATCGATGTTTCTCTCTCATCGATGTTTCTAACTCTCTGTCTCTCTCCCTTCCTCTCTGTAAAAAATCAATAAAATATATTTAAAAAAAAAATAAAATAAAAGTCAACAACAAAAAATCCTTGGATGAGGACTAAAAAAATAAAATAAAATTATATAAAGTAAAATTCTTTAATGGGTTAATAGGCTAATAATGCAGTGATCTTTTAAATCTTTTTAACAAGACTATATGAGAAAAAATACTACACCATAGTAATTAGTTATCTTCCACTTTTTAAATGCCCAGTAATAGTTACAAATAAAATAAAGTCTTTAATTATAATGAGCTCAAAGTTGAAGGGTATTGAAATTATACCTGAGAGTTCAAGTTTGCTCCAGGAAGCCCAAGTGCAGCAAGGGCAGGATCAAGAGTAGGAGCTCCCAAAGCAGCCAATGGAACAGCGCCAATCTGTGAAATTACAAATTTTATTTAAAATTTCATTTGTTCCTTATAGTGTGTGTGTGTGTGTGTGTGTGTGTGAGAGAGAGAGAGAGAGAGAGAGAGAGAGAGAGAGAGAAAGAGAAAGAGAGAGAGATGTGTGTGTGGAGGTTGTCACCTTATTTTGCCCTCTAAAGGGCAAAGAACTAAGTTTAAGTCCATAGGCTATGTGCTGTCTGTTGCAACTACTTGAGTTTACCATTATAGCCTGAAAACAGGCATATACAACAAACAAATGGACATAGTTTGCCTACCTCTGGCCTCATTTTCCACCTGTCATTATAGCACATTTATCCCTACAATAAGAATTTAGGGGGAAAAATTCAATATGTTTTTGTGCCAATCAAAAATATTTGTCTCTTAGCTCCAAATCCAGTTCTTTGCCCTGTTTTGTGATATTGAAGATAGCATTTCTCCATTGACAGATGGAATCTTAAAAGCTTTATCTACTGGGGGATAAGAACTGGAATGACATTGTAAAATGGATTTTTCTTCCTTGTTTCTATGTTCCCTTTTTGATTGTTACTGTAGCACCATATGAAATACCCAGTGGCCTTCACCTCTCAGAAAGTTGCAGAGCCATCTTCTTGGGCAACTACCTAACAAGTTCTGTGGCACCCTGGGAAACTTCTTTAGCATCCAACCCTTTCAAAGGTCTGAATCTTACGCGAGGAGCGTTGCAAAGCCCTTTCATCAAAATGTGTTTTTTCCCCTTGTACTCTTTCTTCTTCAGCCCTAGAAGTAATGGTTGCTTCCTATATCTGCAATGTATGTATTCTTACAGTTCCCTTAGTAAGGTCCAGTTACAAGTTACTAATTCCTTATACTAAACTCTCACTGTTCAAAGTACTGTGTGATTATGTCTCCTGTCCAATATAATTCTGATTAATCAATAATTTCAGATACAAACCACACAAAATCTTATAGCTTTGAAGGCAGTTTGACCTTCTCTATAAAAGTTCTCCTAGCTTCCAATTAATTTTTAATAAATATAAGGTTCCAAATTTTCTGTGATTTAACTATTTACTAAGTACAGTTAAAAAACTGTGTTAATACTATTATATAAGCTATTTTGGCTTTTACACAATTTTATATATCAAAATTGTCTACAAATTTCTCAAAGTCCACATTTTATATGGGACAATCAAAGTCATACTCATAAAAGCTGGGAATTCCTGATCTCATTCTCCTTCATAATACATACTGTTCACTTAACAGTTAACTAAACTATTTGGACAGGCAAAATAATTTAATAAAAAGAATGTTGTTATAAAGTTCTAGTTGAGGCTCTATCATTTGCTTTATCTGTGAAACCACTGACCAGTTACAGTCTTTCTGAGTTGTTTCAATACATAACATTTAAAGAACCTTTTGCCTCTATAATGATATGCATTTTATATTACCAAGTAAATTTTTCTCCAACTTGAATATTTTATTCCTCATATCAAATATATATCCACAAATACATTTTTATTTCAAGACACCTACTTAATTCAAACCCCCAGTTAAGAGCAAAAGATTAAAAAACATTGGTAAAGAAACAAGTCTGAAATTCACCTTTACTTTTTTTCCAGGTTAAAACAAACTATGCTCCACGAAATTTTTTTTCACATTACTGAGTTATTCTGAATCAGTGGCAAAACCAATGTAACAGATATTCTTAAAATGCAAACTCCTAAGAGATTCTCTTTAGGATTTACGATTGCAATAGCCTTTAATATCATAAACAATGGTATCATTCTGTGAACTAGAATCACAATACTTAAAAAGCTCAAATATGTTTAGCTTTATCCACAATTCTGTGTTCCTTTCTATCCTTTAAGATTTCAATAGAGCTAGTACCTGGGTAAGTGGGTTAGGAGTAGGCAGGAGTCCACCACCAGGCAGAAGACCTGCCACTGCATTAGCCGGTGCCAACAGAGACAAAGCCTTAGTCTCATCAGGAATAACTCCTGCAGAGAAACATCCTTGCATTAGAACACACCCTTTTGCAAGACAGAAAACACACAAAAACACCCAGAAAATGTCTCCCTGATACACCATCTGAGTTTGTTGAAAGTACTTATGTTCGCTAAAATATAAAGCTTGATTTCTATTATTATTTATCATTAACTTTATGTCAGAATGAAACTTCAATGTGTGAAAGTTTGTTTCCTTTTTTTCTCTACAAATGGTTAAGTTTCTAGAGTAAAAAAAAATAGCACAATACACACTACTTTTTTGTTAACACTGCCAAGATTTCATCACCTGTACTCGATTTTTAAGTCATGAACCAAACGTAAGCAAGCACAGTCGGTTCTCCAGGGGTGTGCTCTCAACTTTCAAAAGCTGTTTTATGAACAACGACTCGTGTCGGCTGCTTCACTATAAAGCACACAGAAAAATCAAGATACACAAGACAAAAAAAGTTTGATTTAGGGGTTAATAATATGGTACAGTTACTATGATTTTCTTTTACACCTACCATACAAATTTTGTAAAAATTAAGAGAAGGAAAGTATGTAAAGGAAATATTCTGTTGGAATCAAGTGTAGGGCTTTTGCTGACTCATGAAAATGAATGTTTCTGAAGGTCTCTGAATACACACTGGATGTGTGTGGGGGAGTAAGAGAGAGAGAGAGAGAGAGGGAGAGAGAAGGGGTAAAATAACATGGCACATTCCTTACCTGTACAGTAAAATGCTTTATATTCCAGCATGTGCCATGCTAACCATACCAAAAAATGCTGCTATACAGTGTGAGTTCAAAAGCTAACTTAAGCAAACTCCTAAAGTCAAAAACATGTATATCTGTTTTTAAAGCCTAAACTGTGTATTCAGATAACATCTAAGGGTCCTAAAACAAATATTTATGTACACAATTTAAATTCTATCCAACAGCAAAAGCCCTATACAAATGGATTAATCTGTTAATGTGCCCAAGCCCCCAAAATGAGAGTTCAATAATACAATTAAACTATATATTTGCAAATACCAGTAGTATTTCTGTAATACATATTAAGAAACTGCATCTCATCATAAAACATACAATATGTACAGGGCACTTAAGAGAAACTGGATAAGCTGCAGAAGAAAACTGTTGGGTGGTATTTTCAGCAGGGCCTGGTATATAGTTCAGGCTGAACCAGGGAAAAGAACTGTAAAACACAACAACAAAAAAGAAAAACCACTGTTAAATAAAGGTAATGGTTCCTTCCACCTATACTGAGAAGTGCCGATAATATAAACAAATGTATACTACACAGCACTGTTATCTTGCTTGTGTCAGAGCTGTCATCAATTTAGATACCCAGAGTTATGGAGGGGGGATGGGGAGGGAGAAGATCATTTAGATATAGGGCATTAATGCATTAATATTAACAAACCTACAAAGATTATGGGATAATCTTGCATGCAAAATTATGTCTCAAGAGGATAATATTAAATATCAACATCTTATTCAAATTAGTGCATTTGCAACATTTCTGGCAAACTACAATCCTCTTGAATTTATTGTGAGACACCTGGTAGAAGATCTGCATCCATTAAAAAAAAGTCATGCATCTGATCCTCTGATTAAAAAAAGACTATTTGAAAATAAAACTACAATTTAAAAATAGCAATGAGGCCCCTCACCAGTTAATTTTCATGCGTCAAGAGTATTTTTTTTACTGCTGCTTTGATAGAACCATGAAATACTGCATGAATGTGTAGAAATGAAAGAAAAAGAAACAGACAAAAGAAACAAACATTAACCAAGGAACCTAAATAACCCCCAAATCCATTACTATTAAGAGCTCCTTCCAAATCCAGCTATCTCAGTTTTACCAATTAAAGATTATTCCTTACCGTATACTTTGTGTCTATTGTTCTAAAACATGATCAAGAAGCAACACCAAAGTGTCAAAGCTAAAACTAGGGTGAATGGTGACAAATGGATTGAGTACATCAGTTATTTAGTGGAGATAACATTAATACAGCATACCATACCATTATTAAATACACTAAAAATAGATTCCAGAACTAAGTATTTTGGTAATTCCACATACACTCCTAAATATTTCACTTCTGAAATAGATTCAGAAAAATTACCATAGTCAAAATATTTATAAAAGCCAATTATATGATGATATACTGTATTATGTCCAGGGCTCGGGAACTATAATATAAAACTTAGCCAATAAGAATTATTTAAATTTAAAGGCTAATGTTTTGTACATTACTCACATGATTTGACCCTTATTCCAAAAACTATCATCTATATTTTACTTATTCTAAATTGGAATTCTGTAAATTTTCTTTTGGTGATAAGTCTTATCCTACAACAGGCAAACTGATATAAAAAGAATTGCTTAATCAAAACACACTAAATCAAATGTTTATCAGCATATATATTTTAAAACCTTTAAATTAGTCGACACACTTTAATATCATAGAGATAGATGTACTATTATATAGATGCCTTTACCCCATCTATGAATGCAACTTAATTTCTTTAGAAACCAGAGGCAATTTGTTTAAGTTTTAAGGACTAGACATTTCACAACTTTTACAAGGTATGGTGTAAATGTTCACATTGGTATTCAAAGAGCCGAGATAGCATTTAAAGTAAACAATATCAAGATTCTGCTTCCACTGACCAGTACATTAAGGAAAGGGGAAAATTAACTTAAAACCCCGTAATTATTAACTTAATTAAAATCCAGTAATTTTATATTTCAGTTATTTCTTTGATCAAAATTTATAGATAACAAAAAGCAAATAAAGTAGCAGTACATTGGGAACAAACTAATTATAAAATATGGCTTAGAAAATTTACAAAATGGAATTAAAATAGTGCTGTCTTGTCACAGTGGCTTTTTTTAAGACCCCCAAACCCTGCTCATTATTTCTGTCAAGTTACTTTAACCTCCTAAAATGTAAAAAGAAAAGAAAATGTAGTTAACAAATGGTTACACCAGAAAAACACTTGGGGGACTTGAGTGCTTGCTGGCCTTTAGTTAATGTCTAGAATCCCCTGTAGCTGCAGAGGACCCACTGTTTTTCAGTCATCAGGAAGAGTTTTGCATTTGCCTTCTCCACTACAAAAATCACACACACAAATAACAGAGAGAAGAATTTATTATTTAGAGATATTCTAGAAAATATAGCAAGAATGAACAAGAAAATCTGGCAATAAAAACAAAACACCCAGTGCCCATCTGGCACCTAGGCTATAGGAAATCTTGAATTTTCATACAAACCAAAATCATTGCAACCCTTGGTATACTGGAATTCAATATGGGATCTTTTTGTAAAGTTGTCAGTGAGGAAGCACTAAAAAAATAAAGCCCAGTCCTTTATTCAAAACAGAAATAACATCATGCATCTATTTGAAGGTCCCTGTGTAAATGTGCATGGAGTGAACCATTCACCTTCAGGACTTTTTCGTAAAACTCAATGTTACATTAACTAAGTAAATGTATCTTAAGGAATTACAATTAGGGACATGGTTTTAAAGAACTTAATGTTTTAAAATAATGGAATGGTTAAATATCTTATAAAAACAGATCTGATTTCTAATTTTTAGAATTAAAATCTCAAGTATAAATATGGACCACAGTATAACAAGGGTTTCAAATTGTTAATAGCTTAGATTTTTAACATGCTACTAACACTCACTCTAAAAACTATACTGAGGTAGATGGTCATCATTGGATGCCCACATAGGTAGGTAAACAAAGCACAAACCTTCTGCATATGGTACGACTATCAATGCTCTGTCAACGAATACAGTGTTTGTCAGATGCTGTGCCACAACTGCTGAGTCCGGATCATGGAATTTAACAAAGCAGACACGGGATGAGACCGGCAAAGGTGAATCACTGAAAAACAAACAAATTGCATAAAAGTAGAGGAAAAGAATATCAACTAAAACGTAAGTGTATGATTCATAAACCCACACCTGCATTTCTAAAGTGAAATAGGCAGATATTAGTAACTGCACATATATTAGTTACCTAGTTTTAAAAAATGACTTCACAAATAAAGAACTATCCACTAAACTCATGTAGAGCAAATTGCACGCATGCAATCACTGTTTAACTTTATAGTTTACCAAGTTAAAAACTGTTTGAAACTCAAGTGTCAGAGGTTGAGCAGACCACAAAAATGTCAACACTTGAAGAAAAATAATACCAATACCAGTTATTTTTAAATACAGGTAGCAAGTAGTCTTGGCTTAGAAAACTTTTCAGAGCAAAAAATATACAGAATTCACCAATTTAGGAACAAAAGAATATTGTGGAAAAGTATATCTATTTGACAATCGAGTTTTCTTTACCTGCCTACTAAATAAAATGCCCTGTCCTCTTTCATCTATAGCATCAGAGAGAGAAAAAATTTTAAGCACACATGGCAACAGTACTCCACCCTTTAGTGTTACTAGTATGCAAAATTTCAATAAGCAAGGGAGTCACTTCCCTCAGCAAACTGCTTTCTTAGATAAAACAAAAACAAGTGCTAATGTACAAGTTATAGCAGACTACAAGGTAAGATAAATTAAGAGAGTGCTGATTTTGTTTTGTTTTAAATATAGGGTGGTTCAAATTTCTGCCACAAAACTTTCCATCTATGAGAGGGAAAGATTAAATATGGGCAGGAGTTACTCCCTAATCCCAACCCAAAAGTTGTTTTAAAACCAATGCCCTATGGCAGCAGTAATCACATCATCCTGGTCATACATTAGAATCTTCTGTGGAGAAAAAAATACCCTGGCTCTCTACTCCACAGCAATTAAATCAAGATCTCTTATGAAGTACTAAGTGTTTTCCCCTTCTTTATTTTAATTCTGACAATTTTTATATGCACCCAGGGTAAAGAACCTCTGCCAAATGTAAGCCAATTACATTTTAAGACTCAATGAAAAGGAAAATCCTATAGTATCTTTGAATGTTATTAGAATGAGGCTTATTGTTAATTTTCTTAATAAACTAGATTTTCAAGTGTCCACAAAAATGTATTTACATCAGATTTGGTTGCCCTAGGTATTGCAGAGGTAAGTATTTGCTGACCCCCCCCATCCCAATTTGTGCGCTAACATGAAAATAAAACCTCATTACTTATAATGAAGACTAACATAAAGCTGTATAACCCTCAAACCCGTTAGAATTTGTAAGTTTACCCAAAGCATTGCCCTTAGATACTAAGCATAGATCCTAATCTAAGCTCAAAGCAAAGCTGACAATATATCCATCCACATAGAATTTAAGCCACCTTGTCATAGAAGCTTACTGCTAAATATTTTTGAAAGGCTACAGTGTTTTTTAGTGTAGACATAGTATTTGTTTTTTTTTTTTTTTTTTTTAATATGAAGGACCACTGGTGGAAAATGTAATAATGTTACACCCAAGAGTAGTGGAAAGAATACAATTCCAGCAGTTTTAGTACTAAAGCTATATACAGCAATTTGCATTTCTTTTCTGATATCCATATTTTTACCACTAAAGAGCTCTTTAAATGCTATAGTTAGATAAGGGAGAGAACTTAGTTTACCTTAAATTTTTTTTAAGGTAGCATATAATGATTAAAGTATCTATTTTTGGTCATTGAAATATTTACTTAAATAATGAATTTAAGTTTACCTGCAGTGTTACAGTAGCCTGTAGTTACTGCACACTTTTGACATATATATGCTTTGCTGGGATCATTACCCTATCAACATTCCAGTTATATTTTCCATTATGAAATCCCACTAAAACCAAACATATGAAGAATACCTACTACGTGTAAAAGAGTGATTCCACTCACAAGTTGTGAGGCTAAATCAAGAAAATCATGATCAAGTTATAAAGGACAATCACAACACTGAAGTTCCAATACTAGGTCTGACACTGGTAGAGTGGCTTGGGTGTAAAAAACTACCTACATGAATTACAGTCCACTCATCTGTGAGATACGGTTAAATACATTCTCCCTCTACATTTGTAAGAGCAGAGTAAGATGAAATTAGAAAGCATCTAGCACTATTTAATTTCCAACATGCATTTTAGGAACTAGAATTAAAGTAACCATTTTTCTTTTAAAAAGAGAATAAATGGGAGGAACAATGACAGATACTTTCAATGGCTATAGGGCTGTCATAGTGAAGAGAGGGTTACAGTATCTGTTGTGAAGACAGGCAATTTTATCACTGGGTGAAATTATAAGCCAGCAATTTTTGGCTTAGAAGAACCAGGAAATAGATGGATTCAAGAATAAAACAAAGGGAGAAACCTTCTTGAAGAGGTTACCACTGAAATGTTTGGCATGATTCAGATCCCAGGATTCCCCCCCCCCCCACCCCATAGGCAGGGGCTCAGTCATATATGTACTTTAAAACATGCCAACTTCCAGTCTCCCAAATTATTGATGACCCCAACCAATGACCTCATATTCTAGAAGAGGGAGAACTAAACTTAACCTGTTGATGATTGGTGCCATAGAGAAAAACAAAGCAGTTAAATTGAATAAAGATGAAGCAGGTGTGCTGTATTTTTATACAGGGTGATCAGGAAACAGATTAGGTGGCATCTGAGCAACAAAAGGAAATAAGCATATCATGGTCATATCGAGGAGAAAAGAGTTCCAGGGGGATATGAATGCCTTTGGTGGGGAGGAGGATGTACACCCTAACAACAACAACACACCATGTGCAAATGTGTCTATAATAGTCATAATTTTATGTAATCTGAGCCAATTAAGCATAGTCTAAGAGCCAAGTTTTGACATAATGAACCCTCTTGGACTACTAAGACTCCATAGCACATTGTCAACAGGGAACTACTGAAAACTGTAGCAAGCTTAAAGAAACTGTCTATCAAATATTTCCAAATTTTGCAGGTCAGATGAGCTATTGGGATGTTAAGATTAGCAACAAAATTAAACATCTACATAAGTACTATTCAATTTAGGGAAGCCACTAAGATAATACAGTATTTACTACATTGTAACTTTGTACATTTTCAGGTGAGAAAATAGTCTGTATGTGGGAACACATATGGAGTCAAAGAGCAGAAACGTGTCAATATATAACTCCTTCTTCCAAAACAGGGAATGTCCTCTTAATGTACAATACCCCAAATCATTATCTAGTGTACATCTGCTATCCCGGTTACATGATGAAACTACTCCTTGGATTGTAAAGCAAAAAGCCCTGAGTCCAGTATCCCTCTAAGATACTGACCATGGAATGGGTAAAGGATAAGCCAGAAAGCTGATTACACCTCCCCTTGTTATCTTTTAAATAAATGAATCATAAAAAGAGCATCTTCAAAATAAACAAAACACTTCAAGGTCAGCAACTGGGAGCTGACAAAACTAAAGGTCCCTGTGTAAATGTGCATGGAGTGAACCATTTGAAACCCTTGTTATACTGTGGTCCATATTTTTATTTGAGATTTTAATTCTAAAAATTAGAAATCGGATCTGTTTTTATAAGATATTTAACCATTCCATTATTTTAAAACATTTTTAAGTTCTTTAAAACCATGTCCCTAATTGTAATTCTTAATAACTTGTGGGACTGGAAAGAATTATTTTGTAAATAAATCCAGTATCTCAAATACTTTGAATATAATCAAATGTGACTCATTTTTCTGCCATTTACTGTTTATTAATTTTACTAACAACTTAAGGAGGAATATGTTGTGAGAAAAACTGAGTAACAGGAAAACATCTATTTCTGTATGTTCATATTATGAAAGCTATTTGTCCTTCATTACCAAAGCAAATTGAGTTTCTATTCAAGATTACTACAAATACATGTTCCCAGAACTGTACACCTCATGAAATAATTCTAAAATCTCTCTCAGGTATATTCCCCTAAATAGTAAAGACAACATAACAATTTGAAAACACTAAGAATCATCTGAAAATATTTTAAATAGGAAGTGATAAAATACGACAATACCTCACAAACACCACAGTATGGTCAACTTGTATTATTTTGGTGTAGAGAGTACATAGAGTAATGATTTATCACATCCACCAAAACAGCAGATTCCTATTTCCTGTTTAGAACTAAAGTGAAATCATAAAACTAAGTGGGATGGGAGAAGATACTGAAAGTAACATTTGAATTTTGAAAGAGTGCAGACTCTTTTATTCCTAATGTTTGTTCTAATAATTATCACATCTTATCTAGCGTCATAGCTTCTTTACTTTTCTTTACAATACACTCATTTAATACTTATGCAATAAAAATGTGAGACAACAGGATAAAAAAAGCCATATACTCTAAATTAAAAACTTAGAACGGTAAAACATCATAACTATATACATTATTTAAACAAAGGAAAACTCTAACTTTCAGCTATAACCCATTTCTTTTGTCATTAAAATTATGTACTCGGGTTCACTGAATTTACTGCTGTGAAGAGTGTTAATACATTAACTCTGTATGTATTCAGTCGGCCAGAATCCCGGAACAGCAATACCTAGCAATAAGTGAACGACCACCTACAAAGTTCAATAATAAATTTACATAGGAACGGGCAATTCTGTTACTTTCCAAAGAACTCAAAGAAACAACTTTAAAAAAAAGATTAACCAATACACATAAAATGCAGTTATCATGCTTTAGTTGCTCAAAGAACGACCCTGTTGGCACGATTTAAGGGGCCGGGGGTTGAAGGTTAATCCCCGAACCCCAGGCCCTGCCGCCTTAGTCGGCCCAGCAGGCAGATGCTTCCCCAGGGGCCGCGCAGCCGCTCGGCCAAAGCTCCCGCTCCCGAAGCATCGACAGGGCCTAGGAAATGGTGCTAGGCCCAGGCTGGGAGGAGTTAGCGAAACGGTGATGGTGGACGATACTCACTCCGGCGGGAAGAGGCGCAGTTCGTCGATCTTGCCTAGGAAACCGAAGAGGGTCCGCATCTGCTCAGAGCTAGCGCTCGGGGAGACATTAGTCACCTGGATTACCTCGGTGCCGCCGCCGCCGCCGCCGCCACCACCCGGCCCGCCGCTGGGGCCCGGGCCCGCAGTGCTGGGGACGACGGTAGTGTTGCTCATGGCGCTGCTCGCTCCTGCTTTAACACATCAAACACACAACAAACAGTGAGAGGGAGGGGAAAGAGGAACCGTTTGCCGGAGAGGAGACAGGAGGGTGTCCACTGTTACAGCCGCTGCTGCTGCCTCCGCCGCCGTTTCTCCGCCCCACCGCTCGCCGGGGGGGAGGGAACAGAGCGCGCGAGTTCGAGCCCACGAGAAAACAAACGGCCTCGCCTCCAACCACCTCAATTGCGGGCCCAACTTCCCCACAATGCCTTGCGGCGCACGGGCGCGTCACCGTAGGCTCCGCCCCGCGCAGGCGCAGGCCAGCCTCGCTCGCAGCCAGGAGGTCGCAAGAGGCTCCGTGGTCTACTGAAATACGTCATCTCTTTTCGTTCCGCCCCCCCTTATTTTTTTAAAAAGTGGAATTTTTCAAGGCAATATCCACTCCCCTGCAAAATAAATATGCACACTTTAGTAACTATTCTTATTAAAAAATGCCCACAATATTTTTATATACAGATACTTCTAACTACAGATCTGTGGAGTAAACTAATGAAATTTCCACCCTACCTACCAAGATTTTCCTCTCCACCAGTATAAAATTTTCTGCATCTCGGTAACATTAAATTGTTATAATTTGCTTTGTCAGTAAACCTTCAAAAAAGGTATTTTAATGTTACATTTATTAGTGCTTTTATAAGCTAATTTTATTTCACAGGTTGACTAAGAGCACATTGTGCTGTACCTAAATATATTTAGGTATAAGATCTGAAAACTACAGAAAAAATTGTTTTACATGCATATTTTTGCTTAATTTTTGAAGCTTTTGACTATAAAAAGATCCTTGCATAACTTTTCAGCCACATCTAAATTATTTTCCTCTCATCTAGTGTTATTCAATGACTAGCAGTTCCCCAAACCTGACAAAATATTTCATTTCACTGTCTTTATACAAGTTATTAATGACCTCCCTCATTTTATCTGCCATCTTTTGTAGGGGTTTCTTCTCTCACTGCCACAGCTTCTCTGCGTAACAACAAGGGATACGTTCAACTTGTTATATTGACATGCACCCCCTGCCCCACAGCAAAGCTGTGAATTTTCTGGGTCAGTTTAGGACCTAGCACAATGTCTGTCACACAGTCAATACCTAATAAATATGTTGAACACGTGCCTTAATAAAGAGCCATTTATTCTATGACAATTGTTTAATAATTTACCTGATCCTGAATATTTTTGGAGGTTAACACCTGAGGCTTTATGTAATATTTTCATTAGTAAATACTTGTGTGAAATAATGCAGTTAAGAGTATAATTTGTGAGAGATCAGAACACAAAGTTATTGAGATTTGATGTAGAGCCAACTGGCCTAGTTTACTTACTAGCTAAGTTACTTCTGCTAGCTCTTATATAGAACAGGATGGGTTGGTGAATGTAAGCCTCAGCAAAATTACAAATTACAACTAAATCTCTGTCAATCACAAATGTGTATCTCTGAATAAAAAAATGTAACTTACCATTTTGAAAATGACATACGTACTAAACTGCCAATTACAGATTCTTAACAGTTTGATAAAAATAATTTGTGTATCATGCCCAGCCAGTGTGCCTCAGTGGTTGAGTGTCAAACTATGAATCAGTTGGTCATGGTTCCATTCCAGGTCAGGACATATGCCTGGTTTGTGGGCTCGATCCCCAGTAGGGGACGTGCTGGATGGCAGTCGATCAATGATTCTTTCTCATCATTGATGTTTCTCTCCCTCTTTGAAATCAATAAAAATATATTTTTAAAAAAGATCTCATATATAAAAGAATGAAACTAGACCCCTATATTACACTACTCACAAAAAGAAACTCAAAAAATGGATTAAAGACCTGAAACCATAAAACTTCTAGAAAAGAACACAGGAAAAAAGCCCCTGGATATTGGACTTGGCAATGATTTTTTTGATGGGACACCAAAAGCACAAACAATAAAATAAACACACAGGACTACATCAAACTAAAAAGCTTCTGCACAGCAAAGGAAACCATCACCAAAATGAAAAGACAACCTATGGAATGGGTTGTCTAAACTTACATAGTGCTATAAGTCAGTTATCATATATAATAAATAAAAGAAGTTGATATCTAAAATATACAGGGAAGTCATATAACAGGAAAAAACAAATACAGTAATCCAATTAAAAACGGCAAAGGACCCGAATAGACATTTGTCTAAAGAAGATACATGAATAGCCAATAGGTACCCATAAAGATGCTCAGCATCCCTAATCTTTAGGGAAATACAAATCAAAACTATAACGAGATAACACATTATGCCTGTTGGAATGGCTAGCACCAAAAAGACGGGTGATAAATGCTGGGTTTGGATGTGGAGAAAGAGGAACCCTTGTGCACTACTGGTGGGACTGTAAATTGGTATAGACACTATGCAAAATAATATGCAGGCTCCCTAAAAAAATCAAAATATAACTACCATATAACCCAACAATCCCACTTCTGGGAATATATCCAAAGGAAATGAAAACACTATGTTGAAGTGATATCTGCACCCCCATGTTCACAACAGCATTATTTACAATAGCTCAGACATGGAAACAGGCAAGTGTCCATGGATGAATACACACACACACACACACACACACACACACACACACACTCAAATATTATTCAGCAATAAAAAAGTAAATCCTGTCATTTTCAAAAACATGGATGGACCTTGAGGGCATTATGCTAAATGAAATATGTCAGACAAAGAAAGACAAATACTATATGACATTACAGTAGGATCTAAAACGAATAAACAAACAAACAAACAAAATAACTCACAGAAAAAGAGATAGGGTTACTAATTACCAGAAAGGGTGGAAGAGGGTAGTTGACAGGTACAAACTTCCAGATATAAAATAAGTACTAGGGATATAGTATACAACATGATGACTATACTTAACACTACTGTGTGGTATATATGAAAATTATTAAAAGAATAGATCCCAAGAGTTCTCATCACAAGGAAAAAAAATCTTTTTCTTTATTTTTATATGAGATAGATGTTAACTAAACTTATTTAATCATTTCACAATACATGTAAGTCAAACCTTTATGCTATACACTCTAAACTTACATAGTGCTATAAGTCAGTTATCATATATAATAAAGAGCTAATATGCTAATTAGACCGGACAGTGGAACAACCTTCCAGAACACCTTCCAGAACAAACAGTGGGGTGGGGTGGGGGGGGGGGGTGAGGGGTCGTCAGGGCCGCGGGGCCTCGAGGGCCGAGTCCCTTGCACGAATTTCATGCATCGGCCCTCTAATATCTCAATAAAACAACAACAAAAGAAAACTACTTGTAGCAAAGACATTTCTAAGAAAAAAACACCATATTTAGATAGAAGTTCTCCAATTTAAAAACAGAATAGGCACAGATATCACTCTACCTACTGGATAAAAGTTCTCAGTTGGCTAAGTTGCCACCTCTGTTGTTAAATACCTTCTTACCCACTAATGGAAAAGACGGTGGAGTCCTCTAAATTGACACAATTTTGTGTATCTGCAAAAGCAACAGGTCTTTTATAAAATTAGTTGTTAAGCCCTAACCGGTTTGGCTCAGTGGATACAGCATCGGCCTGTGGACTCAAGGGTCCCAGGTTCAATTCCGGTCAAGGGCATGTACCTTGGTTGCGGGCACAAACCCAGTAGGGAGTGTTCAGGAGGCAGCTGATCGATGTTTCTAACTCTCTATCCCTCTCCCTTCCTCTCTGTAAAAAAATCAATGAAATATATTTAAAATAAAATAAAATTAGTTGTTAAGTAGATCTTTTCCTCTAGCAAATACACTTTTTGAGGACAGGAAAGACAATGTATTAATCTTTGTGTTTCTAATGCCCAACAATATTATATTGGAACTAATTCAGCATTTGATAAAAACTTACTGAGTATCATCTATGTGGTGGAAACTTTACAAATGGTTCACATAATCTGTTAAACAAAGGCTGGGTGAATGAAGACAGGAATACATTTGTTTGATTTACAGGGAAATTTGATTGAGATGCACTGTCAAAGTATTTGGCTATAGACAGCATTAAGAAAAACCTAGGACATAAATTACTACTTACAAATCTGTAACTTTAAAAAAATTTATCTGCAGATCTATTTTAATTTGTATCTGTAATTCTACATATTAGATCATTGTATTACCATTCTATTCCCAGTTCTATAAATTAGATAATTCTACAAATATGAATATCTATTTTAAAATCGAAATTGTAAATCTCATGCTCCCCTTTCTTCTGCTCCATCTAAATGAAGGGGAGAGACTAAAGAATGAGTTAGCACTAGAGGACGATGACAAATGGATGGATGGACACACACATCAAGACATAATAAAAGTCTAAGTTCATTTCCAAATACTTGTTTCGTATTGTTCAACTTATTAACAGTAGGGATTCTAGACTTACATTTTAAAATTGACAGCACAGGGTCTGTGAGCACTTTGAAATTATAGGCAAAAAGCTGTATGTGTCCATTTTTCAAAGTTTTATTTTTATGATTAACATAGAGGAATAAAAGTAGTAGTTTGAGCATTAAGATACTGCTGTATCCATATATACAGTATTCTCAGCTATAATGCCCAAGCTTGGAAAATCAGTCAATTTATTCCTACAGATATTTGGCTTTTTTGTTGCTGTTGTTATTCCTCATCCAAGGACATTTTTCCATTGATTTTTAGAGAGAGTGGAAGACAGGGAGAGAGAAAGAGAGAAACATCAATGTGAGAGAGACACATCGATTGGTTGCCTCCCACATGTGCCCTGATGGGGGCTGGGGAATAAATATATTTTATTGATTTTTCACAGAGAGGAAGGGAGAGGGATAGAGAGTTAGAAACATCGATGAGAGAGAAACATTGATCAGCTGCCTCCTGCACACTCCATACTGGGGATGTGCTTGCAACCAAGGTACATGCCCTTGACCGGAATCAAACCTGGGACCCTTGAGTCCGCAGGTTGACGCTCTATCCACTGAGCCAAACCAGTTAGGGCAGTTATATATATCTTTAAGTCTTTTAACATTTCAAGCATTTTAACATGAAATACTTTTTCCAAATCAAGAAATTAAACATTTGCACCATTTGAACTCCTTTTTCCCCTTATGCTATAAAATTTAGTTTCTCTTCATGAAAGAAAATTATTTCTAGAGTCTTATAAAACTGGTAAAAAAAAAAGTATACTCAACTCAGTAACAAGTGAATGTACAGTAATGGAATGCTTTTAAAATGCCTGTTAATCCTCCCAACATATAAAGGCACTCCAGGTGATTAAGAATGTAGGCCTAGACATTAAAAAGAACAAAATCACCATTTCTGACAGCATGGATTGATGTAGAAGGTATTATGCTAAATGAAATAAGTCAGTTAAGAGAAAGAGAAATACCATATGATTTCACTAATATGTGGAACATAAAGAACAATCTAAACGAACAACAACAACAAAACACCCACAGAAATAGCCTCGTGGTTTGGTTCAGTGGATACAGTGTTGGCCTGCAGACTAAACGGTTCCAGGTTCTATTCCAGTCAAGGGCACATGCCTGGGGGTTGTGGGCTCGATCCCCAGTAGGAGGCCTGCAGAAGGCAGCTGATCAATGATTATCTCTCATCATTGATGTTTCTATCTCTCCCTCTCCCTTCCTTTCTGAAATCAATAAAAATATATATTAAAAACACACAAAATACGAACAAATAAAAAAAACCCCCAAAGAATAGTTAACACTTCTAGATAAAGGATTAATATACAACAGCATACTGTAATCATGGTCTAAACACAGCTTGAAAAAACACACAAAACAACACAGAAATAGACTCACAGATACAGAGAACAGACTGATGGAATCTATCACCAATTAGGTTTATTGTGACCTTTGGTTAATTACATTGTGGTTCAATTTCCTTCTCTGAAATAAAGCTTACCTCACTGGGTTGTTGTGAGGTTGAAGTGAGAATACTAATGCAAATGCTTAGTAAAGCTAAACATTAACTACTTTACAAGTGATATACCATTCCTTTAGGCTAGTACCTTGGACTAATCCTACTTTATTATTCACATGAAAAATATGAATCAGAAGAGTGAACATATATACAGAAGTTTCTTATGTAAGATCCCACATTTTAACAAAACTTAAAAAAAGTTTCTTTTTGTGGCATAGTAAAAATTTGTTATAAAGTAATAAATGCAAAATGTTAAATAGTGTGTATCTATGTGAGTGTAACAAAGTATAAGTCTCCCATTCCACTCTCCAATGTATGTTGTCAGCTACTCTAAGTACTGCCCATAATTAGTTATGTGAGCCCCAATTCCCTTATGTGAAAAATGAGAATAATGATACTATTTAAAGTTTCCAAAATTTGAAATATTATGGATATGAAGAACCTACCACAGTGCTCAGCACACAGGCACTCAACAAATGGTATGTACCATTACAGGAAAATGTGTTCAACTATCTCATCTTTTCAATGGATGAATAATAACAATAATACTTTTTGTCTTACTTAGTAAATTATTGTCAACTGTGAAAATACTTTGTAAACTGTTAAGTGGTAGTGAACATGAAATATACTATTCTTAGATGCCCTTTCTCCTTTAACTGTTGTAACAGAAACATGACACCAACAGATTTCAAGTTTTCATATTCATTTTGATCCTAAAGCAGCATTTTACCAATTAATTGCATGCATAGATAGACGGATGACAAAACACAATTGTTTTATGGAAAACTCTTTCTAGGAAGGATTCAATTACTTTTCTACATTTTCAGAGCAAGAACATTATTCTTATTTTCAAAAGACACAACTATAGATATGTTTCACTAATCTATACTAATAAAAGCATAATATGCTAATTAGACCAGACAGTCGAATGATCTAGAGACAAAGCCATGGCAGCAGGGGTTGAGGCAGAAGCAGTTAGGAGTAATCAGGCAGGCAGATGAGCAGTTAAGGGCGATCAGGAAGGAAGGCAGAGTGGTTAGGGGCAATCAGGCAGAGTGATTAGGGGCGATGAAGCAGGCAGGCAGGCAGGCGAGCGGTTAGGAGCCAGCGGTCCCAGATTGCAAGAGGGATGTCTGAGAGGTCCTGGAATGTGAGAGGGTGCAGTCCGGGCTGAGGGAGCCCTCCTACCTCCCTCCACCCCCATGCACGAATTTCGTCCACCAGCCTCTAGTCTTAAATAAAAGTACTGTGACATGGGTCAGAGCAACAGACTAGGAAATAACGAAAAGCACAGATTAAAAAAAAAAAAGTAAAATATTACTAAGTATATGAAACAATTTGAATTCCCGACATGCACTAAAGCTAAAAGCTATAATACTTCTTTCCCCTATTTGTCACCCTATCACTTGAAACTATGAAGTTAGTTTCAAGCCACAATTTGCTCAAACTGAAGTCTAAAGCATGTGGAGACATTGATCAAATAACTATTTTGAAGGAGGGAAGAGATAGTAGAAAGGTAACTTCCTAAGGAAATGACAAGTTAAAAGAAAAACAAAAAGTTTAGCATCTCTAAAATGAAAAAAGTCAAAGCTATATTAACTGTAAATTTAGTGATGAGTGCAAAACACATATCTTTAGAAATAAGAAGAGTAAAGCTGGGTTCGAAGATTTGCATTGTAGGCCAAGTATTTAAATGTTCACTAGTATTTCAACACGCCAAAGATGGTATCTTCTAAATTTAATTGTGATATTTTAAAGGATTAAGAAAAATTGATGTATAAAAAAATTAGTTAAACTGGAATTTATATCAGTTGTATTTGTGAGTATAAATATTCCAACTCAAAATTTGAGTATCAATTTTTTAAGTAAAAATCTGATTGTGATTGTCAATAGCTGTCAAATTATCCACATTTTCCTTCCTTATCAACTTAAGTTGACACTAAAAATAATCTCAGGGACCATAGCTTGTCTTCATAAGACAGTTAAGGAGCTTTCCTCATATAGAACAATATATGCCATGTATAATCATTTATGTCACTTTAAAAAAATGTTTTTATTTAATTTTTTTTAGAGAGGAACAGAGAGGGGGGAAGGAGGGAGGGAGAGGGAGAAGGAGAGGGAGAAGAACAGGGAGAGGGGGAGGGGGAAGGAGAGGGAGAGAAGTGAGAAAGAAACATGATCCATTGCCTCCTGCACAATCCAGGCATGTGCCCTGACCAGGAATCCAACAGTGACAATGCTCAACCAACTGAGCCACTCCAGGGGGGCAATGTCACTCTCTTTCAGAAGTACTGAGCAAATGAGGTTGCAAGTTGAATCCAATAGGGCAAAGCTATTGGCAGGGGGTGATATAAAGTCAAATTCTAATTTAGTGGATTTTAATTAAACTAATTTTTAAACAGATTTATTTGGTAGTGGTTTTGTATGTGTTTAAAACAGAGATAGAATGGTACTATGAAGTACCTTCTAGGGCAGTGGTTCTCAACCTTCCTAATGCCACGACCCTTTAATACAGTTCCTCATGTTGTGGTGACCCCCAACCATAAAATTATTTTCGTTGCTACTTCATAACTTTAATTTTGCTACTGTAAACAATATGTAATTATATATGTGTTTTCTGATGGTCTTAGGCGACCCCTGTGAGAGGGTCGTTCGACCCCCAAAGGGGTCGTGACCCACAGGTTGAGAACCACTGTTCTAGGGTTTGGTGCCCTAATTTTCTCTTTGTATTACTTTACTATTTTAAAGCAAACAAACTCATAAATCCTATACAATTAATATTAAGACTTTAGGTCACAGAACACATTAATCTTGAAAAATGAGCAAGAAAACAAACAGCTATTAAGTTTAGGAGTAAGACTCACTGGAATAATGGGAAGCATTTTCAGCTGATTTGAGAAAAAACTATAAGTGATACCATAATGTTTTTATTTAATGACATAAAAGTGCTTTACAACCACACTGATTTTAGCTTTTTTTTTTTCCAATAAAAAAACAAACCAAAAAAAGAAAACTGAAATTAGGATGAAAAGAAAATTATTTTGAAGTAGTTCTTCCACTTTTCTTCATGTGAAAAACACTAGCATGTAAAAACCTTTTTATAAAAGGCCAATGAGCCGAAACCGGTTTGGCTCAGTGGATAGAGCGTCGGCCTGAGGACTGAAAGGTCCCAGGTTCGATTCCGGTCAAGGGCATGTACCTGGGTTGCGGGCACATCCCCAATAGGAGATGTGCAGGAGGCAGCTGATCGATGTTTCTAACTCTCTATCTCTTTCCCTTCCTCTCTGTAAAAAATCAATAAAATATATTTAAAAAAAAAAAAAGGAAAATATTTTCCTAAAGCTGGTGGGCTAAAATTGTTTTGTATTGAAAGTAGAGAGAATTATATCACTCAACATTTGAATAAAATATTAAATCTCCTAGAGTAAGATCACTACTTTATGACTCAAAAACAAGAAAGAGAAGCACTGGAAACAAAAAATACACAAATGAATAACCTAAATAAAATGTACTGTCTCCATGAAAAAAAAACAACTGCCACAAAAACTCCAATAGCAACAAAATACAAATCAAAGTCACATTTGAAACCATTATTACAAATGCAAAATATATATGTCTTCAAAGAAATAATACAGCATTTTTTGCTACTTTTAAAAGTTGGCAGTTATGGAGCTGAATGGAAAACAAATGTAGTAATGTTCATAAGAGTAACACAGCCATGTTTGAAAATGTCATTAAATTTTAATGGTGGAGATAAGCTACTCTTACTTTGATAATAGTCTTATTTTCCCTTATGAAACAAAACATTTTTTTCGGTCAATGTAATTCTTAGACTCAATATATTTTTGGTTTCTTCACTTTCTTTTTTTAATTTAGCAAATAAGTTAGAAGAGTGAAACCTTCCATTACTTTAAAAAAATGAGTAAGTTATAGCTAGACAAATTTTGTTGCAAAAGGTAGCTATGCAGGAGTCTCCAGATTATTTTAATAATCTGTTTTTTTTAAAAGCAAACAAACTCATAAAGGAGATATCCATATTGTTTTAATAATCTGTTTTTTTAAAAAAACCAAGTACTTTAACTTATGAATATTTTTCAACAAATATGTTCATGTTGAAAAAGGGCTGAGTTTTTAAAAATTTGTAATGCATTTTTCCTAAAGTAATACAATTGATAGAACATGTAATTTTCCAAATTGCATGAGGAAATAATTTTCATCCATTTGCACTTGCTTCAGATGCAATACTAGTGGTACTGTGAATACATTCTAGTACAATTTTTACATGTCACTTTATATCTATTGTTTACTAAAAATGTAAGTCACTTGGATTTTTCACAAGTACTTTTCCAATAAACAGGCTGTGCTTCTCTTAAACAAAATGCAACAATGTGCTCTGACGGTAGCTCAGTTGGTTAGAGTGTCACCTAGATAAGCCAAGGTTGCAGTTCAATCCCCGGTCAGAGCAAATTAAATACCAATAATGAAATACTTAACTTCAAGTAGAAGCACAATAAATGAACAAATTATACCTTGCATGTTATTTAAAGCAATGCTGAAGAACTTATTGTAGGGAGAAGGGTGGCTATTGTAAAATTTGCTACTTGAACAATTCATCCTTCAAAGGTAGGTTAAATCCTACAGAAGAGAAAAAGGGTTTTCTCTAATAAATAAATGTCTCCTAAAACATATTTGAAGGGTCCCTTAAAATGGGTCCAGACTAAAAAGCAAGTTGAAAATGATGAAATAAAAGCCACTAACCAAATAATAATGATTAACAAGAAAGGTTTAGGAAAGAGATCTAGGTTCAAATTCCTGGCCATAGAACTTATAGAAACTTGTGACCTTATATAAAATTCTTAATCCCTTTTAGCATCAATTTCTTCATCTGCAAATTGGTCATTGTGCTAAAAAAGAGATAGCAAAGAGAGGTATTGTTAGCACTGAGCCTGGCACTAAGTAAAGGCTTAATATTAATAAGGTTGCTATAATCAAATCGTCAAGACAAACTGGAGGGAGGGGAGATCTCATTAGTGACCTTGCATAATCTGCTATCGTTCTTGCTTTAAAACCCATTTAAAAAAATTGATTTTATAAAGAGAGGGATAAGAGAGAGAGAAATATCCATGATGAGAGGGACATCAAGGCTGACTCCTGCAGGCTCCCTACTGGGGGTCAAGCCCCCAACCTGGGCACGTGCTCTGACCTGAATCGAACCCACAACCTCCTGAGTTCACGGGTCCACACTCAACCACTGTGCCACATCGGCTGGGCAAAACCCACTCTTTTCTTGCTTGGTAGTGTAAATACTGGTACTTTTCTGCTGTTCACTCTTAGTGTACAGGGCTCTACAGAACTAAAAAGAAAAAAAGCGAGAGGGGGTTAAAAACCGACTATCAGAGGTAGCAAGAACCAGGACTCGGGCAAAACTGTGCTGCAGATTTTGTCATTCTACCTTTCAAACATCCCACCGATCTCCCGCCGAGTTGATGGGGCTCAGGAGGGCATTTCCCGGTATATGCTTTTCAAAACAAAGTCACTTCAGGCAAAAGAAAAGTCTAAAGATGATGAGTTCTTATTTGTTTAATTAATAAAGTTGTACATTTCAGACAGAAACTAACTTTCCAGGAAAACCGACCTAACTGAACAAAACCGTCCTTTGCCCGGCAGGCGTGGCTGAGCGACGACCTATGAACCGGGAGCTCACGGTCTGATTCCCGGTCAGGACACACGCCCCGGCTGCCGGCGCGATCCCTCGTGTGGGCGGGCAGGAGGCGGCCGATCAACGATTCTCTCTCATCTTTGGTGTTTCTCTCTCTCTCCCTCCCTCTCCCTTCCTCTCTGCAATCAATAAAAATATTTTTTAAAAAAATCCTTTTCTATTCTGGATTGGAGTCCCCTTCTTCACTAAGCACTCAATATTGAAAACGTTAGCTTCACTTAATTATTTTAAAAGTCAAATGAGATACAAATTATTCTTTCTAGATTAAGTTTTAAAAAGTGAGCTTTAAAAAGAGATCAAGTAAATTGCCTACAGCTACATCGCTGGGAAGATACAGAAGCAGCTGGGATGCGAACTCGTATCTCCGGGCTTCCCAGCCGTTTCCGCTCTGCTAAAGCTTGTGCCTCCACACGATTCCCGGGAAAACAGTTACTAAGCCTGTCCCCCTCCTCTCCCTGTGGCCAACCCTTCCATCTCACACTACTTCCGATGCTGGCCTATGAACTCCATACAACGGCGGGCCAGGCACACCAACTCTGGGAATCAGAGAATACAGTCCGGAAGAACAGAAACCAGCTTTCTTTTCTACGCCGGGCGGAGATTTGGCGCCACCACCAGCAGCGACAAACAGGCTAGGGTCCAGCTAGGCGGCAGACCGCGCCCAGGTCTCAAGTTTTACTCAAGGCCCACGTTCAGCTCAGGCCAGAAGGAGGAAGCAGAAAAGGTTATTCTTTCCCGCCACCCTGGCCACGGCGGGGGCACCGAGAAGAAGGAGGGCATCGCGGGAACACTGCACACAATACATCCTCAAGTCCTTCCTCGGCCGCTTACACACACTTACTTGAGCGAAGTAATTCCAAGAGACCAGGCTGGCGCCGGCAACGGGAAGGGCTCCTCTGTCCTCCAGCTCCAGTCACGGACAGTGACGTCATCGAGGCCGCGCCGCCAAGAGCGGAAGGCCCCGTGCCCCGAGCGCGCGCGCCCCCGGGAGGGCGGGGCCGAAGGCGGCGGCGCCTTTGAGCGTCACGCGCAGGGCTCTCTGCTTCGGGACTCGGGGTGGGAACATGTCGCGTCTGAGAGGGGTCGCGGAGCGGGATCCCCGAGCGGGTTTCAGAGCTGAAAGGGGAGACTGCGGTGCCTCCGTGCCCCAGGGGCTGCTAAAGGCGGCGAGGAAGAGCGGCCAGTTAAACCTGTCGGGGCGGAACCTCAGCGAAGGTAAGGTCCAGGGTGCGACCCGATTTGCGTCCTGTCAGAAAGCCCTCGTTCCGGGCCACCTCCCTTTCCTCTGGCTTGGCTTTGGCCACCTTTGCCTCACGCTTCTGGCCAGGACCCAGTGGCTTTCATCGAGGTACTCATCGCACTCCCATTGACTCGGTCAGCCCGGTTCGGTTCCGACGCTCTCTTCAGAATGTGTGGTGAAGGGACCCTGATGGGAATGGGCCAACATTTAAACGGGCCGCCTTCTGGGATTCCCACAATCTATGAGATAAACGACCTAATGTGTGACTAAATTGGCTATCACATGATGGGCAAATGCTTTGTTGCTTTGGCCCTCATTTCCCTCCTTTTTAATTTGACCTAAAATTCTGCACTTTATCAGCTCCTTTGTGAACTTTCTGCATGCCGCTGTTCCCTGACAAGACACTTTCCTTTGTGCACCTGAGCTGTCCTAAAATACAAGGAATCATGAGCATATTTCCCAAATTGCGGATCAGGATAGATGCCCTACAGAGTGAATGTGGGGCCATCCTGATAAACCGAATAAAAGCTCAACGAGCACCAATTTGGATACCATGAGTGAAGACTAAATAGCCAGATGCTCTTCCGACTATCTGGAAGGTAGTGGGAGGTGGGGGAAGGAGACAGTGGATCATTCTTCCAGTAATGATTTCCCCTATTTATAGTCAGGCTTTAGGCTATCTGGTATTAAAACTTTCCACTTTCCTTCTAATGATTGCTTTTTTGTGTGTGCCATGCATGTGTAGAGTAGACCAAGAAATCCTGCTGAATGAATGAAAGGGTATATGACCTAAAATATCTGCTCTACCTGGTAAAGCTTTTAGTCTATGGGAATGTAAGTATTTTAAAACGACATGCATATACACTTGGTTTTCCCAAAGCTTGGAAAAATTTCCTTTATACCTGACAGGCTCTCACTCCTCTGCTTCCTGTAAGACTCTGTTCAGGGTCCCAGGTCAGAGAGGCAGTGGGAAGTGCCACATACTTATTTAAACAGCATTTGTTGTATACTATCTGTTTCTTCCAGATATGGTACTAGGTAGGTACCAAGGAAGCAAAGTGACACCTAGAACAATTCAGTCACATAAGCACTTTAACATGAGCTTTATTCAGATTTATTTATTAAGAACTAGAGGCCTGGTGCACGAAATTCATGCACTGGTGTGATCCCTAGGCCTGGGCGGTGATTGAAGCACAAGCGTCTGGCGTGGAAGGGCAGGTACCATCTGACCTCTGGGCTCTGGCAGCACCTCGGCTCCCGGACCCCCCATGCACCCCCCTCCTTCTGTGTCACAGCGCCTGAGTCCCCACACAGATGCGGTGAGCATGGCCAGATGCCATGGGCTGGGGTACAGCGTGGGCCTCTGGGCCTGGCAGCACTGCACGGAAGCCAGGAGGGCAGCGCGCTCTCTCCCAGCCAGCCTCTCAGACTGGCTCCTGCGAGAACCCATGGGACTGTGGCCCGGCTCACCCAGAAGAGGCCGCGTGGGTGTGGTGGGCTCCTCGCGGGCGCCCAGTACCTGAGCGCCTGAGCTTCCCCAGCACGCGAGCGCTGGCGTCCATGGTAGGGTAGCAGGGGGAGTGGGAGTGAGCTCGGTGGACACCCCGCATTTTCACCGCACCTCTGTCCCCATCACCCCCACCCCCAGGTAGTCAATGAGAGGTCGCAGCGCATCACCGATGCCCCCCCATGTTCTATACTGCCCTCTGGTGGTTAGCACACATCATAGCGAGCGGTTGAACTCCCGGTCTCCCGGTCGAATGACCACCCAAGGGGACAATTTGCATATTAGGCTTTTATTATATAGGATTGCATTTGTTAAATAATAAATTTTTGTTATACTCCAAGTCTTTTCTTTTCTCCTTCATATATACACACGCATATATGTGGATATTTGTTTATTAGAGACACACACACACACACACACACACACACACGGTTACTTTCATATATTACATTATCTGGATTTTAAAAATTGGCATCTTTTTTATTTCAAGTTAATGTTATTGGGGTGTAATTTACAAACAGTGTGTGCACCCATTTTAAGTATATAGTTCGATGAGTTTTGGCAGATGTATAATTGTTTAACCACTACCACAATCAAGTTATAGAACATTTCCAACACTTGAAAGTTCTCTTATGCCCCTTTGCTGTCAATCTAACCCAGTGCTCCACACAAATATATATTAGCTTCTTCCAGAATTTCATTTAAATGGAATTATACATTTCTGCTTTTTTTGTTTTAGGCTTCTTTTGCTTAGTATACTGTTTTTTTTTGTTTTGTTTATTTTGCTTTTTGAGACTCATTCTTTTTATTTTTAAAATAGAGACCTGGTGCATGAATTCGTGCACTGGTGGGGTCCCTCGGCCTTCGGGGATCGGCCGAAACCGGCAGTCCTACATCCCCTG
The DNA here is from genome assembly GCF_963259705.1 of Myotis daubentonii. Classification (NCBI taxonomy): domain Eukaryota; kingdom Metazoa; phylum Chordata; class Mammalia; order Chiroptera; family Vespertilionidae; genus Myotis; species Myotis daubentonii. Next base: position 169,188,665 of record NC_081842.1, read on the forward strand.
AGGGATGTAGTAGTGTGCAAAGCAGGTGGCTGGAGAAGAGCCTGAGCCGGGGAGGAGCCCGAGCTGGGACCGGGGCACCACTCTTGCTCATCCCGGCCCTGCTGTGCTGCCACCACTGCTCAGTAGGCTCACTGCTGCTCTACTGTGGTCTCCGTGCACCTCTCCTAGGGTGATACCGGTGTGCCCATGAGCAAGAAGTGGCCGCACGCTTGCGCCCAGTCAGTCCCATTGCGGTTCCCGATCCCAGTCCCGGTCCGGATGGGGAAGGGGCGTGTAGGAGGAGTGTCTGTGGGAGAGGATAGTACTGCCGCAGCTGTGTTCGCCAGCCATGAGCCCAGTGTCTGGCGCCCATTGGTCAGCTGAGCAGCACTCTTGCTGTGGGAGAACACTGACCACCAGGGGGCAGCTCCTGCGTTGAGTGTCTGCCCCTTGGTTGTCACTGCCCGTCATAGTTACCGGTCGAATGGTTAACCAGCCACTTTGGCTTTTATATATATAGATTTTATATATATAGATAGATAATCATCCATTCACTTATTGAAAGACATTTGAGTTTTTTCTAGTTTTGGGCTATTAATAAAATTGCCATGAACTTTCAAATACAGTCTTTGTATGGACATATGTTATCATTTCTGTTGAATATGTCAGGTAAATTACCAGCTACCAGAAACAGGTATGCCTTCCAATTCACTGAGAGGCAAGACTATATAGTTTTGCCAAGGTTTAAAGCCCATGTCTGGTGTTTACTAGCTGTATAATGCTGGGTAAATTCTAATTATCTTTGTGTCCCATTTTTCTCATCTATGAACTAGAATAGTATTAGCACCTACCTCACAGAGTTGTTATGAGATTTAAATGAGTTAGTATGTTAGAAAATTGCCTGTTATTTGTACATCTTATTTATTATTATTATTATTATTATTAGCTATTATTGTTAATACCAGTGCTTTCTCAGACTTAATACACACTTGTGGTATGAAATTTATAACATTACCTTATAAATGTTAATTTTCATGCCCTCTGTTACTCTGTTAGCTTAATGGTAGAGTCCCTCCTTTCTCTCTATTAGGTGCTATGCAGATTGCATGGATAGTAAATATAGTTAAATAAAGATAAAAGTGAGGTATAATAGGTAAAATACATATTGTTTTTTAATAAAATCAACTTTTACTCTAATCTAGTTACAATTCATTGTTACTTGACTTATTTGAAGTATTTTTTTCTTTTATTTAATTGTTTCAGCAGTTGCTTTTCAGTAGGTAAACTGAATAGCTGTTATAAAAGTATGTCACTTAGTATCTAACTGCTTGTTTTATGTCCTTCTTTTTGGGTCTGGTTGTGTTGGAAATAGTGCCTCAGTGTGTCTGGAGAATAAATGTGGATATCCCTGAGGAAGCTAATCAGAATCTTTCATTCAGTGCTACCGAGCGATGGTGGGAACAGACGGATTTGACCAAATTAATAATATCCAACAATAAACTTCAGTCACTTACAGATGACCTCCGACTCCTACCTGCACTCACTGTTCTTGATGTAAGTTGACTGATTATAAATTTCGGTCCTTAGGTGAAGAGACTCTAATCTAAATTTAGGCTTTGATGAGCAGAAAACCCATTTCACTTGGTAAAACACAAGGAAGAATAACAAATTATCATTAGACATAACATAATGGTTAGGAGTGTAGAGTCAGAACATCACGCTGCAGATTTTGGCACTGCCACTTGATAGCTGTGTAAACTTGGGAAAGTTACCTGTTGGTGTCTCATTTCCCACATCTGTAAACTAGGACTGATACTACTACCTAATTGTAAACATTGTTTTATAAACAGAATCGGTATTTAACAAGTGGTTGCTGCTACTCATATTTTTCTGTTGCTATAATTTTTAATATCATTATTATTCTGGACATTAAAGCAAATACAGTTGACTATGAAAAATGCAGGGATTAGGGACTCCAGTCTCTGCACAGTTGAAAATCCATGTATGACTTTTGACTCCCCAGAACCTTAATTGCTAATAGCCTACTGTTGACCAGAAGCCTTACCGATAACGTAAACAGTAGATTAACATATATTGATCACGTTATATGTATTACATACCATATAAATTAAGCTAGAGAAAAGAAAATGTTAAAATCATAAGGAAGAGAAAATACATTTACAGTGTTTACTGGAAAAAAAATCTGTGTATAAGTGAAACCGTACAGTTCAAACCCATGTTGTTTAAGGATCAACTGCACTTAAGATTAAATTTTTTATATAACTTTCAACATTGACTTCAGTTATTGAACTTATATTTTTGTGTGTTTATTTAGGGACTATGTTTTAGTCTCTAGTTGCCATGTCATGTGATAAAGTGTGAATAGTTTATTTCACAATCTACACACTTTTAATGTCCTTAACTTAGGAACATCAACTATCTTCCAATTCATATATGAAAAGTTGGATCTAGTCAGATTTCTAGAGAAGTTTTTTTTTTTTTTTTTCCGTTCATCAGATTATTCACTTGATTTTTAGATTCACTTGTTGATAGATGAATATTTGTTCATAATTTGTATCTTTACCTTTTTCTTCTTCTTCCTCTTCTTAAAGGATACCTTCACCATTTCATATAATACTGGTTTGGTGGTGATGAACTCCTTTAGCTTTTTCTTATCTGTGGAGCTCTTTATCTGACCTTCAATTCTGAATGATAGCTTTGCTGGATAAAGTAATCTTGGTTGTAGGTTCTTGGCATTCATCACTTTGAATATTTCTTGCCATTCCCTTCTGGCCTGCAAAGTTTCTGTTGAGAAATCAGCTGACAGTCGTGTGGGTACTCCCTTGTAGGTAACTGACTTTCTTTCTCTTGCTGCTTTTAGGATTCTCTCTTTGTCTTTTGCTCTTGGCATTTTAATTATGATGTGTCTTGGTGTGGACCTCTTTGGATTCCTTTTGTTTGGGGTTCTCTGCGCTTCCTGGACTTGTAAGTCTATTTCTTTCACCAGGTAGGGGAAGTTTTCTGTCATTATTTCTTTAAATAGGTTTTCAATATCTTGCTCTCTCTCATCTTCTGGCACCCCTGTAATTCGGATGTTGGTACGCTTGAAGGTGTCCCAGAGGCTCCTTACACTATCTTCGTATTTTCGGATTCTTTTTTCATTTTGCTTTTCTGGTTGGGTGTTTTTTGCTTCTTTGTATTTCAAATCTTTGACTTGATTCTTGCGATCCTCTGGTCTGCTGTTGGGTGTCTGTATAATATTCTTTATTTCAGTCAGTGTATGCTTAATTTCTAGTTGGTCCTTTATCACAACATCGAGGGTCTCACTAGATTTCTTGAGGGTCTTATTAAGTTTATCGGTGGTTTCTAGAAAATTTTTGAAAAACCTTAAAAGTGTGGTTTTGAACTCTATATCCAGTCGTTTGCTTTCCTCCATTTCTGTCATTTGTGACCTGTTTCTTTGTCTTCACATTTTTTATGCTTCCCTGTGTTGGTAGAGTGGCTTTGTGTGCTAGGTGTCCTATAGGGCCCAGTGGCTCAGCCTCCCCAATTACCTGAGGTGGACACTCTTGGTGCACCCCCTTGTGGGCTTTGTGCACAGTCTTGTTGTAGTTAAGCCTTGATTTTTGTAGGTAACACTGGGAGGATTTGACCTCCAGGCCAATTGGCTGTGAGAATCAGCTGTGTCTATGGTGGGAGAACTTCTGTGCTGAAGACACCCTTCTGGGGCAAGACTTGCTTCAGTGGGGCTTTGGTGCTCACTGAGTCTGCCCCCTGAGTGTCTCCCTTATGGATCTGAGGAGTTGTAATTGGATGGTCCCACTCTGACCACTGGGTACACTGGCTCTTGGATCTAAGGAGGTGCTAATCTAGCCTCTGCCTGAGGCTACCCAGCAGAAGCCAGCTGTAAAGCAATGCAAGTTGCCCTGGGGCCTTGGGGCAGCTGCAGTTTTTTAAGTTATTTTCAAATTACAAAGGGCCGGGCCTTTCATACGCAAAAGAATCCGTGCATGGCTTGGGTGGGGCGGGGTCCCAGGGGATCAACAGGGAGGGCGGAGCGAGCAGTATGGCTGCTCTCAGTCCTGCCTTCGGAGGTCCTGGCAATTGCTGCGTGTGCCTCCGAGAGGAAGCTGCCCTCGAGTTCCGACCGATGCCAGACAGTCCCGTTTCTCCCGTATGAGTCTGGGTCCCCAGAGACTCGCCTGGAACTGGAGCTCAGAGCTTGAGACTCCCTCCCGATTGAAAAAGACAGTCGTGTCCTCAGCCGCCAGCCCGCTCCACATGCACCTCC